>NC_073356.2:10301250-10630000 GCF_027580225.2 Misgurnus anguillicaudatus
ACAGCAAAAGGACTCCGTGGCGGATCAGCCGCGGAGGTATCGCGGCTTCAGGTGTTGTGTCGAAGTCTGTTCCCCCTATGTTCCCCCTATTTTTCCCTTCAGTGTAGTGTTTTTATCACGTTATAGGTTTTATTATTTATATATTTAAAGTTTTAATGGCTACTGAGATGTATATGTGTGCATTTCTGTAATGTATCTGTATTGTTCTTACTGGTAAGTCAATTATTTTTACAGTATGAATCATATTATATGTATAATATTTATTTAATTATGTATGCAAACATTACATTTTTAAAACAACCAGTAAAGGAAAAAAAAGAAAAAGACAGGCTATATTTAAAAAAAAAAAATACCCTAATAGAAAACTGTCAAATGTATGAAATATTTAATAAATTGTATTATAAAATACATGATATTATGCCTTTTTAGTATAACCAATTCAAATCTTTAATCTTTCTAAATGTAACGTGATGAAAACGCTATAAAAGCACTACACTAAAGGGAAACATAGGGGGAACTGAGTTCGATACAACACCTGAACGGACCCGCGAAACGGACCCGTGTCGGCGTCCACTTGCGCGCAGTGACGGATCCGCAATGAAGGCGGATCGCGGACCCGCCATGGCCTCGCGCTGCATCCGCTCCGCATCCGTGGGAGTAGCATCTGCCTGCACAAGCGGAGGCTGCAGTTTCGGGACCGCAGTCATAGGACCGCAGTTATAGGACCCTAGGTTTTTAGTGACAACGCCACCTAGCGAACTAGAGGACAAACAAAGATGGATGACAAGCAGAGTGTGAGTATCAAATGTGAATCAATTTTTATTTGAAAATTAAATACAATCGTGATGCAATTCATTGAAAAGTTAACGTAGCCGAAGTGATTGTGATTTGCTAAATAGTCTTGAATGCATATCCATCATACATAATATGGCAAGGCACGTTTATTTGTGTAAGTTAGCACATTTCATACACAGAGGTCATTCAACGTGCTTTACATAGAATAAGGGGCTGGACACACCAAAACTTTTAAACGCGGCTGAAAACGCCTTGAGGAAGCCGAATGCCAGCTGTTTTTCAGCTGAGTGCCAGCTTTCCTCAGCTAATCGCTTTGGTAGTGCTGATACGTCAGCTGTGAGACGGTTGGTTGCTGTGATACTTGTCCCGCCCCACCTACACTGTGATTGGACGGCCGCGTGAGAACTGACATTGACGAGCGGAGCTTTTCTTCCAAAGTTGAACATTTCTCAACTCTCTGCGCCGGTTTTCAGCGCGGAAAAAAAACGCTAGCTGCTGGCTTATTTGAAAAACGCTGAGGTTCCATTGAAATGAATTGAAAACATGCGCCGGCCGCTGGCGTAAAAGCGTTGGTGTGCACGCCCCCTAAGGGGCTGGACACACCAAAACTTTTAGCTGAGCGCTTTGGTAGCTGTGATACTTCAGCTGTGAGCTGGTTGGTTGCTGTGGTAATGTCCTGCCCCTCCTGCACTGTGATTGGGCGGCCATGTGAAAACTGACATTGATGAGCGGAGCTTTTCTCCCAAAGTTGAATCTCTTTCAACTCTGGACGCTCAGCGCCGAGCGCGGAAAAACCGCCGAGCGCCGTTTTTCAGCGCCGAAAAAACCCGCTAGCTGCTGGCTTATTTGAAAAACGCAGAGCTTCCATTAGAAACAATTGAAAACATACGCCGGCCGCGGGCATAAAAGCGTTGGTGTGCACGCCCCCTAATGCTGTAAATGACTTGTTAGCACATTCGTTTAATTAAACTGTTGCATGAATGCTTGTTGTGACAGTACAAGAAAACTGTATTATGCTGGTTGTAAAAACTTGTTAGTAACTCGGTTTTTTTTTGTTTGTTTTTTTTGTTAAAATAATATAAATATGTTTTAACTGTCACATGCTCACAGTCAGCCTTTTTGACGTTACCACACAATACATGTTATGAGTACCTCTTCATTTAGATGTGGTTTTATGTTGACTGAGACATGTGACATTTTTATAGTCAGACATAACAGTAGGCCATCATAATAATTGACTGTTAAAATACCACGTGTTAGATTGTGTCATGTACTGTGTACTGTACTGTACTGTACTGTGTACCACTATTTAACAGCATTTTTGTTAATCAGTGATTATGTTCTTTATGTACTATTTCAGTGAAGTGGAGCAATTTAATCGAATCATAGACAAACAATTGAAAAAAAGAGGGGAGAGCTTCCAGTTGCTGCTGCATACATCACAATGTGTGCTTTAAATATTTAATATTTATATTATTTACCTCTCTCTCTCTCTATTATTATTTGCTCAGATGTGCTTTATTGACATGAATGTTTCAAGAACCTTTGATCCTGTAATGAACAGTATGCAAATATGAACATTACTTGGTATGAAGATTGATATAATTTTGTACCGTATATAATGTGTGTGCTCTGTGGTGACTAAGATCTTTAAAGTTTGAAATCAAAAATTAAAGAGTTGTTGAACGTTCAACTAAATGTTCCTGGTTTCATTCATTTCTTTGTCTTTCTCTCACTTAGGAGTCAGTGAAGACGTTGTTCATGCAGTTCTTATGTTGTTCACGTCATGAACAAATTTGGGTAACACTTTACAATAAGGTTAATTAGTTAACATTAGTTAACTACATTAGTTGCATGGACTAATGATAAACTGCACTTATACAGCATTTATTAATATTTGTTCATGTTAATTTCAACAATTAGTAATACTTGATAGTTAGTTAATGAATTGTGAACTAACATGAAAAAACAATTAAAAGCTTTATTTAGCTTAATAAAGATTAATAAATACTGTAACAAATGTTTTGCTTATGGTTTGTTAGTTAATATGTTAGTTAATACAGTAACTAATGTTAACTAATGAACCTTATTGTAAAGTGTTCAAATTCAACTGTTGCAATATATAATTTTATAAATACACAAATTTTAAATCTACCCCCAGAGTCATCCTTGTGTATTCCCTTTGTACTTGAATATGTGATTGACTAAAAAGGCTTAAGTACACGATTTCTTGTTTATTTTACTCGATGAGTTATTAAATAATGCAACGTAGAGCCAATAATTACTTAACATTCCTAAAAATCAGATTTAATTTCAATAAAGAAAGCAGTATTTGGGTGTAATAAACCTTTAAAAACATCTAAAACTTTAAAAGTAGTTTAAGTTGGGTGAAAATACTGCATTGGTGGCACTTTTTTCGAGTAGCATCTGCCTGCACCACCAGAGGCTACAGTTTCGCTAGATGGCGCTGTTAAAAAAAACAAGGGTCCTAAACCTGCAGTCCTGAAACTGCGGCCTCCGCTTGTGCAGACAGATAATGTTGATCCGTGGCGCAAATTGATTCATATATCCGCCACGGACCCGCAACTGACTCATTAAAAGTCTGACTCAAGCTCCGGGATGAATCCGCAACGGATGCAGACCGGAGCTACTGACTTCGGAGCGGTTCCGTTACGGATCCGCCCCAGAGCTTATTGCTATCATGACCGGACCCGTTTATCTTACTTTCAAATTCAAAAACCCTTTTGTTCTTACTGCAGGATAAAATAGGATAAACTAAAGGATAAAACCAAAACTATCACTAGGCCTGGCCACTGCAGCAATATAGAACCTTAAATCTGCATTGTCTTGTATTTTTAACCTAACAATATTGTAAATAGGCCAAACAGAAAAGTTTCACTAAAAGATATCAATTTAATGTACAAAAGTAATTACTACTCAATGGAAATATAAAATTGCCATTTACATTTATGGACAGTTATAGCATATTCTGTTTTTGTTAAAAAAAATATTATTTTTGTGGTCAAAACCTAATTTAGTGCTTTATAGGCCCAGGTCAATGCAAACATAAAATACTTGATCTATTAGGCTACAACTTCAATGAAATGCTGCACTGTGTGTCACGACTGTAATTTTAAAGGATACAAGTGCAAGTACCAAATAAAGAGGATTTATGAAATAAACACAAAACGGAATGCAAGACAGGCAGGAAGTCAAAACAGGAACAGGAATTCAAACGTGTAACCAAGACAGCCAAACAAGGACAATGAACTAACAACAAACAAGACCAGAGACAATTAATGCTTAAATAGGCAGGCTAAATGAGTAACAGGTGTAACAGCAATGATGGGTAATTAACAGATGAGTCCAGGTGAGAACAATCAGCACACATACAAACACAGAACACGGTATCCACCGTGATACTATGCACAGCTAAAACATCTGACAATGAATAACTGGAGAAAGACAAGTTGTACAACAAAAATGTTTTTTTATTATTTAATCATTTCTCCCATTACATGTCTCCTCGTTGCCCGATCTGTTGCCAGGTTGAACACAGCACCTGTAATCAAACAGACAGATGTTTATGTTTATGGTATGAAAGTCAAGTATGCTTATCATAGTAACGCCACCGAATGAAGTAAAATTAAATTTTTTTCACTAGAAATGTGCTTGAGTAAATTACCCAAAACTGTAAATGGAATTTGTTACACACCTCTGGTTAAATCACCCTGTTAACAGACGCTCAAAATAACAGACAAGAAGATTGTCTTTACCAACCACACAGTCGCTCTGACTAACACCTGCATTCATTTAGTCACTGATTAGGTCACATGGCATCTTGCAGTGTGACCGTAGCCGTTTCTCAATGTCAAGGATACTTCCTTGGCAGGACTAGTCCTTACAAGTCACTTCCTTCAGAGGCTAGGCGAGGCTCCTTTTAAGCATTCGGAGAACACGTTAAATGGAACAGGCTAACAAGTGCACGTCATTACGTCATTGCGTGATTGAAAGGTGTGCTTTCGGTGCTGCGCGCATAGGATTGTGGGTGATTTCAGCGCGTGAAGAGCGCGAAGGATACAAATATGCATCCTTCCCTGTATATGGGATATTTCTCGAACGAAGGACTCAGTCCTTGGCTGAAATTTCGAGGATCCTCGACATTGGAACAGTCCTTCGACGGACGTCGATGACGTAGCATCCTCGAAATTCTAGCTTCCGAAGATCCTTCCTTGACATTGAGAAACGGCTCGTGAGTCTGAACCGAGTCAAACAATGATTAAATTGCCAAATATTAATTTTCATTATAAAGAAGATGGCAGATACACTACACCAAAATTGCCAACATGTAAACTTAATAATGCACAGCTAGGGCTAAACCATTACCCACGAGTGAACATGCTAAAGTTTTCCTAATATCAACGTCATTCCAATCATACAGGATGATTAAAAAACAATGTTTACTGCCACAATTATATCAATAAATCTTACTCAAAAGAGGGTTCAGCTGAACCGAGTCCCAGCAAGAAAGTCTCGATTGACAGGTGTGCATTGTTTAACCGTTCAGTAAAGGCGCGTCCGAGGATCCGACATGGGTCCGTTCAGGATCCGCTGTTTGACAGTAGAATTTATGGCGCTGCCGGAGGCGGAGCTGATCCTCTGTGTGGCTCCAAAACGAATGTGACAGTCACACGGGTTTGGCGACTTGAACGCGGATCTGCATAGGAGTCTCCTGCTGTGTGGGTTTGGCTTGTTATACTGCAGATGGTGGTTGGATCATTGCCTGCTGAGTCACTGGATTTAGTGCTGGAGGTACAGTAAATGGGATGAGGAACTGAGCAAAGAGCAGGGAAGCACAGCATCCTGAGGGTGATCCACCACAGAAGGACACAGTACTTTCCTAAACCAACCGGCAATGCCAGCGAGAACCAACATAGTACCTGGACCTAACTGCTTTTTTACTTGCTGAGGCTGTGACCAGAAAGTGCAGAGCTTGTTTTTCCGATGTTTTTGTTGGACTTGCATCCAGTCCAATGGAGAGATTACTGGAATCATGGCCTTTTTCTTAACATTGTATCTGTTCTGTGCTTTGAGCTGTTTTCTATGAAGTGTAAGTCCAGCTCTCATCCCAGCATCAGTTTTGTTGGTGATACCCCAGTGGTGGCATGCTGAGCAGCTCTGTAGTGAAAAAGAGTTTGAGACAAAGCCTCATTAAAAGAGCAGCCTTGTCCAAAAGTGGGCTCTCAACCCAATCTTCAGTGACTGATTGAATCTTTGTATGGGTTCGTATGTGTTTGATTTCTTTGCTTTGAATGTAACAAGTGAACTCAGCAGACACTAGTTGAGGGCCATTGTCTGTTGTCAAAGTCTTAGGCAAACCCCAGGGGGCAAAGAGCAACTCCAGAAAGTCAATGATGGAACCGGACTTGACAGTGCCTACAGGTACAACCTCTGGCCACTTTGAGTGAAGATCATAAACTACTACAAGGAAACATAAATGATGGGGCACATCATAGAGTTCACCACAGATATCCAACTGAATGTGGTGCCAAGGTTGAGTTGGCCAAGTTAGGGACCCCAGGCGTGTGGGTGGTGGGCCAGTCTTCCCGCTTATAAGATATGGGGTACAGTACCGAACAAGCTGTTCAATGTCTTTGTCTAACCCTGGCCATCATACAAGATGCCTACAACGCTGTTTTAGTTGAACTATGCCAAGATGGTCCTCATGCGCCATAGCCAGCACTCGCCCTATGAGTTTAACATGGATAACGGCACAGTATCCGCAAGCCAGGCATGTATCGTTCCAGCATGACAATTCATGTTTCAATCAAGCATTTGGCTGGATATCGGGAGTAATTTGAGCTGGCCAGCCATTAAAGGCATATTACGGACACCAGAGGGGGTGGGATTGGCAGCAGACTCTGCAGTGAGTTCCTCCAAAGACACGGAAGTTGTAAGAAGTGCATGCACCAGTTGAATAAGGTCCTTGTCCTCAGCCACATTACAGAAGGCAATAGGTGATGATAGAGAACGGGACAGCAAGTCGGCCACTATGTTGTCCCTGCCTGACGTATACTGTATTGTAAAGTTATACAGCTGGAGAATCTGAGTCCCCTCATTGTCGTACAAAAAAGGTCAAGTCCAAGGATGTTGCTGCCATGACGTGTAAAGTGAAATGGGAAATTGCCCAGAGCCTTGTTGCCATACTGGACAAGTGCATGTATGAGACCAATAATGTCAATTGTAGAACTTCCAAACAGTTTCAAAGAAGGCAGTTGGAGGCGCAAGTGTGGCAGGAAACGTTCATAAGTGGCCATATTGAGTAGCGAGACTTTAGTCCCTGTGTCCAGTAACAGAGGAATACAAGAGTCACAAGTAGAAAAACCTGTTGAATTTGCATTGATTGAATGAATAATGGCAGGGCTTGTGGGTTTCGTTGTATAGGAGCTTGGACTGAAGCAGACAGACACCATTTTGCAAAGTGATTCAGCTTTTGGAAGCGTCGACATGTTTGTCCCCTTGCTGGACAGTCAATGGCACGTGATGAATGTCTAACAGAACCACAAATACAGCATTTTCATTTTACTCAAGGTTGTGCATACTGTATGTCCACACTTGAACAGTGATCTACATCAGCCTCTGCCCCATGGACTTGTGTGCATTCTTATATCATGTCACCACATAATTCATTAGCTGTGTTTAATTTAGCAGCTAGTTTAATTTTTTCTAAAGTGAGATCATCCTCTGCCAGTAACAGCTACTCCCGAACAAGTGTATTGTTTGTTTTCTCAATTAACTGATCTTGTTATTATACCCAAGGCATTACCACATTGGCTGTGCATTATTTTCTTATAATTCAATGGGCCGTTGTCAATTATTCCTTACATAAGGTTGGATTTGGTGACTTACACAGCCAACTCAGAAATTGAAAAAACATAAGATAACATAAGAATTTTCCTTTCATGCCTCCAAAACACTCTTTTTTAATATCTAAACTAAAACACATTAAAACTTTTTCACAAATTCACAGGAGATCATCTTCTGACAGTAAGAAAAAAGAACAAAAGCACAGATTGCTTGGCCCTGTATAAATATGTAAAGTAGCCGTGTTACAATTAACCCTGTGTTAGTTTGTGCCCCGCTCAAGAAAGCACTTTTAGTAACTCTGAATCAGACCTGCACATCATTCAGAAGGAATTTTTGCTCATTCCCCTTTACAAAACCGGTTCAACATTTTTAGGATGTCTGGTGTGAACCACTCTCTTGAGGTCATTCCACAGGTTAAGGTATGGGCTTCGACTAGGCCACATTTTGTGTTTCTTAAGCCAGTCTGTGGTGAATTTACTTCAATGCTTATGGTCATTGTCCTGCTGCACCAACCAACTACTCCTGAGCTTAAACTGGTGGACAGCCACCCTGACATTATCTTGTTGGATATTTTGTTAAACTTGGGAATTCATGATGTCATGATGGCAAGTGGCCCAGGCCCTGAGGCAGCAAAGCATGTCCAAATCATGCTGTTCGCTCCACCATACTTCACTGTTGGGATTATGCTTTCTGTTGTTAAGCTGTGCCCTTTTTGTTCTTCCTGAACAATTCAACTTTTTGTTTCAGGTGCCTTTTTTGCAAACTTCAGGCTCACAGCAATGTTTTTCGGGAGAGCAGCAGCTTCCTCCGTGGTGTACTGTCATAGACACCATGCCTGTTCAAAGACTAACGTATGGTAGACTCATGAACAGAGATGTGTGCCAGTTCCAATGATGTCTTTAAGCCTTTAGCTGATACTTGTGGGTTCTTCTTTACTGCATTGAGTATTCTGCGTTGTGCTTTAGGCATCATCTTGGCTGTGTGCCCATTTCTAGGAAAGGTAGCTACAGTATTAAACTATCTCCAAATCTAGACAATTTGTCTAACTGTCGACTGATAGATGTCTAAACATTTTAAGATTGTTTTGTATCACTTTTCAGCCTTATGGATTTCAACCATAACTCTTGGGGCCAGATTTACTTAACGGGGCAAATTAGTGTGAGAGAGCAATTCCAAAAAAGCGTTGATGGGAGTGGTAATATCTGTGGGTTTATGTAATAAAAAAACGCAAATTAAATAACACAGGTGCAACAGCTGATTTCCATAATGACCAACGCAATCTACTAAGAGCAGCTCAAATTAGTTCAGGGTCGCACATAAACAGAGACGATGAAGTGCGGCAATCTACACCACTTGAGTTCAGCACCTTGTATATGTTAGGATTTCGGTAGATAAACCCAAGCGCAGACGTTCTTGGCACACAAAGAACACTTTATTTGACAAAAAACAGAACACAACAACCCACGAGGGGGTAAACAGCACAAAACAAGATATAACCAGGACTAAACACTTACTAGACTGAGAAACAGATTGAACTGACAAAAACAAAAAATAAACTTTACCAATACATACAATATACTACACTAGAAAAGCACTCGACAGGATACTCACAAGCAAAGATACAAAACGAACGTGTAATGAACAGAAAACACAAGGACTTTAAATAAGGAGAATTAACGAGGGGAACAGGTGAAAATCATAACAAGTAAGGGATCGGGTAAAAAGTGACAAGACACGGGAAATACGTGGTTAGCATCTACAATACAGACCACGCATTCCCCACACAAAACATTGTACTGTCAGAACCCTGCCATACTGGACTAAATACTAAAACAGGACAAGGCTCCGGCAGGATCCTGACAGTACCCCCCCTCAAGGGATGCCACCTGGTGACCCTCAAGGAGAGACACAAGAAAAAACAGACTGCATACTGAACAAAAACCATGAAAACGTTAAAAAAATCAAAAGAGGCACGCAAGCAAAGACAACGAATGGGTTGGGGTGTGACAATAAAAATAACAGGGAAGGGGGGGGGGACAACAGAGTTAATAGACGGTGGTCCAGGCCGGGTAGAATTGGATGGTATTCTTGGCTTCCGGGGTGTGGCCAAAGGCTGGGTCCATGCAGACCGGGGAGACTTGGAGGGGGCAACAGAGGGTAGGCAGGCAGAGGGGAACAGAGCAGAGTTTGAAAGTTGAGGGGAAATGGGAAAGGTGAGGGTGAGGGTGAGCTGGAAACACAGGGTGGTCCGGAGCACTTTGAGACAGGAGATGAGCAGCTGGATGGCAGTGAGATTGTGGCTGAGGACCAGGGGGAAGGGCAGGGTGATGAGGGTGTGGCAGACGATGAAGACAAAACAGGGGATGCTGCGGCTAGCAGCGGAGCGAGACAGGAGCCAAGACAGGGGGCGCTGCGTCCGGCAGCGGAGATGAGACAGGGACCATGACAGGGGGCGCTGCGGCTGGCAGCGGAGACAAGACAGGGACCATGACAGGGGGCGCTGCAGCCGGCAGCAGAGACGAGACAGGGACCATGACAGGGGGCGCTGCGGTGGGCTGCGCAGACGGCAGGGGCTGCGCAGGCTGAGGCAGAGGCTGCGCCGGCTGGAGAGCCGAGACAGGGGATGCTGCGGCCGGGGAGGACCCTTCAGAAGTCGACTCCCATGAAACCCTCCGCTCGCGTTTCCCCTGCAGGCTGATGACTTGAACAGAGTCTTTGGGGGCTGAAACAGAGGGCGCCGATCCCTCCTGAGTCAACACTCCAACAACAAGTCCCTCTGGAATGGTAGGCAGTGGGCTGACTTTGGTCTGAGGTGAGACCCTCTCACCCCGGGACTGTTGCAGATGAGCGAGGCGGTCCACCATCTCCCAATAGGGCAGGGAAACCAGGCACTCCCGTTCTGGAACTGATGGAGGATTTTTGAGACCGGCCACCAGGTATTCACTGGCCAGAAAGTCAGGAAAGTTCCCCTTACTCTTCTGAATGGCCAAAGCGTAATCATGGAGGGAGAGTTGCCCCTGGGATGGACATGGGCTGTTGCCCGCAAGGGTCTGGGAGGTGATTGACTTCCACCATTCGGGGTCCTGCACACGCCGCATGATGGGACAGTCTGCTGGGTTCAGGTAAGACACGTTCGTTCTGTTAGGATTCCGGTAGATGAACCCAAGCGCAGACGTTCTTGGCACACAAAGAACACTTTATTTGACAAAAAACAGAAAACAACAACCCACGAGGGGTAAACAGGACAAAACAAGATATAACCAGGACTAAACACAAAAAAATAAAATTAATAAAAAATAAACTTTACCAATACATACAATATACTACACTAGAAAAGCACTCGACAGGATACTCACAAGCAAAGATACAAAACGAACGTGTAATGAACAGAAAACACAAGGACTTTAAATAAGGAGAATTAACGAGGGAAACAGGTGAAAATCATAACAAGTAAGGGATCGGGTAAAAAGTAACAAGACACGGGAAATACATGGTTAGCATCTACAATACAGACCACGCATTCCCCACACAAACCATTGTACTGTCAGAACCCTGCCATACTGGACTAAACATTAAAATAAGACAAGGTTCCGGCAGGATCCTGACAGTATATTGCAGCGAAAATTCAGGGTGTGTAATCTGAGCCAATGAAGCAATGGAACTGAAAAGACTCGGAGGGCAAAAAAGGAAAGTTTACAAAGAGTTTTGAAACGTCTGGTATTGTGTGACTTCTCCTAGTGACTCATTTATTTACTTCAGCAAATAAAAAATAACATGGCTTGGCAAACAATATTTTTGAATAATATTTTACCCTGGCATTCCAAATAAACTGTTACATGTTAAAACAATCATCTGCCTTGTACCGCGTGCTATGTGATGCTTCTTCTTTTAGCAACAATTTCAGCCATTTCAAGGGCGAAATGATTTAAGACATGCTTTTTTCGGTGTTAAATAATGGTGCAAATACCAGTCATATATCACACACGCAAACCTTAGTAAATTGCGTTGCGTGAATCATATTTAAATATTCTCCTCCCCTAAATTTTGCATCTAAAAGGAAAACGCATATGCAATAAGGTCAGTCAGTCACAAAAATAACTAGACCACGCCTTTTTAGAGCTAATCAGTGCTTTAAGTGGGCCGGTACGCGCCGGTAGGCCTACTCAGTACTGCCACTTCCAAGTATAGCTCTTGAGTGTACCACCACCTCTCTGTGCGCCCAGAATGTGCTTTTAGCTTACCTGAACGCTCGCTCATTTGCACATCTGTTTAAATCAGAGGTTTAATTTAATCCTTTGGCTGCGCTGCTGCTTTTCAGAGCACCCTTCACAATGTACGCCTCCTAATTTGTCCCACCAGAGACTACATTACCATATACCCTTGAGTTTTACAAGTTAAAAGTGTATGCCTCGCTTTTGCTGCTGTTAGTCAGTGTCAACGTGGTCTGGAGAGGTGTGTGTTTGTGTGTGAAACGCGCAACCAAAGCTGCTCGGGTAAAATGAAAATACAATGAACACTTAAATACACTTAAATACATGCCCTCCTGGCTTTAGACTCTGAGTAGTAAAAGAACAAGGTCAGAATCAGAGGACTCGCTGGCTGAAATCCCACCAAGTCAGAATGATATCGCTGCAGGTCAGACGCAATCTTTATCCAATACCCTTTTGTAGGTACGTGACAATCTCCGCTGTCGCCTCGACGCAACTTCAGATTTCCTCAGGCGATGTGCAGAGTAAAAACATTATTGAAATTGTAATATACATTTAGTTTAATTGCTAAACTACCAGTGAACGACATTTCAATGAATTTGAACGACGCGCACAGTAGTTTTACCACCCGCAAAATGGAAAACAATGGGACAAAATAAAGTGATGACTTTCTAGTTTCAAATGGCCAGTATTTTGTTATTCTTGAACCCATAGACATGGTCTTGGTGTCATTTGAAAGTTTTTTCAAGCTCTTTCTATCTAGTTTTAGCATTTAACCACGTTGAAAATGCATGTTTTATTTATGTTCAATGGCTGTTTCTACATTAGCTCTTTCTAAGGGTATTTTTTAAAATCCTTTTGCACATTTTATTTATGTCCAGTAGCTATTTCTAGCTCAAGCAAATCCACAAACTTATAAAAGGATTTATTAATTTTTACAAGGTTGTCTGCTGAATATAAAACCCCTTCAATATAGGAGTCGAGTTAGCAAAAAAAAAAAATAGAGTACTGGCACCTCTTTTGGGCCACTTAAAGCACTGGAGCTAATTATCCACAAATGATGGTTGCGCTGGCGCAAGCTGTTAGTATATCTGGCCCTTAATTGGATATCTTTAGGGAGACATAGTTCATAACCCAGGTCAAAAAGTAGTACACTTCCATGGTGTACTTAAAGTGCTTTATTTTCGCACACTAATTTTGTACTTAATAAACTAAAAATTCATCTTTAGTACTTCCTAAGATTATCTAATTGTTCTTCACTGTTCTTCATTTCGAGACACCATGAATATGAACCAAAATGCACTTTTAACATACTATCTCTGTAATAAAAAATGTATTTAGTTAGCACTTGTATTAAACTTGAACTCAACTTTCAGACAAGTGGTACTTAAATACATTTTTTAAATACATTTTTAGCACATTTAGCTCATATTTATGGAGTCTAAAAATAGCACAGTGAAGTACACTTAGATGATCTTAAGAACAAAATTAGTGTGCGAAAATAAATCACGTTAAGTACACTATGGAAGTGTACTACTTTTTAACTTGGGAAGAGCTGATGCTTCTTAAGGACAGCAATCCAGTTTGCCCACTTCTGACATACATTTGATTTCATTGCAAAAAAGACACACGAAATGTATTATTATTTATTAGAATTATTTGTGTGTTGCCAGCTTATGCACATTGTATTGTTTATTGTTGCAACCTGGATGAGGATCAAATCACATTTTATGGCAAATCACTGAAACCAGTTTATTGAGGTTCACGTTCTTTTTCTTGCAACTGTACTAGTACAACATTTTTGTTTGGTTTTCCTAAGAAAATCTATGGTGTGGGTGTGTCTGCATGTGTATGCAGACTTGACAATAGGCCTACTTCAGAGCATCTTACAGATATAATAAAACACATCACAAAGCAGAAGTCATGAATGTTTGTATTGCAGCAGGGCTATTCAACTCTTACCCTGAAGAGATTTGTTTCATGTATTTGTTTCAGGTTGCTGGGTGTGATCTATTCATTATTATTTGGGGAATGTGTATTGACTGGTATTGAATTGTGTATTACACTTACACAGTATGTGTCTTACTTGTTTTTCACTTTTTTATTTGAGAAGCGCCTATTATATTACTGTAATACAGGGCTATTGAAATCTTACCCTGGAGGGCCGGAGCACTACAGAGTTTAGCTCCAACCATAAACAAACCCACCTGTGATTGTCTAGTGATCATGAAGACCTTGATTAGCTTGCTTAGGTGTGTTTGATTATGGTTGGAGTTTTTGTGTGTTTGATTAAGATTTGAATAGCCTTGTATTACAGTAATATTAGGCTCTTCTTAAAGGAACAGTATGTAGGACTGTGGTCAAAACTGGTACTGCAATCACAAAACTTGTGGCTAAAACTGGTACTGCAATCACACAACTGGTGGCCAATACACAACATGACAACATAAACATCAGTTGAGGGCTGCAACTCCACTTTTTAAATATCCTGGCCAGACCACTGTTGTCAATAATATAAGTATTTGAAATGAAAATGATTTCTTAATGTCTAGTGACATATCAGGGTAAATTTATGATTAATTGATATAAATTTGTTTCATACTGTTCCTTTAAATAAAAAGTGAAAAACAAGTAAGACACATACTGTATAATTGTAATACACAATTCAATACCAGTCAATACGCATGAAACAAAATCAATGGGTAACTAAGAAAGAAACAACTAAACTGAAAGTGAAACTATACATCTTTGTTTGCATGCATGTTTTAAGTTTACTGTCAGAAAAAAATTGATAAAATACTGTATTCACCCCAGCTGTCACGGACAAAGAGTACAGCTTTGGACACAAAGAGTTCATATTAGTACCTCATACATATTGGTACCATATCTGTACCTAATGGTAAATATTAGGACCTAACTTCTAAAAAAAAATGCAGTTAGACGAAACTGTAATTTCTACAGTTACTTACCGCAAAATGCCCAGAAAAATACCATCATTTTATTTTCCAGTCCATTACTGTAATATGCATTGCATTATGGGTATTAAAATTTAATTTACAGTGATTTACTGTATGTTTTGAATTTGCGGTAGACTGCTGTAAAACAACAGCAGTAGTGCTACTGTAGTTGAAAAAACAGTGTTATAAAAGCATATAAAATGGAAAAATAAAATATATCTATGAAATAAAATACATTTTATTTGTTATGCTTTTAGCAGTGAAGCAAATTTCAAAATGTGAATTGTTTTTCAGCAGTAAAAATAATTTATTGAGAATTGTAGATAGAAACAAGAAAGGGATTATGGATAAATGCTTGACCATCAGATTTGAATTTGACCTCAAGACTTCAAAACACTAGTGACGCCAAGATTTCGCTCCTCGGAGTGTCGGGAGAGTGACAGAAGAGGCTAGTGTTTTTTTAAACACGTTGCCAGTGAGTTACCGCATACAATAAACAGTTTAACAGTGATATGGTAAATAAGTCAAAAAGGCACTTAATTCTGTTATCTTTTTGATCTTGAGCTTAACTGCAGACCTATTTAACAGCGTGTACTATTAAAACACATAAATTTGGTTATGACACAAGCAGTTTGTTCTGTACTAAAGGCTCTGTAATGATTTCGCACCTGCTCAGGCCTCTCAGATGCAGGCTACCATTCAAGTTCAACATCTTGCCTGCTTTAATCTCACACTCGGGTGTGATAGAGGATGCCAAAGAGCAATGCAACCTTGGCAGACTTAACCTACATACACCATTAAAATATCTCTGCCAATGGTATCAAAGTCCAATAAAACTGTCTATGTGGCTGTTGGTCCGAAATACAAAACATTTGGCCATGCTGGTTTTGTTTACTTAATGCCATATGACTTTATATCATGACCTTTGTAATGTACAGGCTGACTTGGGTAATACAGATGTGGGACGTGTCATCTTTTAACAACAACAAAGGTCATCATTACAGAGCTGTATCTTGGTCCTAATGGCAGACCTCTTATCCTCGAGACCTTTGGGGTCAGCTTGCAACGTATGCATTTAGTACCCTGGTATTCCATAACAATATACTTATAATCAATTCAACACTATTTATGTGTATTTTTATTTATAAACAAATAAATGCATTTTGTCCACTCTGCATGCATACTGGATAAGTAGAGACTATTTAGGGTTCTTTATTTTAAACCACTGGTGTATACTTACCCACACCTTAAAAATGTTTGAGGCTGAAATCTGATATCACACCTAAATATATAATACCAAGTACCTATTTGTATTCACTGAATCATCATATGGAGTAGTTAACAGTAAGTCATTAATATCTCTTTCAAATTTGGGATCAGCCACAACGCCCTCTGTTTGGATTTATGGCGGTGAGTGTGTGCATAAATCTGTGTCTGACTGACAGCTTCCCCTATTTTAACTCCATGATCATTCCCCCCGTCATTTATTTTCCATCCTGACCCTGTGTTTGAAGGTGTCATAACCAAACCTGATTTGCATGTTAAAGTTTGCTGTTGTGTTAATAACTGGTAAAAGAAAAACTTTATAACATAAAACTATAAATGAAACATCAAAATTTTCCTTGATTTTAGTGTACATCTCCAATGACAAATTGTTAAGAAATATTTTTCTTTGAACATGAAGCAGTGTAAGTCTCCTTGTTGGTGTACAACAACAGTTCCAGTTACACAGAATTTAGTATTATGGTGCACACAACAAAAACATATGATATGACACCAGGTCTTAGGAGGTTAAATGTCTTTCACAAGCACACACTGTGAGATAAAATCCCCCAGCTCAATTCCTATCAGCCTTAAATTTTTGAGCCTGATACACAGTTCTTTTAATCTATTTATAAAAAGGCCTACATAATGTCCCTTGTGTTGCTTTCTGGTGTGTACAGTGTGTATGACCATATTTTTACTGATATGTAATATTAATGTAATGCAACAAGTAGATAAACCTTTCAACATTTCAGGATATTAATTTAAAGCAACACCAAAGAGTTTTTTTTTTACCTTAAAATAACGTTTCCAAAAAAGATTCAGTCGTTCATCCACTCGAAACGGGGTGAACGGCACTTTCACACTCTGTCGGCCAAAACCGCACTAAAGAAGTTTCCAACCGTCGGGTCGTGGTTCTGTAGTTTGAGTGAAAACTACAAAAACTTGCTTTACGGCAGACCTACAATCCAATCAGAGCCAGCTATGCTGCAGTATTTACGACAATGGTAATGAACAATTACGCTTCTAACCTGCAGGGGGAGCAAAGAGCAAAAACTCTTTAGTGTTGCTTTAAATTTAAAAGAGAAAATGAAAGTATGGGAACCCATGACTATTCTGTTCATGTGGTCTATAATAAAAACAACACATTTTTAACCAACAAAGTAAGGCTTAAAAATACAGAGAATTACATTTTAAATATTTACATTAAATAAAATTATTATATAAAATTAAATAGTATAATATAAAATTATTGTTTTTGTTAATGTTCTGTCTTTAAAATTAATAACAAAGACTATGTTCTTCATACTTACATTTATGTATAACAGGACTAGAAGCTAAAACACACTTGAAACAGATTGACGTCATAAAAACACTATAATGTCCAGCAATGAGTGAGATTTTGCTTCCATCTAGTGTATGCAATTGGCATTGGCATTTATCTGGATATGAGTGTGGGTAAGTTTTAGTGAACTTCCTAAGTCAAGTCGTGGTGCACTAAGCTAACGAGAACAGTCTAATAAATAAAGAACCCAGTGTACTTGTTTAAATAGGACATAATTAACTAGTACCTCAGATCTAAACTGTTTGTTTTGTGATTTGATGGGTTCAACTAAGTTATTGAAGTTGGTATATTTTGTCAAGATTCATTAATAATAATAATAAGAATTAATAACAACAATAATAACCAACAAGTAATGTTACAAGATTAATAAAAGCAAATATTGTACTAGGCCTATTAAAATCAGCATTTGTACTTGTGGCTCGTTGGTCTAGGGGTATGATTCTCGCTTAGGGTGCGAGAGGTCCCGGGTTCAAATCCCGGACGAGCCCTTTAACCATTAGCAAGCATATTAAAAAAGATCTGGGTTAAGTAAACCAGCAGTTACCAGTTAATTCTGAATAATTGATCAATTCAAACGGATTCGTAACTATCTAAAAACATAATAGAAACTGTGTAATGGTCCATCAGTTAATTACATACAGTCTTGTTCAAAATAACAGCAGCACAATGTGACCAACCAGAACAATCAAGGTCCTTAGCACATTCCCTATTGCTACGTGGCAAACAAGCCACCAGTAGGCTCAGCAGATTCCCAGAAAACAAACAAGATCCAGCATTCATGATATGCATGCTCTTAAGGCCGTGCAATTGGGCAACTAGTTGAAAGGGGTGTGTTCAAAAAAATAGCAGTGTCTACCTTTGACTGTACAAACTCAAAACTATTTTGTACAAACATTTTTTTTTCTGGGATTTAGCAATCCTGTGAATCACTAAACTAATATTTAGTTGTATGACCACCGTTTTTTAAAACTGCTTGACATCTGTGTGGCATGGAGTCAACCAACTTGTGGCACCTCTCAGCTGTTATTCTACTCCATGATTCTTTAACAACATTCCACAATTCATTCACATTTCTTGGTTTTGCTTCAGAAACAGCATTTTTGATATCACCCCACAAGTTCTCAATTGGATTAAGGTCTGGAGATTGGGCTGGCCACTCCATAACATTAATTTTGTTGGTTTGGAACCAAGACTTTGCCCGTTTACTAGTGTGTTTTGGGTCATTGTCTTGTTGAAACAGCCATTTCAAGGGCATGTCCTCTTCAGCATAGGGCAACATGACCTCTTCAAGTATTTTAACATATGCAAACTGATCCATGATCCCTGGTATGCGATAAATAGGCTCAACACCATAGTAGGAGAAACATGCCCATATCATGATGCTTGCACCTCCATGCTTCACTGTCTTCACTGTGTACTGTGGCTTGAATTCAGAGTTTGGGGGTCGTCTCACAAACTGCCTGTGGCCCTTGGACCCAAAAAGAAAAATTTTACTCTCATCAGTCCACAAAATGTTCCTCCATTTCTCTTTAGGCCAGTTGATGTGTTCTTTGGCAAATTGTAACCTCTTCTGCACATGCCTTTTTTTTAACAGAGGGACTTTGCGGGGGATTCTTGAAAATAGATTAGCTTCACACAGACGTCTTCTAACTGTCACAGTACTTACAGGTAACTCCAGACTGTCTTTGATCATCCTGGAGGTGATAATTGGCTGAACCTTTGCCATTCTGGTTATTCTTCTATCCATTTTGATGGTTGTCTTCCGTTTTCTTCCACATCTCTCTGGTTTTGCTCTCCATTTTAAGGCATTGGAGATCATTTTAGCTGAACAGCCTATCATTTTTTGGACCTCTTTATACTTTTTCCCCTCTCCAATCAACTTTTTAATCAAAGTACGCTGTTCTTCTGAACAATGTCTTGAACGACCCATTTTCCTCAGCTTTCAAATGCATGTTCAACAAGTGTTGGCTTCATCCTTAAATAGGGGCCACCTGATTCACACCTGTTTCTTCACAAAATTGATAACCTCAGTGATTGAATGCCACACTGCTATTTTTTTGAACACACCCCTTTCAACTAATTCAACTAATTGCCCAATTGCACAGCCTTAAGAGCGTGCATATCATGAATGCTGGGTCTTGTTTGTTTTCTGAGAATCTACTGAACCTACTGGTAACTTGTTTGCCACGTAGCAATAAAAAAATATACTAAAAACCTTGATTATTCTGGTTAGTCACATTGTACTGCTAGTATTTTGAACAAGACTGTACATTTATTTTACATTTACTATTATTTATTTAGCAGACGCTTATTTTATCCAGGCAAGGCGACACAAATGACCCATTGTAAGGCAGACGCAGACACAACGGGGTCCATTTTGCGGATGTTTATTAAAACAAACCAATCTGGCAAACAAATCCAAGACATTAGACGACAGGGTAAACTGAGACAGGCAGATAAGTCAATAACAATAGACAGTCCAATCCAGGCAAACAATATCAAGGGATAATCCAAATGCAGAAAACAAGTAAACAGGCAGATGGTCATAAACAGGGAGTCAGAATAACACTTAGAATAACGCTCGGTATGCAGGGGTAAGCTGGCAATACTTCGTGCTAGACCTAGGCTAGCTTGAGGCTTAAGTAAGGCAAGACAGGAAATTATCAGAGAAGCACAGGGCGGCGCCATGTCAGTACTCCGGAGAGGGCTCCCTCTGGTGGCGCGGCGGTATTGATGTTACAGAATCCCCCCTTGGAGCGCCTCCTGGCACTCTACGGGGTCTTCCTCGAGGATGTGGTGCAGGTCGGTCGGGTCTGGCTCAGTGAAACTCCTAGATGAGGTTGGGGTCCAGAATGTCGTCTGAGGCTACCCAGGACCTTTCCTCAGGGTCATTGCCCTCCCAATCAACCAGAAACTGGAGCCGATCCCCGTCGGATATCATGCAAGAAATCCAACTAGAACATCAACAAGACCCCATATTCGGGTGGTATGGGGTCTTGTTGATGTTCTAGTTGGATTTCTTGCATGATATCCCAGGAAATAGGAGCGATGATGTGGGCTGGTGGTACTATGGGTGCAGGGGTGCGGTCAGAGGGTGTAGGGTCATGGTAGCGGGATAGTGCATCTGCCTTGCCAGTCTTGTTTCCGGGTCTGTAAGTGATAGAGAAGTTGAATCTGGTAAAAAATAATGACTATCTTGCACTTGATAATAGGAAATAAAATAAAAGTAAAAAAAAAAGAATAATGACTATCTTGCTTGACGTGCGTTGAGTAGTTTAGCTCCTTTTACGTACTCCAAATTCTTATGATCAGTTAGGATCAGGAAATGATGCTTAGCTCCCTCAAGCCAGTGTCTCCATTCTTCCAGGGCTGCCTTAATTGATAGGAGTTCTTTGTTTCCGACATCATAGTTGCGTTCTGCCGACGTGAGTTTTCTGGAGAAGTAAGTACATGGGTATACCTTGTTTGATGGTTCGTGACGCTGGACGAGAACAGCCCCAATTCCTGTGTCAGATGCGTCGACTTCTACTATGAACTGCTTTTCTGGATCAGGGTGTTTCAGAATAGGGGCTGAGGTAAAACAGAATAGGGGCTGAGGACTTTTAACTTTTGGAATGCTTGTTCTGCTTGGGGGTTCCAGGATAGCTTCTTAGGTTTGCCTTTCAAAAGTGATGTCAGAGGTGCTGCTATCATGCTGTAGTTATGTATTAATTTTCTGTAGAAGTTTGCAACTCCTAGGAATCTTTGTAGATCCTTGACTGTACGGGGTGTGGGCCATTCAGTGACTGCCTTGACTTTCGTCCATTTCGACTCCCTGTGAGCCAAGAAAGTCAGTTTTAGTAACATGGAACTCACCCTTTTCCTCTTTGATGTACAACTGGTTCTGTAGAAGACGAGACAGGACTTCTTTTACATGGCTGACATGGTCCTCTATACTGTTGGAGTAAATGAGAATATCGTCAATGTATGCAATTACGTACTGATTCAGGAGGTCTCTGAAGACTTCATTAATGAAGGACTGGAATACTGCGGGAGAGTTAGATAGCCCATACGGCATCACAAGGTACTCATAGTGCCCTCTAGTGGTGTGGAATGCTGTTTTCCATTTGTCGCCTTCACGGATTCGATTGAGGTTATAGGCACAGCGTAAGTCAAGCTTGGTGTAGATTTTTGCTTCTCGGAGCCGTTCTGGGGCAGAAGGGAGAAGAGGTAAAGGATAAGGTAATTTCACAGTGATATTGTTCAAACCTCTATAATCAATGCAGGGTCTCAGGCCTCCATCTTTCTTTTCTACGAAAAAGAAACCGCCTGCAGCAGGAGAGGTAGATGATCGGAAAAATCAATTTTGTAAAGCTTCAGAAATATAGTCCTCCATAGCACGGATTTCAGGTTGGGACAGAGGGTACACTTTACTCTTGGGGGCATGGCATGCAGGGGTAAGCTGGTATGCAGGGGTAAGCTGGCATTACTTCACGCTAGACTCACCCTGCGTTTCAGTTTGTTTTTTTATGACCTTCCCTCCCTAACTTCCCACATTCACTCGGATGTACGTCATTGCTTACGTTGTACGTGTGCCCACTAATGCTGAAACACTTGAAGTAGGTTCAAATGGATCGCCCTAAGCCCTTGATCACATGGAAAGTGGAGACTGCCCCCTCCATGTGCAAAGCGAGTTGCTGAAGTGACGTCACAATCGTGATGCATTGTGGGATATGGAGCTGCCTGAAGTGTACATATGAATTAGACTTGCTCCCTCGATTTTGACCGGTCTGTCCATATAAACTTCCCTCGTCCACTTGACAAAGTGGAACGCACTTCAAAATGGCAACAGGGATTCCCCCGAGGGGAAGTGTTTAGGGAAGCTCGCGAGTGCGTGTCTAAAACAGGAGTGGAACGCACCCCTAGGCTAGCTTGAGGCTTAAGGCAAGACAGGAAATGATCAGAGAAGCACAGGGCGGCGCCATGTCAGTACTCCGAAGAGGGCTCCCTCTGGTGGCGCGGCGATATGGATGTTACACCCATATAAAAAAGTATATTTCTCTGTATATGCTAATACACTAAATACATTTTGTAAAAAGTAAAGCTACATTAAATATATTTTTGAATTTGAAAATATATTTAGTTTTAACCCTCATATATTAACATTTAAATATGTGCTTCAAGCGCAAGCAAATACATTTCTAATTTTACAATCCATATGGCAATATGTATTCTTGGCCAAAACCGGCTGCCAAACCTCCCTTCACATAGTGATGATCCATGATTGACGTCTCCCCTGTCTTTAGGAAACCAAAACATTTGTTTTTTTCGACAAGGTATTTGTTTCAGAGTTCATTTTAGCCACTAGTCAGACCATTAAACAAACAGAAACCGGAAGTAAATGTCACAGAGCGGACCACAGATGTCGTGAGTCATGCCCCTTCCTAGTTTCCACCTCGAGGAGGTCCCAAAAACACCCCAATGACCAGACACACAGAGAGCGTAAGTATAATTAAAACAAACTTCATTAAATTACTTAAAATGGGGTAGGAAAAGGGGAAAGGGGAAGCTAAAATCCAACTCTCCAGCTGGGAGGGCACAGTCTCGAGTCTCTCTCGGACTCCGTCGCAGGCAATTCTTAGGTGGGTCCTTCCCTTCTTGTATCTTGACTATGCGACGACAATCAGCTTATTCACAAGGGTCCTTTGTGTTCTCATTCGCAGGGGACCGATCCGGGGCCCTTCTCCTTTCCTGGGCGCAAGGGAGACAGAGGGTGAGTATTTTAAGATTTGGATCATCCAAGGGATACCTGAATTCCAATGGGCAGTATCTCCGCTACCAGGCCTAACTCCGCCCGTCCAGGTGGGTAGATGGGGTATCGCTGTCAGAAGTGTTTCGCCGAGCCTTGGACAGAGATGCAAGTCGGTGCTTCTGGAAGGAGACTGCAAGATCTACGATGGAACAACAGGTAAGTATATGACGAAATAGATGTCAGAGACAGGCAACAGAGTTCCAGTAGCTTGTAAGCGGATGTGTGACACAAGGAGAGGGCTTTAGCCTTAGACACACAATGGGCGGATTGAGGGTGCTTGAGTCGTACAGATGGGCACGCCACAGTATGCTGACTTTAGCTCCTGGCACAAGGCAAGTATAAGGTAAGTAACTGGAACTTTGCTGGGACTTCAGGCGGACTTACAACACAGTCTGCTGTCTTGAGCTTTTAGCATGCGGTAAGTACAGGATCAGTGACTGGGGCTTTGCTTTAACTTCAGGCGGGCGTACAACACGGTATGCTGGCTTTAGCTTTTGGCATATGGTATTTTATGTTGACTGCACAATGCTTTAATGGTACTCACACACAGCGGTAACACTAGTCCTTTGTCTCGTCTCCTTTCCAGCTGCCGGGAAATCTCCCCACCGTCGAGTATCCGTCGCTGGATGGCCTCCTTCGGTAGCACTTCCGGTGAGTACTCCTGTTTGCAATCACTCAAAGTTTGGAACACGTTTGCTTGGATTGTTTCACAGATAATCGTTCAATATATCATACTCAGCCCAGTCACTGTGCTCCTAAATCCTTCTTCGCCCAGTCAAAACAAATATCTTCCGCCTTCTTGCCGCTGTAGTCGTCCAAACGCTCAAACACTCTTACCGGATCGGCTAGAATAAACTGCACCGTCTGAAACTTCTGAGGCTCTCTTTATACTCCTTCTTCTCTTCTCACTGTCCAATCCACAATCGCCATGCCCATCTATGCACCTGTATTCAATGAAGCCCTGATTTCTTCCCCCGGAAGTAACTGGTGTTCGGAGATTTCGGTCCGGGCGGAACCAATCTCCGTCATTTTAGTTCTGCCCTAAAAAGTCACTCTGTGACATAAAGTCCCGACCAGACACGTAACTGAGACAGCGCACATGCTTCAGATGAAACAGTCTATATGCAGGGCTAAATGTATATGTTGAATGCTTTAAAATATATTTCAAAATATACAAAAAATGGCAAAAAATAAATTGGTAAAAAAATATTTTTGTAAACATTCCAATTTCAGGCCTTTTTGTGTGTATTTTGAAATATATGGGGAGAGAGCGAATCACATGCTAACAAGTCTACAAGACTACATATGAAACATGTTGTTTTGTTAGACAGACTGTGTAAAATATTAGTGCATGTTATGGAAAACACTAAACCTGTCTGCTTTCTTATAATGGGCTGGATTGTAATTTTTAGTCACTCACATTCACCTGAACATTTATATTATGGGTCACTGTTAATATTTAATCTCAGAGATTGTACAATACGTTTATTAAAGGGATAGTTCACACAAACATGAATATTCTGTCATCATTTATTCACTCTCATGTTGTTCCGCATACATTTCTTTGTTCTGATGAACACAAAGGAAGATATTTTGAGAAATGTTAACCAAACCGTTCTATTATAGATGAGGTCCACAAACAGTTTGGTTACAAACATTTCTTTAAAATATCTTCTTTTTTGTTCATCAAAACAAAGAAATGTATGCGGTTGTGTTTAAATAAACCACCAGCAGGTGGCGGGATTGGAGCAGTTTTGCCAATTCCTACCCCATGCACTTCATGAAATCTCTGATACTGGATGCATCCAAGACACTTGCAGTCTTTGCACTTGACCACTTTCCTATATTTTGCCCGTGTTCTAGTAGTCATGAAGATCCCAAGCGTGCATGTAGAATTATTCACCCAACGGGACACACATAGCAAGTGTAAAAATATCAATAAAGGTAGTGGCAGCAATTTGCACCAAAACGTATGAGTTTTTCTTTAAATACAGAAATAAACACTTTGAAATGAACATTTGCTGCACTTAAACATTACTATCTACACACTTATTTGAAACTTTCAGAAGCAGAATTCTTTGCACCTGTAAAAAAACTGTTCATTCTGTGCATGCAGCTTTATTAAAGTTTATTGTTTATTCAGTAGTCCCTGATTAACAAAATTAATGTGATAAAAGCAGTTGCAGATGTTTTACAAAATACATAACAATGTTTGAAAGCAATGAAATGTGCAACACTTTCCGTATTACTACCAAAATACTGTATGTAACATCCATTTATTAACTCACAAGTAGGCAAGTTTTGGGCAAAAGTCTCATGATTTGCATTCAGAAATTGATGCATGATGGGATACCCTTACAGAAGCGGTATTCGATATGGCCAGTTTTAAAAAGCACTTATTTCAATGCTAAAAAACAACGTTATTTTGTGTATTTGGTATAATACAATGTGTTTGCATAGTTTATGGTTAAAAAACACATTATTTTCCACATACCATACATTTTTTGTAGCTCCAAGCGGGAGGAATTATAATAATGTCGTCTTTATTACATCACTAATCCCAGGAAGTAAACTGTTACCTACAATCCGTGTGTTTGTTGTAGTCCAAGAAAAGAGATTTATGTTGGAAAAGATAACTTGCATCATTGTTTACTTTGGGGTTTGTACCTTTTGTCTTTCGTTAACACGTACTAATACACACTTACACACCAAAGGAAATTTAAAATCGTGAAGCGGACCATTGCTCTTTAAGATATGAGACAGTCTTGCGCACTTACTTCCTGTCGTGTGCACGTGCTCTCGAGAAGCCAATGCTGAGTCCCAATTCGCCTACTTATACAACGACCTAAAAGTATGTACTGTTTTTGTGAGGAAAACATACATACTTTTGAGTGTGTAGCAAAAGAGTATGCACGTTCTGGGACATACTTCGATGACGTCATGCAACGTGAACGAAAACGTGGTTGCCTAGTTACACACACCACGACTGTTAACAATATTTCATTCATTCTTATA
This sequence comes from Misgurnus anguillicaudatus, assembly GCF_027580225.2. Lineage (NCBI taxonomy): Eukaryota > Metazoa > Chordata > Actinopteri > Cypriniformes > Cobitidae > Misgurnus > Misgurnus anguillicaudatus. The sequence continues at coordinate 10,327,492 of NC_073356.2, forward strand.
ACTTATGTCCAATATAATTTTATTTACTATTCCCATCTTTTATTCTCATCGTTTTTCACAATACATTTTACACTGTGTTCTTCCAAGTTAAGGAGTGAAGCAGAGCGTCATTAGACACAAAAGCAGGTCGTTTGTGAGGCGGGTGGTTCTGACGTTCATGTCAATGTGTGTAACGAAAGCTACTTATTTTAAAGTCAAAATATTTAAAGATTATAGTATAACTATTGTTTAACATATTTTATACTTAATTTTATACTTATGTATATAACTCAAAAATACCCAGATGAAAATGAACCATGCTTTTACTATAGTAAAAGTGTAGTTGCCATGTTTCTTTCGTTGGACTAATAAAGTTAACATTTGTACAGTCACAGTATTACTACAAATACGCAAGAGGGTCAGTGTGGTTAAGCTCCTCCCTCCCGCACGCAATGGGTTGTGGGCAATATTAGCCGTTAGAGTGTGCATTGATCTGCACTTCAGATTCTAACCGGAAATAGTAGTTCATCCGGGTATCTTTGGGATACTCATTTCATCATAGGGCCTGTCCCAAATGGCCCACTTCATGTGGACTTTCGGTCTCGTGGCCTTAAATTGCACGTTCTTGCTTAGTCTATGAGTCCATAGGGTGTCCCATCTGTCATTTTTACGCTTTGAAGTGTGCTCATCAGCGCCTTCTTGGCCCCCTTGATGCGGTCTTCAGCGAAGCCCGCACTGCAGCATGCTTCGCGCACTTTACCAACCCAGAAGTCCTTGGGAAAGGGCAATCAGACCAATCAGACGACGGAAGGGAGGAGTTCACACTGACGGGCAACTTCTCTACCTATTTCCGGTGTGATGCTCGAGTCTGTCCCAAAATACGACTCCGGTGCACACACGTGGACTCGCATCAAGGGTCCCTAAAGTCTAGACTACGTGACGTCATCAAAGTGTGGACTCTGAGGAGGACCACAAGTCCAGAGTGTGCCATTTGGGACAGGGCCATACTACGATTTGGGACGTACTAATTCTAGTTTCGAATACTATTTAGGATGGATAGTATGTGAATTGGGACTCAGCACAAGACTGCAATGTTGTCCCCGGGGCTTCCCATTTACTTTTAATGGGTGACGTCAAGCGTTGCCGAACTGAATTGTGGATCTGTCGGCGCCGCGTCACTGCTGTTGGTCGCGGCAGAAGTTGAACATTTCTCAACTTTTTCTCAACACTTCAGACAAGCCTTCCGTCAAGCGTTAACTCTTCTGTCCTGTACCGTACGCTGTTTGCTTGTCATAGTTTTGGCATCTCCAAAAAAGTTCATATATAAACTGTTCACACAATTTGCACCTCGAATGTATAAAAACTGACATATTAACAGTAGGCTACACTGTAAAAAAATTGCCGGTAATTTACCGTAGATTTAAATTGATGTTATTTACTGGCAAGAGTTTGTTCAAAGTTAAATAAATTTTAAATATTAACAAGTCTTTATCTTTACAGAATAAAACTATACAATAACAGCCTCATGCAAAGCATTCTGGGAACCAGAAATCAACATCAACCTTTTTCTGTTTTTTGCTTCAGATTTTGTTTTCCAGAATGTTTGCTTGATGCTGTTTTTTAGTTTTACGCTGTAAAGACAAAGACTTGTAAATGTTTAATGTTCATTTAACTTTGAAAAAAATGTTGCCAGTAAAAAACTTATCTACGGTAAGTTACCGGCAACCCAGCTGCAATTTCTACGGAATTTTTTTACAGTGTATGTTATGGTCTCCTGCCCCAACAACAAATATAATCACACTAGACATGTGTAACCGAGGCCCGCTAGTGTGTGAAAGCTTTGCAGTAAGTAACCTCACTCCCCGACCTCAAGAGGTTCTCTAGCGACAGATGCTAGGGGTCGCGGCCTTTTAGCCTCCTTGTAAGAGCGCCCGACTTTCATACCGACTGATCGCCGGTTCGAGTCCTGCTCAGGCACATGCATCACCCTAAAAGCAAAACACACACACAGTCCCATCTCAGTGTGCCGAAGAAACAGCACAGATGGATCTTATGCAACATATCCGTGAAATTAACTTTCAAAAGAATGTGAAACTGAAACATGTTAGCTTGCAGTCGTCTACAACTTTCACTACTAAACGGATTAATCGTATATAACAGACAACAGCTACACAAGAAAGGGTGTATCTTATGTTAGATTAATGTTTAATTAGATCACGCCAGACCCCACGCAGCCTAAAAGCTTTAAGCTGAACGTAAGGAACTCCTCTGGGGTTAAGAAAAAAGTAGCTTTCCTTTGAACAAAGCTAATAGACAGATGAGCGAGTCCAGCTGTCCATATACTCCCCCCGTCGCATCAACTTACAGCAGCATAAGTGCCTCCTCGAGACCGCACAACCCTTTGCCATACCATATTGCATTTACTGATGTCAGCCTCCTCACAAATATCCATAGGCAGGCATGCACACACATTCATCGAACAAGCGAGATCACTTTCTTTTATTGCTTTTATGTTTAAATTGCAGGGTAGTTAAAGCGCACGCCTTCACCACACATACCCAAACAAACGCGTGCATGCTGAAACAGCTGATTCGCTCTTCTCCTCAGGGGTCCTGGTGCTCAATGTCGTAATACTGTTATTCTGAAGCACTTAAATACCTCAGCTGCCGAAGAAATTCAGTTCGCCTGCCAAACATTCAGGGTTCTATTGCAAACTTCAGAGAAGTTTTGTCAGTGTTTGTTTTGCCTTCTGGCCTCTATTGTCAGTTTAACAGAGAGTTATTGTTGTCCTCTTTGTGTGTAGACGTCTGGTTCAACAAAAACCTGGTTACTCTCTGGCCAAACGTACAAACATAGAAAAAATTGTGATAGAGATTTATTGTTTATTCTAGATTGCATTAAGATTACATGGAAGACAAATACACTCTAAAAAAACAAACGGTGCTATATAGCACCAAAATAGTTGCTTTGGATCGTAACGATAGAAGAACCATTTTTAGTGCCATATAGAACCGGTGAAGCACCAGTGAAGCACCAGTGAAGCACCAGTGTAGAGCCATATAGGGGCCATATAGCACCACATATGGTTCTGCATGGCACTATATGGTTCTGCGCAGGTTCTTCACTGGTGCTTCACCGGTTCTATATGGCACTAAAAATGGTTCTTCTATCGTTACGATCCAAAGCAACTGTTTTGGTGCTATATAGCACCGTTTGTTTTTTAGAGTGTGACCCTAGAATTTTCACATGTATCTGGTCTGAACCGTGGGGTTCAACCAATCAAAATGAAGAACCAGAACGGGCCTTTTTATAATATACTAATATACGTATATATGTATCTGGCAACTTTGGCTGCGTCCGAAAACTCTAAATTGCTGCCTTCTGAGGCAGCTTTCCAAGGCAGGAAGGCATCAAGGCATGTCCGAATTCAATGTTTGGTTTACTTCCTGTCTCCTGAGATACCTATGCGTGGACGTACATTAAGAATGTGATTGGTCGAGTCCGTTCGAGTTCGAAAAAATAAAATGGCGGCCAAGGACGTGACTGGACCACCAATTTAGTGTAAATAAAGGTAGATTTTCACTTTTTACACCTTTTAATTGCATTTCTAGCGAGAAATTAGTATTGTAGTTTTCAAATATGTGATTAGTTATCACAAAGGCGCTCTCTGTTTAAATTTCAAACACGCTGCCTTAGAAGTGTGTCCGAAAGTCTTTCTCTGAGCTACCTTCATGCCTCCGAAGTCATTTCCTCATGAGGCAGCGAGGCAACGAGTCACTGCCTTGAGTTTTCGGACGCAGCATTTATTTTTGGCCATCTGCTAACGTCTTCTATTCACTCCACTGTAGTACACGGACCTGGTAGCTGTGTTGAAAAAGTTGATAAAGTCAACTTTTAAAATAACTTTCTCTGTTTGTGTTGCTTCACTGTTGATTCTTACCATACTTCCGTTGCCAAAATGCGCGCGCATACGCTGCCACATCATCATTGTGTACAAACAGTAAAAAGGTCTATTCCGCTTATACTACGGTAACCACCAGTGTTGGGGAAAGTTACTTTTAAAAGTAATGCATTACAATATTAAGCTACTCCCAAAAAAAGTAACTCATTGGGCCCTATCTTGCACCCAGCGCAATTGACTTTGTCAGTGACGCATGTATCATTTCGTATTTTGGACCGGTGCACAGCGGGTTTTTCCCTCCAAAGACGCACGTCGGCAAACTAGGGAATGAACTTGCGCTCCCTGGGCGGTTCAGCGCAAAAAAGGAGGCGTGCTCCGGCGCAAACCATCTCTTATGCTATTTTGCAGTTTCAAAAAACAATTGGGCTACTAACCAAAAAAACTAGTCTAAAGTCATTGCCGGGTTGCGCGTAGTTCATTATGCTATTTTAAGGGCGCATGCTTGACCATAATGTATAGCATGCACAACGCGCATTGCTTATCTAATCTACACAGATGCAACAGTTATTTTTGCAAATCATTAATTGTTACAATAAAAAATATGAGATAAGGGAAATCAGCATAAATTGTTACAATAAAAAATATTAATACATGAGATAATGGAAATCATTGTGGTGAGCATTGTGGTGATAGTTTTTATTTATTTTGTGTGGCAGCGTTAAACAATTATCATGCAAATAACGATTAAAATATTTTCATACGTTTGTTGTGTGGCTGTATTACATTTATTTTATCTAAAAAAATAATTAAAATGTTTTCATAAGAAACCTTCATGTATGTGAACTTGATTTGTAAGTGTACTTTGGGGTTGGACCTTGCTTGCGTTTCTTGTGTCCGATTTCAAAGCCCCCAAACCCTTTCAGCGGTGAGGGTGGACGCAGCGATGTCCTCCCGTTACACGGCGTGCCCGATTTATGCTGGCAAGCTTGGGATCCCCCCGTCTCCTGACATCATTGTAGTGCTTGGCGAAGCTGATGAGACAATTGCGGCTATTTCCTATCACGCCTCCTCTTGACTGCTCTTACAAGAACGTGGGTCTCCTCGGCTGTGAACCGCTCCTGGCGTGCGCCTGTCAAATCCGTCATAATAATAGCAACCCGCCATGGAACTTGCGCCCTTGCGTTTAAAGGGAATGTTGGATAGCGTTCTGATTGGTTTATTTGACGTTACGCCCAAACCACACCTATGAATAATGAACCTACTTCAGACCAACCCCTTATTGATTTGCGCCCGGCGCAAGACTTATTTCTCCCGCCGGGAAAATAGCAAAGGCGCCCAAGATCCGCCCACAAAGTCACTTGCGCATTGCGCTTCGGACTTGCGTTTCAGATCGTTAAAATAGGGCCCATTGTGTTACTTACTTACTTTTCATGGAAAGTAATGCTTCCATTACTTTTTAGTTACTTTTGCCTTACTTTTTCTTGGCTGAGGCTTAATTTCTTTCAGGCCTTGCAGGTGATTTTATGACTGAAAGTTTTGCGTTTAGAAATTGCATATTTCATCACAAAAATGTCGACCTCTGGCCTGCAATCTCAGTTTCTGACTCAGGCGTGTATGCATAGAGTGCATAATGTGACTACGTTTAGTTTAAAAAGTAACTAAAAAAAAGTTACTTTTTTTAAAGTAACTCAATTATTAATGTGTACATTTAAAAAGTAATGCATTACTTTACTCGCTACTTCAGAAAAGTTATATTCTTACGTAATGCGTTACCCCCAACACTGGTTACCACACCTCAAGACATCGATCACATGATATATTTAAAAGGATTCGTCCGGTTTTTGTACTTAAATCGCTATTGTGAGTAGGACTATTTCTTCTGCGTCTCATCCAACGACTCTTTTGCTTGTTCCAAAACGTCATTTTAAAGCTGGCAATGGAGGCTTAAGTTATTAATGAAGTTATTAGAAATAGAGACACAGAGACACAGAGAAAGAGAAAGAAAAAGAGAGCGAGAGCGAGCGAGCGAGAGGTTATGTGAATGAGGCTACCTCTGTGCATCTCTGATCATTGCTGTTATTGCCTCAGAAAATATTCTGTCATGTTGTTTTTGTTAGTCCGTTATTACCCATGCGAAGTGTTATGGAACTGTAATGCGGGCAAGAGAGCTGCCTGGAACTATTTGCCGTGCATTTCCCAGAAAATAATTGCACACCTCAGAATGTTCATCAGATTCAAGAATTCAACGGACCAGTATAAAAACCAGTAAACAATATAGCTGTAGACAGCGATACGGGGCCAAGCAACAATGGTCCTGCAACACGCAACGAAGCTGAAAGGACATGCAATTGAAGAATGCAATGTAGCAGATATGTATGGGAACTATCAGCACACAGGACTCAGAGATGAGAATGAACATAATGAAAAAATAAAAATTTTGAAGTATAATATTTATTTGCATGCTGAAAGAAGGACCGATTAGTCCAATGCTGACCTAGAAAACAATTGAACCACCAAAGCATCATACATGTTACACATGAGACTTAAACCAAAAGAGCACAAACGAAATAATACCTGTAAAAATAATAAAGTAAAATACAAATAATGAATTGAAGCTTTTGACTCTAAAGTAAGAGACTTCAATTTCTGCCCTAGCCAGGACTTGAACCCATGATCTCCAGGTTTCATGCCTGTCACTCATCTGGTTGAGCTACAGGGGAGACATACATACAGACAGCTGCTTAAGCTAGATTGCTGTAGTGACAATGTGTATGTTCAAGTTTGGAGAGATTTTTCTCAAGAACAGAATATTTTTTTAAATCCCCTGTAGGTAGTCAAACCTGTTCAAACATTTAACTCTACATGATATATCATTTGTATGAACCATACTAATTGCTGCCCTACGCTGGATTTGAACCCGCAACCTCTGGATTTCATGCCCATCATGCATTTGGTTGAGCTACTGGGAAGGCATAGATTACCCCATCAAATATTCTCCATAGAAGTTTAGTTGATTAAATGGTTTAAAAGTTATTCCTATTGACAAATGTATTACTTTTGAACAAAGATAAATATCAAAATTCTGTTTGGTCATTTCTATGTGGCTTGGTCCAAAGATAATCTGAGCCAAATTGTGTAACAATTCAACAAACACTGCAAAAGTAGTAGCAAAAAAACTGAATACTGTACTTTTCAAAATGGCCGCTACTGCATTTTTGAACCGGTGATGATGCTTGGCCAAGAAATTGCAAGCCGTGCAGAACATGGAAAACAGACTGGTTGAGAATAAAAGGTGAGAATAAACTCAAAACAAATATAAATAGAAAAACATAACACATGCATCAGACGGGATTCGAACCCTTAACCTCTGAGTTTTGATGCATGCGATTTAATAGACTGAGCTACACATGCAGTGTAGCTAGCCAAGGTTTTCAGAGCTGCAAGCAATCAAATGGAGGAAGGAAGGTGCAGACATGACATTGCAGAGCAGAAATAACAAAATTACAATTTATATGAGAATCAGATAGTTTAAGTGAGAAGAGTTAAAGTTTAAGTCAAGAAAAACATGTTGTATAGGAATGCACAACATGTTATAATGCAGTCATAATAATTTAATATGACGAAGAGACAATGTCACAGGGACAGTCAACTTTGGACAGGTATTTCTCGGGAATGGCAGAGAATATAAAAAATGTGTTTGGTCATTTCTGTGCGGATTGCTCCAAAGTTTATGTGAGCAGAGCCTGACATAAAATAGACTTAATTTGCAAAAGTAGTAGCGAAAAAACTACTTCACATATGCTATGAAATAAGATATGAACAGAATGTTGAAAACTGACAAATGAGATATCGTTGCAATCGACATAAACCAGTGAATAAAAATTCACAAAGAAAATGAATATCAGACAAAGTTTTCAGAAGTTATGGGCTGTTTTATATAGTTTATAAACCCTAGGTGGCGCTGTCTTCAGATTTCCCAAGTACCTTCAGGACATCATACCGGATGCTTCCTACCGATTTTTGTGCCGATACATTATATAGAATAATAGTTATCCCAATTTAAAACAAAATTCAAAATAGTGGACAGGCGGTTTGGTCATTTCCGGCATAATATATATCGACAGATTGGTTATGAGCCAAGGAATCCATAGACACTAAGATCATAATTTTCTATCAAACATTTCAATAGTTATGGGCAAAAATGGCCATTTTTCATATCTCATGACCCATAGGTGGCGCTGTCCTCAAATTTGGCATGGTACCCCAGTTCATGGTCCTTATGAAGGGTACCAAGTTTCATTTCAATTGATCAAAGAATGACAGAGATAATGACTCAGAACGAATTTTGGGTTGACATCGATAAATGTACGCAATTATTTCTTTTGAACAAAGATAAATATCAAAATTCTGTTTGGTCATTTCTATGTGGCTCGGTCCAAAGATAATCTGAGCCAAATTGTGTAACAATTCAACAAACACTGCAAAAGTAGTAGCAAAAAAACTGATTACTGTACTTTTCAAAATGGCCGCTACTGCATTTTTGAACTGGTGATGATGCTTGGCCACCAAATTGCAAGCCGTGCAGAACATGGAAAACAGACTGGTTGAGAATAATAGGTGAGAATAAACTCAAAACAACAAATATTAATAGAAAAACATAACACATGCATCAGACGGGATTCGAACCCTTAACCTCTGAGTTTTGATGCATGCGATTTAATAGACTGAGCTACACAGGCAGTGTAGCTAGCCAAGGTTTTCAGAGCTGCAAGCATTCAAATGGAGGAAGGAAGGTGCAGACATGACATTGCAGAGCAGAAATAACAAAATTACAATTTATATGAGAATCAGATAGTTTAAGTGAGAAGAGTTAAAGTTTAAGTCAAGAAAAACATGTTGTATAGGAATGCACAACATGTTATAATGCAGTCATAATAATTTAATATGACGAAGAGACAATGTCACAGGGACAGTCAACTTTGGACAGGTATTTCTCGGGAATGGCAGAGAATATAAAAAATGTGTTTGGTCATTTCTGTGCGGATTGCTCCAAAGTTTATGTGAGCAGAGCCTGGCATAAAATAGACTTAATTTGCAAAAGTAGTAGCGAAAAAACTACTTCACATATGCTATGAAATAAGATATGAACAGAATGTTGAAAACTGACAAATGAGACATCGTTGCAATCGACTTAAACCAGTGAATATAAATTCACAAAGAAAATGAATATCAGACAAAGTTTTCAGAAGTTATGGGCTGTTTTATATAGTTTATGAACCCTAGGTGGCGCTGTCTTCAGATTTCCCAAGTACCTTCAGGACATCATACCGATGCTTCCTACCGATTTTTGTGCCGATACATTATATAGAATAATAGTTATCCCAATTTAAAGCAAAATTCAAAATAGTGGACAGGCGGTTTGGTCATTTCCGGCAAAATATATATCGACAGATTGGTCATGAGCCAAGGAATCCATAGACACTAAGATCATAATTTTCTATCAAACATTTCAATAGTTATGGGCAAAATTATCCATTTTTCATATCTCATGACCCATAGGTGGCGCTGTCCTCAAATTTGGCATGGTACCACCGTTCATGGTCCTAATGAAGGGTACCAAGTTTCATTTCAATTGATCAAAGAATGACCGAGATAATGACTCAGAACGAATTTTGGGTCGACATCAATAAATGTACGCAATTATTACTTTTGAACAAAGATAAAAATCAAAATTCTGTTCGGTCATTTCTCTGCGGCTCGGTCCAAAGATTCTCTGTGCCAAATTGCGTAACAATGCAATGAACGCTGCAAAAGTAGTAGCGAAAAAACGAAATACTGTACTTTTCAAAATGGCCGCTACTGTAATGGGTGGAGTCTTAATGTAAGGTGGTCATTGTAATGAGCGTGAGGAGAGGATTCAGATGTAGTAGGTAGAGTTTTTGTTGATCAAATGATTCTACAGTTATAACCATTTGAATATTGAATTTTTGAAGTGTTGGTGGCGCTATAGAGTTAATGCTAGAGACCCCATAGTTGGTCACATGACTATTTAGGACCACCACTACAAGTGTGCCAAATTTGTTTCATTTTCCTATGTACGGTTCATAGGGCTGCCATAGACTCCCATTGGGGAAGAAGAAATATAATAATAAATATAGCTGCAAGCAGCAACACGGGGTCAAGCACCTTCGGCGCAATGCACAGCAAGCACACAAAGCACAGCAAGCTCACAATGCACAGCAAGCACACAAAGCACAGCAATTACACAAATCACAGCAGGCACACAAAGCACAGCAAGCTCACAAAGCACAGCAAGCACACAAAGCACAGCAAGCACACAAAGCACAGCAAGCACACAAAGCACAGCAATTACACAAATCACAGCAGCACACAAAGCACAGCAAGCTCACAAAGCACATCAAGCAGACAAAGCACAGCAAGCACACAAACCACAGCAAGCACAGCAATTACACAAATCACAGCAGGCACACAAAGCACAGCAAGCTCACAAAGCACAGCAAGCACACAAAGCACAGCAAGCATAGCAAGCTCACAAAGCACAGCAAGCACACAAAGCACAGCAAGCTCACAAAGCACAGCAAGAACCACCATAATGCAGAGCAACAACAGCAAACATGGACAAATAGAACACATGTGAACTACAGACAGGTTGAGAAGAATTGATGAGGAAGAACAAAACGTCATGACTCAGGTGGGATTTGAACCCAGGAACTCAGAATCTCAATGCATATGATTAACTAGATGCGCCACTCAGTTGACACAGTTCATGAGGCAGCAGACAAGAGATTAGAGAGCTGAAAGTATTAACATATGTCAATCACCAAAGATGCAGGAAAGACACAGCAGAAGCACCACAATGCAGAGCAACAACAGCAAACATGGAAAAATAGAACACATGTGAACTACAGACAGGTTGAGAAGAATTGATGAGGAAGAACAAAACGTCATGACTCAGGTGGGATTTGAACCCAGGAACTTAGAATCTAAATGCAATTGGTTAACTAGATGCGCCACTCAGTTGACACAGTTCATGAGGCAGCAGACAAGAGATTAGAGAGCTGAAAGGATTAACATGTCAATCACCAAAGATGCAGAATTGACACAGCAGAAGTAGAAATAAAAGAAATACAATGTACATTAGATCAAGTGAAATTGAAGACAAGCAGATCATTATGTATAGTGATGCTATACAATGTAATATACAGTCACATTAATTTATTACTATGACAAATAGACAACGTCACAGGCACGGTAAACTTTAGAGTGGTATTTCTAAGAAAGAGAACAGAATATCAAAAATCTGTTCGGTCACATCTGTGTGGATTGCTCCAAACATTATACGAGCAGAACCTGACATAAAATACACAAAATTTGTAAAAGGAGTAGCGAAAAAATCATTTACCATATGCCTTACAATAACACCTGAACATAATGTTGGAAAATGACAAACAAGGTATCGTTGCGATCGGCATAAAACAGTGAATACAATTTCACAAAGAAAATGTATATCAGACAATGTATTCATAAGTTATAAGCAGTTCAATAAGAACTGTTATAGTTTATAACCCCTAGGTGGCGCTGTACTCTGACTTCCCATGTACCTTCAGGACATCATGTCGAAGCTCCTTACCTTTTTGCGCGGATATGTCCAATAGTTCAAAAAATATAACAATTTATTTGAAATTTCAAAATGGCGGACAGGCGGTTTGGTCAAACCCGGCATAATTCACATCGACAGATGCGGCATGAGGTAAGCAATCCATAGACATCAAGATCATAATTTTCTGACAAACAGTTCAGAAGTTATGGGCAATAATAGCCTATTTTTCTATCTCATGACCCATAGGTGGCGCTGTCACCAAATTTGGCATAGACCCCAAGTTCATGGTCCACATGAAGTGTACCAAATTTCATTTCAATTGATCAAAGAATGACTGAGCTACAGCTTCAGAACCATTTTTGCGTCAACCTCGTTAAGTTTGCGCATTTATTACTTTTGAACAAAGATAAAAATCAAAATTCTGTTTGGTCATTTCTATGCGGCTCACTCCAAAGATCATCTGTGCCAAATCTCATAAGAATTGAACCGCATTTGAAGGAGGAGTAGCGAAAAAACGAAATACTGTACATTTCAAAATGGCCGCTACTGTAATGGGTGGAGTCTTACTGTAAAGTATCAAATTCAATAAGCACGATGAGAGCAATCACGTGTACTAAGTAGAATTTTCATAGATCAAATGGTTCACCAATTATAACAGTTTGAACATTGATTTTTTGGACTACTGGTGGCGCTATAGAGTTACTGCTAAAGACCCCATTTTTGGTCACATGACTATTTATGACCACCTCTACATCTGTGCCAAATTTCATCATTTTCCTATGTACGGTTCATAGGGCTGCCATAGACTCCCATTGGGGAAAAATAATAATAATAATAATAAATATAGCTGCAAGCAGCGATACGGGGCCAAGCACAATCAGCGCAATGAGCACCCAAAGCACAGCAAGAAACATACAACGTATCAATGACCCAGGGCGCATTGAGCACCCAAGGTGCATCAAGAACACAAGGCTCAGCAAAGAACCCAAAGCGTAGCAATGACAGAGCAGAACCACCGCAGTGCAGAGCAGCAACAGAAAACATGGCAAAAATAGAACATATGTGAACTACAGACAGGTCAAAAAGAATAGGTGAGAAAGAACAAAACTATAATAGAAGAAAATAACACCTGCCTCAGGTGGGATTCGAACCCATGAACTCAGGATCTCTATGCAAATGACTTAACAGATGCGCCACTCAGTAGACACAGCTCAAGGGGCAGCAGAAAAGAGCTTACATGCCATACAAAGAATTCAGAAGTTATAAGCAGTTCTATAAGAACTGTTATAGTTTATACCCCTAGGTGGCGCTGTTCTCTGATTTCCTCAGGACGTCATGCCGAAGCTCCCTACCGATTTTTGCGCCGATATATCCGATACTTCAAAAGTTATAGCAATTTATCACAGATTTCAAAATGGCGGACAGGCGGTTCGGTCAATCCCGGCATAATACATATCGGCAGATGCGGCATGAGCCAAGGAATCCGTAGACACCAAGATCATAATTTTCTGACAAACGATTCAGAAGTTATGCGCAAAAATAGCCTTTTTTCCTATCTCATGACCCATAGGTGGCGCTGTCACCAAATTTGGCATGGACCCCCATTTCATGGTCGACATGAAGCGTACCAAATTTCATCTCGATTGATCAAAGAATGACCGAGATACAGCCTCAGAACCAATTTTGCGTCAATCTCGTTAAGTTCACGTATTAATTACTTTTGAATAAAGAAAAATATCAAAATTCTGTTCAGTCATTTCTATGCGGCTCACTCCAAAGATCACATGTGCCAAATCTCATAAGAATTGAACCAAATTTGAAGGAGGAGTAGCGAAAAAACGAAATACTGTACATTTCAAAATGGCCGATACTGTAATGGGTGGAGTCTTACTGTAAGGTATTAAAAACAATAAGCATGAGGAGAGCAATCACGTGTACTAAGTAGAATTTTCATAGAGCAAATGAATCACCAGTTATAACCATTTGAACATTGAATTTTTGAGATGATGGTGGCGCTATAGAGTTACTGCTAGAGACCCCATTTTTGGCCAAATGACTATTTATGACCACCACTACAACTGTGCCAAATTTCATCATTTTCCTATATACGGTTCATAGGGCTGTCATAGACTCCCATTGGGGAAGAAGATTAAGAAAAATAATAATAATAATAATAATAATACTAACAGAAACAATAGGTGCCACAGCACCATAGGTGCTTGGCCCCTAATAATAATAAATATAGCTGCAAGCAGCGATACGGGGCCAAGCACCATCAGCGCAATGAGCACCCGAAGCACAGCAAGAAACATATAACGTATCAATCACCCAGGGCGCATTGAGCACCCAAGGTGCATCAAGAACACAAGGCGCTGCAAAGAACCCAAAGCGTAGCAATGACAGAGCAGAACCACCGCAGTGCAGAGCAGCAACAGAAAACATGGCAAAAATAGAACATATGTGTACTACAGACAGGTCAAGAAGAAAAGGTGGGAAAGAACAAAACTTTAATAGAAGAAATTAACATCTGCCTCAGGCGGGATTCGAACCCATGAACTCAGGATCTCTATACATACAATTTAACAGATGCGCCACTCAGTAGACACAGCTCAAGGGGCAGCAGAAAAGAGCTTACATGCCATACAAAGAATTCAGAAGTTATAAGCAGTTCTATAAGAACTGTTATAGTTTATAACTCTAGGTGGCGCTGTTCTCTGATTTCTTCAGGACGTCAAGCCGAAGCTCCCTACCGATTTTTGCGCCGATATATCCGATACTTCAAAAGTTATAGCAATTTATCACAGATTTCAAAATGGCGGACAGGCGGTTCGGTCAATCCCGGCATAATACACATCGACAGATGCGGCATGAGCCAAGGAATCCGTAGACACCAAGATCATAATTTTCTGAAAAACGATTCAGAAGTAATGCACAAAAATAGCCTTTTTTCCTATCTAATGACCCATAGGTGGCGCTGTCACCAAATTTGGCATGGACCCCCATTTCATGGTCGACATGAAGCGTACCAAATTTCATCTCGATTGATCAAAGAATGACCGAGATACAGCTTCAGAACCAATTTTGCGTCAATCTCGTTAAGTTCGCGCATTAATTACTTTTGAATAAAGAAAAATATCAAAATTCTGTTCAGTCATTTCTATGCGGCTCACTCCAAAGATCACATGTGCCAAATCTCATAAAAATTGAACCAAATTTGAAGGAGGAGTAGCGAAAAAACGAAATACTGTACATTTCAAAATGGCCGATACTGTAATGGGAGGAGTCTTACTGTAAGGTATTAAAAACAATAAGCATGAGGAGAGCAATCACGTGTACTAAGTAGAATTTTCATAGAGCAAATGGATCACGAGTTATAACCATTTGAACATTGAATTTTTGAGATGATGGTGGCGCTATAGAGTTACTGCTAGAGACCCCATTTTTGGCCAAATGACTATTTATGACCACCACTACAACTGTGCCAAATTTCATCATTTTCCTATATACGGTTCATAGGGCTGCCATAGACTCCCATTGGGGAAGATTAAGATTAAGATTAAGATTAAGAAAAATAATAATACTAACAGAAACAATAGGTGCCACAGCACCATAGGTGCTTGGCCCCTACAAACGAGGTATCGTTGCAATCGGCATAAAACAGTGAATCCAATTTCACAAAGAATATGTATATCAGACAAAGTATTCAGAAGTTATAAGCAGTTCAATAAGAACTGTTATAGTTTATAACCCCTAGGTGGCGCTGTACTCTGACTTCCCAGGTACCTTCAGGACATCATGTCGAAGCTCCTTACCATTTTTTGCGCGGATATGTCCAATAGTTCAAAAAATATAACAATTTATGTGAAATTTCAAAATGGCGGACAGGCGGTTTGAACAAAGATAAATATCAAAATTCTTTTCGGTCATTTCTATGCGGCTCACTCCAAAGATCATCTGTGCCAAATCTCATAAGAATTGAACCGCATTTGAAGTAGGAGTAGCGAAAAAACAAAATACTGTACATTTCAAAATGGCCATTACTGTAATGGGTGGAGTCTTACTGTAAAGTATCAAATTCAATAAGCGGGATGAGAGCAATCACGTGTACTAAGTAGAATTTTCATAGATCAAATGGTTCACTATTTATAACAGTTTGAACATTGATATTTTGCACTGCTGGTGGCGCTATAGAGTTACTGCTAGACACCCCATTTTTGGTCACATGACTATTTATGATCACCACTACAACTGTGGCAAATTTCATCATTTTCCTATGTACGGTTCATAGGGCTGCCATAGACGCCTATGGCTAAGAAACGGCAGAATAATAATAATAATAATACTAACAATTACAATAGGTGTCTCAGCACCTTCGGTGCTTGACCCCTAATAATAATAATAATAATAATAATAAGAAAACCATCAAACGCAATAGTGGCCTGCCGCCCTGCGGGCTTGGCCCCTAATAATACTAACAAAAACAATAGGTGTCTCAGCACCTTCGGTGCTTGACCCCTAAATATAGCTGCAAGCAGCAACACGGGGTCAAGCACCTTCGGCGCAATGCACACACAGCACAGCAAGCACACAAAGCACAGCAAGCTCACAATGCACAGCAAGCACACAAAGCACAGCAATTACACAAATCACAGCAGGCACACAAAGCACAGCAAGCTCACAAAGCACAGCAAGCACACAAAGCACAGCAAGCACACAAAGCACAGCAAGCTCACAAAGCACACAAAGCACAGCAAGCTCACAAATCACAGCAAGCACACAAAGCACAGCAAGAACACAAAGCACAGCAATTACACAAAGCCCAGCAAGCTCACAAAGCACAGCAAGCACACAAAGCACAGCAAATACACAAAGCACAGCAAGTACACAAAGCACAGCAAGCACACAAAGCACAGCAGGCACACAAAGCACAGCAAGCACACAAATCACAGCAGGCACACAAACCACAGCAAGCTCACAAAGCACAGCAAGCACACAAAGCACAGCAAGCACACAAAGCACAGCAAGCACACAAAGCACAGCAAGAAGCACCACAATGCAGAGCAACAACAGCAAACATGGAAAAATAGAACACATGTGAACTACAGACAGGTTGAGAAGAATTGATGAGGAAGAACAAAACGTCATGACTCAGGTGGGATTCAAACCCAGGAACTCAGAATCTCAATGCATGTGGTTTAACTAGATGCGCCACTCAGTTGACACAGTTCATGAGGCAGCAGACAAGAGATTAGAGAGCTGAAAGGATTAACATGTCAATCACCAAAGATGCAGAATTGACACAGCAGAAGTAGAAATAACAGAAATACAATGTACATGAGTTCAAGTGAAATTGAAGACAAGCAGATCATTATGTATAGTGATGCTATACAATGTAATATACAGTCACATTAATTTATTACTATGACAAATAGACAACGTCACAGGCACGGTAAACTTTAGAGTGGTATTTCTAAGAAAGAGAACAGAATATCAAAAATCTGTTCGGTCACATCTGTGCGGATTGCTCCAAACATTATACGAGCAGAACCTGACATAAAATACACAAAATTTGTAAAAGGAGTAGCGAAAAAATAATTTACCATATGCCTTACAAAAACACCTGAACTTAATGTTGGAAAATGACAAACAAGGTATCGTTGCGATCGGCATAAAACAGTGAATACAATTTCACAAAGAAAATGTATATCAGACAATGTATTCAGAAGTTATAAGCAGTTCAATAAGAACTGTTATAGTTTATAACCCCTAGGTGGCGCTGTACTCTGACTTCCCAGGTACCTTCAGGATATCATGTCGAAGCTCCTTACCATTTTTTGCGCGGATATGTCCAATAGTTCAAAAAATATAACAATTTATTTGAAATTTCAAAATGGCGGACAGGCGGTTTGGTCAAACACGGCATAATTCACATCGACAGATGCGGCATGAAGTGAGCAATCCATAGACATCAAGATCATAATTTTCTGACAAACAGTTCAGAAGTTATGGGCAAAAATAGCCTATTTTATTATCTCATGACCCATAGGTGGCGCTGTCACCAAATTTGGCATGGACCCCAAGTTCATGGTCCACATGAAGTGTACCAAATTTCATTGCAATTGATCAAAGAATGACTGAGCTACAGCTTCAGAACCATTTTTGCGTCAACCTCGTTAAGTTTGCTCATTTATTACTTTTGAACAAAGATAAAAATCAAAATTCTGTTCGGTCATTTCTATGCGGCTCACTCCAAAGATCATCTGTGCCAAATCTCATAAGAATTGAACCACATTTGAAGGAGGAGTAGCGAAAAAACGAAATACTGTACATTTCAAAATGGCCGCTACTGTAATGGGTGGAGTCTTACTGTAAAGTATCAAATTCAATAAGCGGGATGAGAGCAATCACGTGTACTAAGTAGAATTTTCATAGATCAAATAGTTCACCAATTATAACAGTTTGAACATTGAATTTTTGGACTACTGGTGGCGCTATAGAGTTACTGCTAAAGACCCCATTTTTGGTCACATGACTATTTATGTCCATCTCTACAACTGTGCCAAATTTCATCATTTTCCTATGTACGGTTCATAGGGCTGCCATAGACTCCCATTGGGGAAAAATAATAATAATAAATATAGCTGCAAGCAGCAACACGGGGTCAAGCACCTTCGGCGCAATGCACACACAGCACAGCAAGCACACAAAGCACAGCAAGCTCACAATGCACAGCAAGCACACAAAGCACAGCAATTACACAAATCACAGCAGGCACACAAAGCACAGCAAGCTCACAAAGCACAGCAAGCACACAAAGCACAGCAAGCACACAAAGCACAGCAATTACACAAATCACAGCAGGCACACAAAGCACAGCAAGCTCACAAAGCACAGCAAGCACACAAAGCACAGCAAGCACACAAAGCACAACAAGCACACAAAGCATAGCAAGAACACAAAGCACAGCAATTACACAAATCACAGCCGGCACACAAAGCACAGCAAGCTCACAAAGCACAGCAAGCACACAAAGCACACAAAGCACAGCAATTACACAAATCACAGCAGGCACACAAAGCACAGCAAGCTCACAAAGCACAGCAAGCACACAAAGCATAGCAAGCTCACAAAGCACAGCAAGCATACAAAGCAAAGCAAGCTCACAAAGCACAGCAAGAACCACCATAATGCAGAGCAACAACAGCAAACATGGAAAAATAGAACACATGTGAACTACAGACAGGTTGAGAAGAATTGATGAGGAAGAACAAAATGTCATGACTCAGGTGGGATTTGAACCCAGGAACTCAGAATCTCAATGCATATGATTAACTAGATGCGCCACTCAGTTGACACAGTTCATGAAGCAGCAGACAAGAGATTAGAGAGCTGAAATGATTAACATATGTCAATCACCAAAGATGCAGGAAAGACACAGCAGAAGCACCACAATGCAGAGCAACAACAGCAAACATGGAAAAATAGAACACATGTGAACTACAGACAGGTTGAGAAGAATTGATGAGGAAGAACAAAACATCATGACTCAGGTGGGATTCGAACCCAGGAACTTAGAATCTAAAGGCAATTGGTTAACTAGATGCGCCACTCAGTTTACACAGTTCATGAGGCAGCAGACAAGAGATTATAGAGCTGAAAGGATTAACATGTCAATCACCAAAGATGCAGAATTGACACAGCAGAAGTAGAAATAACAGAAATACAATGTACATTAGTTCAAGTGAAATTGAAGACAAGCAGATCATTATGTATAGTGATGCTATACAATGTAATATACAGTCACATTAATTTATTACTATGACAAATAGACAACGTCACAGGCACGGTAAACTTTAGAGTGGTATTTCTAAGAAGGAGAACAGAATATCAAAAATCTGTTCGGTCACATCTGTGCGGATTGCTCCAAACATTATACGAGCAGAACCTGACATAAAATACACAAAATTTGTAAAAGGAGTAGCGAAAAAATCATTTACCATATGCCTTATAATAACACCTGAACATAATGTTGGAAAATGACAAACAAGGTATCGTTGCGATCGGCATAAAACAGTGAATACAATTTCACAAAGAAATTAATATCAGACAAAGTAATCAGAAGTTATAAGCAGTTCAATAAGAACTGTTATAGTTTATAACCCCTAGGTGGCGCTGTACTCTGACTTCCCATGTACCTTCAGGACATCATGTCGAAGCTCCTTACCATTTTTTTGCGCGGATATGTCCAATAGTTCAAAAAATATAACAATTTATTTGAAATTTCAAAATGGCGGACAGGCGGTTTGGTCAAACCCGGCATAATACACATCGACAGATGCGGCATGAGGTAAGCAATCCATAGACATCAAGATCATAATTTTCTGACAAACAGTTCAGAAGTTATGAGCAATAATAGCCTATTTTTCTATCTCATGACCCATAGGTGGCGCTGTCACCAAATTTGGCATGGACCCCATGTTCATGGTCCACATGAAGTGTACCAAATTTCATTTCAATTGATCAAAGAATGACTGAGCTACAGCTTCAGAACCATTTTTGCGTCAACCTTGTTAAGTTTGCGCATTTAGTACTTTTGAACAAAGATCAATATCAAAATTCTGTTCGGTCATTTCTATGCGGCTCACTCCAAAGATCATCTGTGCCAAATCTCATAAGAATTGAACCGCATTTGAAGGAGGAGTAGCGAAAAAACGAAATACTGTACATTTCAAAATGGCCGCTACTGTAATGGGAGGAGTCTTACTGTAAAGTATCAAATTCAATAAGCACGATGAGAGCAATCACGTGTACTAAGTAGAATTTTCATAGATCAAATGGTTCACCAATTATAACAGTTTGAACATTGATTTTTTGGACTACTGGTGGCGCTATAGAGTTACTGCTAAAGACCCCATTTTTGGTCACATGACTATTTATGACCACCTCTACATCTGTGCCAAATTTCATCATTTTCCTATGTACGGTTCATAGGGCTGCCATAGACTCCCATTGGGGAAAAATAATAATAATAATAAATATAGCTGCAAGCAGCGATACGGGGCCAAGCACCATCAGCGCAATGAGCACCCGAAGCACAGCAAGAAACATATAACGTATCAATCACCCAGGGCGCATTGAGCACCCAAGGTGCATCAAGAACACAAGGCGCTGCAAAGAACCCAAAGCGTAGCAATGACAGAGCAGAACCACCGCAGTGCAGAGCAGCAACAGAAAACATGGCAAAAATAGAACATATGTGTACTACAGACAGGTCAAGAAGAAAAGGTGGGAAAGAACAAAACTTTAATAGAAGAAATTAACATCTGCCTCAGGCGGGATTCGAACCCATGAACTCAGGATCTCTATACATACAATTTAACAGATGCGCCACTCAGTAGACACAGCTCAAGGGGCAGCAGAAAAGAGCTTACATGCCATACAAAGAATTCAGAAGTTATAAGCAGTTCTATAAGAACTGTTATAGTTTATAACTCTAGGTGGCGCTGTTCTCTGATTTCTTCAGGACGTCAAGCCGAAGCTCCCTACCGATTTTTGCGCCGATATATCCGATACTTCAAAAGTTATAGCAATTTATCACAGATTTCAAAATGGCGGACAGGCGGTTCGGTCAATCCCGGCATAATACACATCGACAGATGCGGCATGAGCCAAGGAATCCGTAGACACCAAGATCATAATTTTCTGAAAAACGATTCAGAAGTAATGCACAAAAATAGCCTTTTTTCCTATCTAATGACCCATAGGTGGCGCTGTCACCAAATTTGGCATGGACCCCCATTTCATGGTCGACATGAAGCGTACCAAATTTCATCTCGATTGATCAAAGAATGACCGAGATACAGCTTCAGAACCAATTTTGCGTCAATCTCGTTAAGTTCGCGCATTAATTACTTTTGAATAAAGAAAAATATCAAAATTCTGTTCAGTCATTTCTATGCGGCTCACTCCAAAGATCACATGTGCCAAATCTCATAAAAATTGAACCAAATTTGAAGGAGGAGTAGCGAAAAAACGAAATACTGTACATTTCAAAATGGCCGATACTGTAATGGGAGGAGTCTTACTGTAAGGTATTAAAAACAATAAGCATGAGGAGAGCAATCACGTGTACTAAGTAGAATTTTCATAGAGCAAATGGATCACGAGTTATAACCATTTGAACATTGAATTTTTGAGATGATGGTGGCGCTATAGAGTTACTGCTAGAGACCCCATTTTTGGCCAAATGACTATTTATGACCACCACTACAACTGTGCCAAATTTCATCATTTTCCTATATACGGTTCATAGGGCTGCCATAGACTCCCATTGGGGAAGATTAAGATTAAGATTAAGATTAAGAAAAATAATAATACTAACAGAAACAATAGGTGCCACAGCACCATAGGTGCTTGGCCCCTAAATAATAATAATAATACTAACAAAAACAATAGGTGTCTCAGCACCTTCGGTGCTTGACCCCTAATAATAATACTAACAGAAACAATAGGTGTCTCAGCACCTTCGGTGCTTGACCCCTAATAATAATAATAATAAGAAAACCATCAAACGCAATAGTGGCCTGCCGCCCTGCGGGCTTGGCCCCTAATAATGACGTGAAGCGGAGTGCCTAAAACCCCCTTAGCTGTTATAAAATGCACTGTAACCCCACTGCTTCGCGAGGGTTTATTGCGTTTATAAAACGGTTACTTCATATGCATAGCAGGGTTTCACAAAATGAAACACAAATAAGTTGTAATTATATTAGTACAAATATTGCTCTTCCGCCAAACAAAGTCGTTCCTCAGAATCAAGTGTGGCTGCAACAGAGCGCAATTCTCAAGCAACACAGACGCAGCAAAGACACAATGAAATATAATTTAAGACTGTGGTGTTTATTTTTATAAATCAACATTCATCTAATTTATACATTAACATTTATATCGTGCAACTGTTGAAGTGATGATCAAATATGCGCTTGGAAGCATGCTTAACTCTTTCCCCGTGTTTTTTTTTTTTTTTTTTTTGAAGTTGCCTGACCCAGTTTTAGTTTAATGCAGAAAAACTGAAAACTATCTTCTTTAAATAAACATAAAATATCAAATGAAAGAACCGACCATCCGCTTTCCAACAACATCAAAAAACGTTTCATCATACTTTCATTTGTTCTCTTATCAGTTATCACCTGAAATTTTCAAAAGCAGAGATAATTCCATTTTTTTGAAGAACTTTTGACATCAGATTCAGAGCCATCAAAACTCACAAGTTACGCTAAATCCACCACAACGCTGTTGTGTTGAGTATATGCGCCAGTGTTTAAGTTGGGTAAGATTGCCATTTAGTGGACAATAGCGGAAATATCCATTTAAGACAAAAACAACCCAGAGAACGTTTTCTCTTTATTGACGAAATGACTCAACAATATCTATGACATTTATCTGGATATCGCCATAATTGTGCAAATGTAGAAAAATTAAAAAATGATTAAAGACTGGTATTTATTTTCATAAAATCAGTACGCAGCAACAGTGGCGCAGTGATACTTGTGATGCGGTCTGAACCGTGGGTTTACCGGGGTATTTTATCACAGCTTAGAACGCGTTTCAACCAATCAGAATGAAGAACCAGAACGAGCCGTTTTATAAAATATATTTTATTAAGCTTTACTTTCTACAAAATGTATTTAGTTTATATTTAAAACATATTTTTGGCCAGATACATTTTTTTTACCATATAGGAGAATATGTAGCCCAGGAGATGCATTGCATTTTGCTGCAATGCGCATGCGGCAAACATCTGCGTGTATGTACGAGTCAAATAAAAAAATTTACATAACAAATGGATCATACTTCAGCGTTTACAGTAAATAAATATCTTAACTTGACTTGTGTCAAATATTTTAAGTGTCCTGAGGACATTTACTCTACTTTGTTGTTTTGAATATCACAGCTGTTTCAGTTGTTACACATTAATTACAAATAAACATCATAAAACTGCCTAAACAACTGAAAGTGAGGCACAGGTCAAGACTTTCATCAAATAATAGATTATATTTTAGTTTGTTTACACCAAACACCTTCAGGACACTTAAAATATATGGCATGAGTCAAGAGGAGTTATCTGTTTAACACTTTTCTGTCCTTTGTAAGCTCGATGAGGCGGTCACCATCCACTCCCATAGTAAACCCAAAACAACACTTCTTTAAAAAAAAATCTGCCTTTGGGTTTTGTAGAATAAAGAAAGTCGTTGGGGGTTTAAATTTATATACACTGAAAAAAATTATTCATTGAATTTAATAAATTTTTTTCAGGTAAGTGGTTGCAATCAATTTATTACATTTAAACAAAAGTTTTATATTTTATTTTACTTTACTAATCTTTTTCGTTTAAATGTAGCTTAAATAAATTGATTGCAACAACTTACCTTTAAAAAAAAAAAAGATTAAATTCAATGAATCATTTTTTTAGTGTACAAACTTCGATATTTTAACCAGGAAACTTAGAAATGTATTTGTTGCCCCTGAAATACATTTTGAAAATATAATTTTAGTTTAATATATAAAGGTATAAAGTAAATATATTTTTAAATTCAAAAATATTTTTAATTAATCTTCACTTTCTATAAAATGTATTTAACATATATTCAAAACATATTTTTGGCCAAATAAATTTTTTTGTGAGTATACAATGACAAAGATTTTAAACTCATTTTTTTAAATGGAGATCATTTGTCATTTGACGCTCAAGTATCTGAGTGGGTACGACCGGTTCAACTGAGTTAAGGGTGTGTCATTACGACTGCAGTTTAATGGTTTTATAAGTGGACAGAAGGTCCGTTTCCCTATCTCCCCCCTCTACACACCCAACCCACTTCCTGCTCTTGGTGAATAATGCTTTGATCAGCTAAACAGAGATTTGGTGTGTGTGTGTGTGATTGAGAGAGCAAGACTACAGGACAAGGAGTGTTTGTGTGTATCGTCTGCATATGTGTGTGTGTGTGCGGGGAGATCAATCACATTCATTGACAGTTCTTATCTGAGGGTGAGGGCATACCCAGGGATTCCCAAGAGACTCGTACAGTGGTCCATCATGTTGTTGGCAGAAGGCCTGATGGGATACACTCACCATCCCATCTGCTGGGACATGGACATGACACATATGGCTGCACAGATAGTCGGTACCTTTGAAACGTCCCCATCACAGCCCCCTTTAAATACATAAGGACCTCAAGAAAATAGTAGCCTTTGTACCTGAAAATGCCTTTTGCATTTTAATCCTTACAATATATTTAAGCTATACAATTTTTCAGTATGTGGGTTCCCTGGGAGCTCTGCATGCTAACACAATGAACTACTAATAACTAAGCTACAGGGACATCTTAAAAATATTTAAAATGTACATTTAGTGCAAAATTTAGTGTATGAGTGCATTTACTTATAACATGAATATATACTGTTAATTGTAGTAAAAAAAATTGTGGTACTGTGTCCTTTAATAAATCATGCATAATAATAATTTATATAGTGTGTCAGGCCT
The DNA here is from genome assembly GCF_027580225.2 of Misgurnus anguillicaudatus. Taxonomy (NCBI): domain Eukaryota; kingdom Metazoa; phylum Chordata; class Actinopteri; order Cypriniformes; family Cobitidae; genus Misgurnus; species Misgurnus anguillicaudatus. Next base: position 10,352,530 of record NC_073356.2, read on the forward strand.
GTGGCATTCATAAAGTTTCGGGTTTAATTTGACGAGACTGAGAGGTCTAGGCTTACAAAGGCCCTAACAACTTAACTTTTTTAAACTATGTTGTTAAAAATATTTTATTTCCTTAAATATAATATAAGGAAATATTAAACTATTATTTTTTTAAGGAAAGGAATGTCACAGCAAATTGGGATTAAACATAGAATTGAGTTGTTAGGAATGAACATAAAAATGTGCAAAACAATCTTGTCTTTCAGGGTCTTCAAGTGTTCTTTTTAATTTATAGTTTTAAATGATAAAATATTAAATAAATAACGAATTCTCAATTGAAAACAAACAAACAAACATTTAAAGGAACAGTATGTAGGATTGTGGCCAAAAGTGGTATTGCAATAACAAAACTTGTGGCTAAAACTGGTACTGCAATCACACAACTGGTGGCCAATACACAAAATGACAACATAAACAATAGTTGAGGGCTGCAACTCCACTTTTTAAATGACAATATCCTGGCCAGACCACTGTTGTCAGTGATATAAGTATTTGAAATGAAAATGATTTCTTAATGTCTAGTGACATATCAGGGCCATTTTATGATTAATTGATATACATTTCTTACATACTGTTCCTTTAAAGAAGTAAAGTAAAGTAAAGTAAAGTAAAGTAAAGTAAAGTAAAGTAAAGTAAAGTAAAGTAAAGTAAAGTAAAGTAAAGTAAAGTAAAGTAAAGTAAAGTAAAGTAAAGTAAAAAACATATAAACATATAAATAAATAAATACAATTTATTTACATAAAATAAAATTGTGTCTGTATCTAATCCAGAATTTTTTTATAGCTTCTGAAAAGAATGATTTACTCTGTAATAATCCCCTTATTATACAGGTGCACCTGCACCTAAAGGCTGCATATAAATACCTCAAAGGTACATACTGGTGCCAAATGTATACATATCTGTACCTAATACAGTGCTTCTCAAATAGTGGGGCGGGACCCCCAGGGGGGGCTCGAAGCGACACCAGGGGGGGCGCATGAGACCCCGGGGAAAATACTTTTTCAGGAAGTGATTTTTTTGCACCGTCACTTAAAGACATTACACCCCAAACACGCTGATAAGCCGCTTGCGTTTTTTATTATTATTTATTGATTATATTTCATTTAATTTTTCAGTATTAAATGGTCAAAAATATACTGTAAATAAGAATTGATTTTTTTATTTCAGGCAAATTGATGCATTTTAAGTCTTTTCTGTTACAGACTAAAAAACAATGTTAATAAAGTTATTCTTTGTTGTAAGTTGATTGATATTTCTTTTTTTGTGTTTTCTTTAATGTTAACAAGGATACAATGCTTTGCAGATGTGTCATTTTATAGACAAATTATACTATTTACAGTCGCGGCGGAGAGTTGGGGGGCGCGAAATGTTTACTTCTTCCTAGGGGGGGCATGACAGAAAATAATTGAGAGGCACTGACCTAATAGTACATATTAGGACCTTTCTAAAGGGTCACAGTGACAGCTTGGGACCATTTTTTGACAATTTTTTCTGAGAGTGTGCTTACTCAGCATTTGCTCATTGTTTCCTCATTCAACACTCTTCTGTTGTGTATGGATATTCGTTAAAGACCATTGACTGATATTGATAGTGAATTAAGCCTTCACTACCATGATTTATTGGTGCTTATTAGAGATTATTGATTAGGATTGATTTGAGATTTGTTGGTGTTATGTAACTGATTGATCCCGGTAGCAGCTCTCTATGGTGGTCTGGAAGTCATTAGCAGTGCAATAATAATTTGCATTTAATGAATGTCAGTCTGAATCAAGGTCTTTTCTTTTCAGTGAAACCCTATTTGTGAGCATCACATTTTGTGCACTGTTTAATGAACCCAATGTTTGATGAATTATGACATATAGCTTTTTCTTTTCTTCAGACATGTGCTCCAAAAAATAAACATTTCCATTTGTGCAAGCAGCTAATTATGACCCGTGGTTATGTTTTAATGCTGTTCTGATTATGTATCAAATCAACACGCATTTAAAGATGGCGAGATTGCGAATAAAAATGCATATGGTAGCCGCCACAGGACAAACATGTCGTCGTCTGAGACAATGTAGGAAGAAAACGCTCTCTGTAGAGCAGTTTGTCTGTTCAGGGCTACTGTAGAAACATGATGGTGACTTCCATGTAAGGTGACGGCGGTGTATGTAGATAAAAACGTCTCATTCTTAGGTAATAAAAACAATACAATTCATTATGTAAGGTCTTCATACACCACTGATAATAGTTATGTATATTATATTGCAATTTTTTCAACAGATCATTCTATAAGTTACACAACGCACCTTAACACATTCCCCGCTAGCCTTTTTTTTTTAAGTTGCCCGCGTGATTTTCACAAAAGTTTCACATAATGCCTTCCAGGAAATTTTCTTCTAAAAATAAACATACAAATATATGAAATGAAAGAACAGACCCTCTGCTTTCAAACAAACAACAAACAAACAAAACAGGAAAAAAGTTTTATCCTATCTATATTTTTTCTCTGCTTATAAACTCTTAAATATGGGTATATTTTTCTTAAAATAATTGCATTTTTGTGAAGGAATTTTGTTAGAGATCAGATTCAGCATGATTATCAAAACATATATAGAGTTTAAAATGAGTAAATAACGTTTTTACTTCAGGTTTTTTAATAAATTGGGTAATCTAGTGGCTGTATTATGCTTCATTTACACTAGCCGCGGTCGAGGCGGCAAAAACGCACTATTCACGCGTAGTTGGACGCTTGAACATTTGAGTTTACTCACTTCATTCGCGCGTGAAAGCCGCGTGTGAAATTCTAATCATTCGAGACATTCACGGGGAAATCCGCGTCATGGGAGGGGCTTCTGCGACTCTCCTGAGACTCCGCTCGCTTCCTGTAATCACGTTACTACTACAGCAAGGTCATGATTGGTTAACGTGGCGTGGAAATTCGCCGAAGTTCAAATTTTTCAACTCGCGCGCTTCCTGCGGCAACGCTCTATTCGCGCAAAACGCTTCTACGCCTTCGGCGCCATTCGCGCCGCGCGTTTTTGCATTGTCTTAACATGTAAATCACCCGCACTTGCCGCCTCTACCGCAGCTGGTGTAAACGCAATATTACAGATTAACATAAAACCGCATCAGGGACACGTTTTTTCATGCAAATGTTAACTCGTTAATAGCGGGGAAAGAGTTAATAAACATTTATGGAAACCTTGCACTGTAAAAAATACTTTGCTGCCTTAAACTTTTTGTTGAATCAACTTGGATTTAAACTTATTATTTATCTTGACTAGAGATGAGTTGTTATAACTACAGGTGAGTTGTTATAACTTATAAAATTAAGTTGACTTTTCTCAACTATATTTTTTAAGTTGTGACAAATCATCTCTGCTGACATGACTTGTAAATCTGAGTTGATTTACCAAAAAAATTTAAGGCCGCAAAGTTTTTTTTTCAGTTTGCGAACTAAAGCCATATAGTGATATACTCACATTCCCATCGCTGACATAGCAAGATCACACTGTAAATATATTTTTGCACTTACATTTTTAAGTTTAATAAACTAGGATTTACAAGTCATTCCAACTGTAAGTTGCTATAACTTATTAAATCAAGCTGAATTTGCTTTAGTTATGTCAACTTTATTACAGTAACTCATCACTAGTCAATATAGTTGAAATAACTTGTAAATCCAAGTTGATTTAACTGAAAAAATTAAGTGCATTTTTTTCTTTCATGCATTTTCTAGTCCCTGGTTCACAGCTATTTGGGGTCAAATCTACAGCCTTTCTATGAAATCCCCAGATCTGCTAACGCATTAGACATTTTCATCCATCTGCTTTTTTACAACCCCTTGTGCATTTACTGAAATATTTAGCTATTACAAAGTGATTGATTGGTGTTCCACAAGATAAATGACATCACTCCCCCTGCATCATTGATGTGCAGGTCTTCCCCACGGCCCGTTACGTCGTTCATGAAAAGCAATGGCGTGAGTTTTTGGAGGTAGAGAAGGGTTGAGTGCTCCACTGTGGGTCAAGAGGCTATTGGCCTATTGGAAGGTTTTGTATTGAGTGAGCATTCTGGGACTGCGATCGATAGATCAATGCAGGGAATCGTCTGAATGTCTTGAATTCCTCAAGAGTAGTCTTCTCTGTAGCCCCGCCCTCTCCTGATGCTTTTTTAGTGGCGGCCCAATTCTCTAGGGTGACTGGCTGCTAATGTGCTAATGTGCTTTGCTTGACTTCTCTCCAAAGCCAACATTGCCCTGCGCTCCTCACTGTTTCTCAAACATATGCTAGTGAGACAATGGAAAGGGCGTGTCTTGATGTCTTTGTGTGGGATGGGCATGGATGAGTTGAGGTATCTCCGCCTTTGGTTAACTTGGAGGGCTCATGGGTGGGAAAGATGGTGGCTTCAGTGTTAACAATTGTTGGGAGGAAAATGTAGATGTTGGCACTAAACCGGAGGCAGGCCATGGGAGGGAATGAGGAGGGATTCCTGGTTGTGCGAGAGGCCAAAGGGCCCGTCTTTCTCTTGAGCTATAATGAATATCACGTAAGTGCAACAGATTGTGGGGTGTCCCAAATCAGTGACACTGTCAAAGATGAGAACAATAGACAAGAAGAGTCACAATGCAGAAAGCTTCACTGATTCTGACACACTCACAAGATGTAAAGTGCTATTCATGAGGTTTATTCATCCTCTTCAGAGACACTCATGCTGAGAAACATCACTCATGAATGTTAAGATGATGTTAAGCAGACAATTGTTGTGTTAAGGAATGACTAGAATATACTGTATCTATCTATCTGTCTGTCTGTCTGTCTGTCTGTCCAGCCCAGTCTCCTGAAAATGCGTATAAATAGCACGATGTGTAAAACTCGTGCAATAGATACGCCAAATTCCACTTTGGCGTGCATATGATACGCAAGTCCTTCCCATTCACTTAAACGGGGCATCTTTTTTTGACGTTTTATTTATTGTTTTCTCAATTTTTTTGCAATTTTTTTACCATTTTCGCTTGGGTTTAGGGTTAGAACAACTTTTTGTTATATAAAAATGACATCCTAACCCAAACCCCAACTCTAACCCCAACTCCAAGCGACCATGGCTTAAATATGTAAGACTGTATTGGTCTGTCTGTCTTTCTATGTATTTGTCTGTCTATCCGCCTGTCTGTCTGTTCACTTTATTTTATTTATCTGTCTGTCTGTCTGTCTGTCTGTCTGTCTGTCTGTCTATCTATCTATCTATCTATTTGTTAGTCTATCCGCCCTATCTGCCGGTCTGTCTGTCCACTTTATTTATTTATCTGTCTGTCTGTCTGTCTGTCTGTCTGTCTACCTGAAAAACATTACTCATAAATGTTAAAATGATGTTAAGAAAACAATTGTTGGTGTTAAGGAATGACTAGGATCTGTCTGTCTGTCTGTCTGTCTGTCTGTCTGTCTGTCTGTCTGTCTGTCTACATGAAAAACGTTACTCATAAATGTTAAAATGATGTTAAGAAGACAATTGTTGGTGTTAAGGAATGACTCGGATCTGTCTGTCTGTCTGTCTGTCTGTCTATATTTTTATTTGTCTGTCTATCCGCCTGTCTGTCTGTCTGAATGACTAGGATCTAATGTAGGCCTGTCTGTCTGTCTGTCCGTCCGTCTACCCACTTAGAGATCTGTCTGTCTGTCACTGTGTGTGTCTGACTGTCTGTCTGTCTGTCTATCTGTCTATTTGTCTGTCCATGTTATTTATTTATTTATCTGTCTGTATGTCTGTCTGTCTGTCTGTCTGTCTGTCTACCTGAAAAACATTACTCATAAATGTTAAAATGATGTTAAGCAGACAATTGTTGGTGTGAAGTAATGACTAGGATCTGTCTGTCTGTCTGTCTGTCTGTCTGTCTGTCTGTCTGTCTGTCTGTCTGTCTGTCCACTTTATCTGTCTGTCTGTCTATCTACCTGAAAAACATTACTCATGAATGTTACATGATGTTAAGCACACAATTGTTGGTGTTAATGACTAGGATCTGTCTGTCTGTCTATCCATCTGTCTGTCTATCCATCTGTCTACTCACTTAGAGGTCTGCCTGTCTGTCTGTCTATTGGTCTGTCATTCTGCCTGCCTTTCACTTTATTTGTCTGTCTATTTAACTTTCTATCTACCCATCTGTCCCCGTCTGTCCACTTTATCTGTCTATCTGTCTGTCTATCCGCCCGTTCGTCCATTCGTCTGTCTGTCCATCTGCCTACCCACTTAGAGATCTGTCTATTTATCTATTTGTCTGTCTATCTGCCTGTCTGTGTGTCCACTTTATTTGTCTGTCTGTCTGTCTGTCTGTCTGTCTGTCTGTCTGTCTGTCTACTTTTTTATCCATCCATCTGTGTACCCACTAAGAGACCTATCTGTCTGTCTATCTATTTGTCTGTCTATTCGTCCGTCCGTCCATCTATCTATCTGTCTGTCTGTCTGTCCGTCTGTCTGTCCACACTCTTAAAAATAAAGGTAAGAGCAATGCCATAGATGAACCGATTTTTGGACAAAGTTTCTTACAGTAAGGTACCGTTGCTTTTTATCTACAAAGAAGCTTTTGTGGAACAGAAAAATTCTGTGGATGTTGAAGGTTAATGTTTGGTGAAGAATGTTGATCTCTGTAAGTCTTAAATTTGTTTCTGCATTGGAAATCAGTATTTACTGTAACCTTTTTTTTTTTGTTCTTAAGGTTTGTCTTAAGTACATTCGTTTGCTCTAAAAATATCTCAAGATCTAAAAATTGTCTTAGTCATTTCAAAGATAAGCAACTTGTGTCGTTCTGAACTTCCAGTCAGACCTCCTGCATGACTGGTGCTGTTTTTAGCACAGCAATTTGCAACAATTTTGGTGTTCCGGCTTTGATCCTCCTTGCTAAAATGCAAACACATACACTCACTCCCAGAGATTTCCCCTTTTAAAACAGTTAAGTATCAGCCAGCCAAACAGTTGTTTCTTCCCACTGTGTGCACAGACAGAGGAAGCAATAGTCGCTGGCAACACAACAGCTGTTTTCTTTGGCCCAGCTGTGCTTGAATCGCATTACAATGAAGGCAAACCACAAGCTCAATCAAATGAGGGGGTCAATTGCAAAGTATTCTCATTCAAATGTAAGGATAAACTAAGTAATACACGAGACTGCAACAGAAACAGAACAGATGTGATAAAATCCTTGTGAGTTATAAAAATGTTTGATCTCAGGGCCGGTGCAAAAGCTGTTTGATGAGTTTAAAGGTTTTTGGTTATACATAGACTAAACGTTGGAAATTTGCCATAAACATAGACATAATATACATAGACTGAAATTTTAAGTAATGGTTCACAAATTCTATCTATCCCATATGTGTGTATATATAGCTTTCTTATATGTTACATAAATGCAGTCATGTTATCTTCTTATATGGGGGGGGGGGGGCAACATGGCAAAGCTCGACAAAAACATATTCATCCATATTGTAAAGTAATATGACTCCAGTGGGTTAATATATAATATATTAATACATTGTATTTTAATGTATAAAACCCTTTATATGCATCTGACATGTTTTCTTGTAAATAAGCATTTTTTATCAGATTTTGGATTCTGCCAACAAACTGGTATTTTTGAATGACCTGAGGCCAGGATTAAGCGCATTTAAAGTGAAAGTATTTAATGAATTTTATAATATGTGCCAAGTGCATTCGGATAATATCATTATCTAATTTTTTTTCAGCTTATTTTGCAATCAATATGTAATGTATCCATGAAAAACACAGATCACTTCGGTAAGTTCAAATAGGGCGATACATCGATGACAGTAATATCAATTCTTCTGCACTACAAAGACACCCCATCATATTATTCAAATAACAGCTAGGAAGTTTAGTGTTAATTATTTAAGTTTGCATCTTAACATTTTATTCAATCATTTAATTAAGGTTTCACGTCAAATATATTTATTTGTTAAATATCACTGTATCAACTTGAATAATTTTTATGGTCGAGGTGAAAATGATTAACTGCACGATTTGCATATGCAAATGAGCATTGCTGTATCTCTTTATAGCCAGATTCTTCTGGCATGATGTGAAAAGTGTTGATATATGAGGGTCCAGTGCTTTGAAGTGATCCTCTCTTTCTGCAGGTCATGTCAGGTCATCGGACCATCCCAGCTCAAGGCTGTTCTTTGTGAAGGTCTGCTTGCTAATCTTGATTTTGAGCATATTGGAGACCAGTATGTGCTGTGCCTTTGTGAACGCCTGCTACATTCCAACAGGTCCCTGCTGAAAGGCTGTTTCACTGCTGGAATGGAGGCTATTCATTCATTCAGCTATAAAAGAGGCTGATGAGCTTAACCAGGAGGAAAATATAAGAGATATATGAGAAATGTTTGTATTTGTAATTTGTAAAGTATTTCGATTTCCAACCAGTCATGCATGTAAATATTTATTAGACAACATTGTGGAATGTTGATAGGTCAGTTGTGAAAATCAGAGGTTTGTTATTCCAAGATAACAACCACCTGAAACTAATAACACAACGACAGCTTAATGGATAAACGGCATACAAAACGACTGTGGATCACATTCAAACTTGTGTCCCTTGTGAGTACTTGGACCTGAATACAACCCGAATGTAGCAGTGACATGCATAACATGCATGGCCCCCTAATGTGTGGTTCAGTTTCTTCATTTTTATATTCTGACTTTTATCGTTTGCTATGTTTCTAGTAGTGCTGGGAAAAGATTCATCGCGATTAATCTTATATAAAATAAAAGTGTTTCATTGCATAATATATGTGTATGTATTGTGTGTAATTATTATGTATATTTAACCACACACACATACATATATTCGTTTTAGATTTTTTATTTATATATCATTTGTTTAAATCTTTATATAATAAAGAATATATAAAATATAAATAAATATATACACATGTAAATGTTTTTTAAATACATGAATGTGTGTGTATTTATATATATATACATAATAATTACACACAGTACACACTCATATTATGCCAAAAATCACTTTTATTTTGTATGCGATTAATCGCGATTAATCTTTTCCCAGCACTAGTTTCTAGTAGCATCCTTAGTAATTTTACAACTGTTTACTATTTTATGTCCAAAAAAATTTATTTGGAGATTTTTGCCAAAAAAGGGTTTTGTAGCGAAAGACCAATGAAATTACTAAAGTGACATTTGTGAAAATGAAGGTATTTCATTTACTCACTAATAACCTTTACATTGCCATTAAAGTACAATTACTGAATTAAACAAAAGAGCTTACTTAGAAGAAAACATGTCAGACACACTCAAGCCGCCTTTCCAGTGCACACGACAAACGACGGCCGATAAGCCGGAAGTCATTCATTTCCTATGGAGAGTCGCAAAGGGGTTGCGTGAGGTGCCGACCATCTGCGGATGCGTAAATATCGGATCCGTTTTGAGCGTTGGATCCGTTAAAAAAATTGTGCGACTAAACCGCATGCGATATGCTGACCGGAAGTTATGATTTTCATTGTATTCCAATCACAAACTGTGTGTGAGGTGAAAATTATTAATCCTTTTGGTTTACTTTATTAGTAACACTTGAATCCTTAAAAAAACACTTTTGATTACTGATAAGTAATACATTATTAATTTAATTTGTGTACCTTATTATTTTAATCTTGTCTTTATATGTTCTCTCTAAAAAATATTTGCAATCTTTGTCATATATGCATAGCTGTTTATTGTTTCATTTATTTGCGTTCATTTATTTATTCCACCATGGTAAACATATTAGAATGAAGCCTCTTGCGCTGGAATGAGCTTCTCTCCCATATACGATTAAATTGAAACTTCATTACGACTGCCACTAGGGGGAGAACTCCGACTGTCGTTTCCGTATGTCGTGTGCAGTGGAAAGGCGGCTTCAGAGATTTTTGGATCTGAACTTCTCATATATTTTTATGTACTTTACATATAGATGGTTTCATCGGACGCACGTGCGGTGACGCGGTAACGCATCTGGTTAGAACTTTACTTCCGGTTTCTGTTTGTTTAAAGGTCTGAAAAGGCTGAAACTAAACTCTTGAACAAATACCTCATTGAAAATAACAAATGTTTTGGTTTCCTAGCTAATCTACGTGTTGTTTATTGTGCTTATTATATAAATAAACGACTTTAAAAGGACTTTGTTATTATTTATTCTTAGCGTAGTTTACCGAGAGTTACGTGATGACCACGAAAGCCGCTTGTTTATGTTGTTACTGCTGAAACCGTCTATACTGTACACTGTCAAAAAAATGCAGCATGTCAATTTAACCTACTACTAAGTTTTGACTTGGGATAAGTTGACATAGGTTGACTTGGGATAAGTTGAAATTGCTTAACTTAATTTGTTAAGTTAAAGTAACAAAAAACATGTGGATTTGTTGAGTGTATAGATTATTTTACAGTACATGTCTAGATATATACAAGGGCACCACTAGCAATTTTGGGCCCTATGAAAGAATATAATGCTGGGTCCTCTACCACACCCATGTTATTACAAATTAAAAGGATCTTTGGGGGCCCAAATAGTGCATGGGCCCTTAGAATTGTCCTACCTTTCCACCGTGACACCCCTGCATATATAATATGTATGATACATGAAATCGTCAGGCCCTGAGCATCGGTTTTAAATTTTATAATTGTGGCTATGACCTTCACATCACTCTTAACTCAAATTACACTTTTTTTTGCATGTATGGGCTGTTAATGAAAGTTATGACCTTTTGAGGTTTTGCATTTCTTCTGCTTGTGGTTTGATTCTCTTTTTCAAGTCACAAGAGGACGTCTGCAACCCATGTGCCAAATAAACAGTGGCTTGTATGATCGAACAAAGATGACATCAAATCAATGACGTGATCTCGCATTTTGGCTGCTCCGTGGATTTCTAGGAATGTGGAGGAGGTGACCAGAGGGAGAGAGATCACTATCATGCACATACCCACCAGAGGATGTCGTTTATCCCAGACTCTCTCTCTCTCTCTTTCTCTCTGTCTGTTTTTCTTTCCCTCTTTCTATATATTGAATTCCTTTGTGAGAAGTCATTATTTATTCACACCTCAAATTTCATTCTACTGTATGTCTCGCACATGTAACGCTGTCTGTAAAATCAAGGCTAAAGTCTCATAATCTACTAAACATGAGATTTATAGCATCAAAGTTTGATTTTAGTCATTGATTTCAATCTTTGACATGACCTAACTCAGTCAATATTAAAGAAATTAAGATTATATTTTAACAGAATGTTATTTAAATTATGATCAGTAAATCACAAAACATGACTATAGCTGGGTTTTCACAGACTGGATCACATATTTAAACTGATTTGAATTGTGGGTGTTTGTTTTTTATGACACACAAAAGATCCAATGGTGTTTTGGCACTGATGACTTCAAAACTGATGAACAATTACAAATAATGTTTTAAATTATCTAAAATATAGCACAGAAATAGGAATTACTTCGATGGTGCTTTTATTGTGGTTTATTTAGCTGTGAGTAGGTACGAGTGTTTAATTTGTGCATGCAAATCTGTATGTGTAAGCAGGTGGGTGTGTAGGTGTCTGTCAGAGATTGCAGAGCTATCACAAGCTCACGCAGTTAAGTGGGTGGAGATTATCAAAAGCCAGGTTGGATCAGGATGCAGCAGAGAAGGTTTTGGAATCACTCCCTACTGTACAGTATGTCAACAAGGATACACACAAAAAAAAACAAAAGCACAAATTTAATTAACAAGCTTTGTACTCAGACAGCAGATGACTCCGGGCCACGCGGGCCGGATCCGCACCGGAACTGCTGACTTTTGGCGGAAAGTCGTCTGCTTTCTGGGTACAATCCAAGCTACTTGTAGTGCGAGCAAAGTCAGAGACTCTTAGTCAGTTGTGGTGTTTCAAGTGGTAAAAGCGAGCGGTATTGAAATGCAGTCGTTGCGGGCTACTGATTTGAGTGTATGTCTAGAGACAAAGGTACAAGAAAAGACTGATATGGGTTTATTGATTATTACAGTAAATATAAGACATATAGAACATTTATTGGGTGTAATCTTTACAAATATATACAGTAAAAAAATCTAATATACCAGTCACATGATTTGTAATTGTTAGTAAGAAAAAGTAAAATGTTTTCAGCTCTGTTTATAGATGTTTCAGTGGCAACAAAATAAACACATTTCAAATTACACTATTTAAATGTATAAATTAAAAATATCCAAATATTAGCCGATATATCACCCACTGCAATGAGTATCACTACTGTATATATTTATGTAGGAGCAGTTTCCCAGAGAGGGATTAGGTTAACCCTTATGTGTTGTTCGGGATGTTAACAGCACAGTGTTGGTTTTTTGAGTCTTAATTTGGCCACAACTTTCTCTGTGTTTTAGCAAATGGAATGATTTTTGGTGACATATTTTGAGAAAAAGCTTTGAAACTTTTCAAAAACTCAACTATATACCGTGGGCAAATTTACTACTCTTTCAGGTTGTTCGCAGTAGCCACTAAATTAATGCCCTCATGAGTGATGTCACTTATTTGGGAGAAACACACACACACACACACACACACACACACACACACACACACACACACACACACACACACACATAGGGTCCTATTTTAACAATCTAAGCGCATTGTCTAATGTGCACAGTGCACGGTCTAAATGGGCGTGTCCGATGCCACTTTTGCTAATTTAACGATGGAAAAAATGGTTTGTCGAAAAGGGTTGTTTCCTAATGAGTAATGGGTGTGTTTGGGGCGTAACATGCAATTAACCAATGAGAGTGGCGCTATGTCTAATCCCTATTTAGATGATGGACTTTGTAAACTGAAAAACCAAGTGGAGGAAGAAGACCCCCAGTTTAAGAATAATGTTAAAAAAATGTGTTTTCATTTTTATTAAAATTGTTTTTTTTTTTTAGATTAAAACCTTTATAAGCCATTTTCTTTCAGTCAAAGAAATAGCAGGCTTTTTTAATTGCTCTGAATGTAGCCTATTGATATCGTAGATAATCATTGTAATATGCAAGAAAAGGTTTGTACTAAAAATACAAACAAGAGATAAAGAATTTACAAAGCACGGAGAGCCGAAGCGTTTCAGCACTCGGACAGGGCCATGGATTTTTTAAAAAGCATTACTTAAAATGTTTCTCATCTCAGGATATCCACAGGTACAGAGTCATCATGTAAAATAAATCCGTGCAGCATTTAAAAACATTTAAAAATAGATCCATTTGTTTAAAGCAAAGCATTTAATTATTTACCAGGCTACAGGTGAAGCAGCTCTTTGCGCCTTCTAACGTCTCATACTCGGTCCTCATTTATGTCCTAGAGACTCAATAATAATCTTTTACATTCAATCCTTTAATCTTTTATATTTAAAAGCGTTTTTGTGCTGCTGCGCATCCATGTGATAAGCAAACACGTGTTGTCGTCCCATTCATAGGCACATATTATCCTAATGCGCTCATTAAATAACAAAAACAAAAATCGACTTTAGAGCAGGTTTTAGTTGGTCAATGGCATTGTCTATTTTAGTTGCCTCAAAATAGCAACACGCCAACAATGTGTCTGAACACACCTCGTTTTTAGACCAGAATGCCCATGGGTGCAAAATTGGGTGCAAATGCATTTGCAATTTAAACAACATGGCGCTAAACGTTAAAATTATAATTGCACCGGGTTGAAACTAAAAGACACTTGCATCGCGCATTGCGCTGCATTGCACCGGGTGTATGATAGAGCCCATAGATACAGACACACACAATAATATGCTGTTATACTCCATATAATTAAATGTACAAGCCAGAAATTAAGCTCTGTTTTTTGCACAGGGCTACTAAAAGATTAATGGTGCCACATGGTGATCAACAGTAAAAATGACAACAACAACAACAAAAACACCAACAATACAGAATGCATGATAATATGGTGTCAAAAATCTTTTCGTTATAATGGAAGTCAATTGGGCAAAAAAGCCACAAACAACTAAATAGGGAAAAAGCCTTGAATTAATTAATTTTAAATTATTATTTTTTTTTAATTTACTTAAGGTTAAAGACCCAAAATATGCAATCTTATTATTGTTATCAATTATTAATGTAAAACAATCAAGCGAAAGGCAGCTTGAATACATTGCATAAAGGTGCAGAGAAAAGATATTTACATGTGATATGTGATATGGCATTCCTGTTTGTTGCAAGATTGTTCCGGCTGGTTGGTTACTGTCACAGTTTAAATATCTTATCTGGCAGGTGTCAGTACTCTGAGACAAGTCCAATGAAAAGTGAAGTGAATAAACACATATATGGTGCTCAGTTTCCTCTTTTACACCATGGAAAGGAGAAGCGTTTGATGGATGTAATAGATACCCACATGCAAATCCTCTATTAACTGATGTTAAAAGACATACCATAACAGAGTAAACGGCAACAATAGACAGGATCTAACCGGTATGTTTACATGCATCCTGAACTTTAGGAGTCGAGAAGAAGTTAAGGGTTCACTCGATGCAGAACTAATATTTAAAACAAATGAATGCAATGAAAGTTTTACTATCTCCACATCTTCCCGGTGAAATATGCAAATAGTCGAATAGCAGTGCTCATTTTGTTTATTTTGAAGTCTTTTCATTTCTCACTGTCAGATAGTGGTTATGAAATCTTTTCACTTTGTGGCTGTTGTTGTGAAATGCACCACCTCTCTCTCTCTTCATCTCCATCTATCCTCTCTCTCTCTCTTTCGTTCTCTCTCTCACCCCGTTTCTGCAGCCAACGTGCAGTTTGCAACAAGTACAAGCCGTACCCAGAACCGAGCTGACAGCCGGCTTTCTCCCAGGGCTGAGTCTCATAAGAATGCAGTAAAAACCCACACCCTTTTCGATTAATGAGCACCTATCAATCACTGGGGCCACGTGACCCTCCCACTCACATTCAGTCTCGATGGTCAATAGCCGGCGCTTTGAAACCCGCTGGACAAAACCTCTACGCCCAGACCTCTCGTTGGGTTGCTTATATATTCATGAGAAGCATGGGAGTGTGAAAAAGAGCATCTCTGAATGTCTTTTCTTGGATTCAGAGCAAAAGAAAACATTTTAAAAAGCACAAATGCCAAAATGGACATTTTGAAAGGAATGGTGTTACAATTGTGATTTACATACAGATGCTACATAGACTATTTTTACAGGGTCACAGCATCAGAATGGATGGCATCTATTATAGATATAAATATATATATTTCTATAATTATATCTGTGTACTGATCAAGTAAAAGATAAATATTGTAACAATTTTAAGTATAATTTTAAGTAATTAAATATATTTTATTATAATTTAAATTGATTTTGCAGACTTAAAGCAATAATGTATGTCGCATCATTTAGCAAGTTATCACATTTCACATTTTTCGTCAATATCGTGCAGCCCTTTTGTATTGTGAATATACTTTTAAACATACATGCAGTGTCAAAATAAATAAATAAATAAAATATTTAATTAATGAATAAAGTTTAAAAAGTTAATGATGAGCATCTGTAAAAGTATAGGGGCAATGCATCACAGATAAAATATATTAAGAAAAGATTAGTGGAATGGGCTTTCATTTAAATATATAAAGTTTAACTTCTTAATTAAAAATCAGTTTATTAACATATTGCACATATTAACATATATACTTATTTTCCACAAAATCTGCTTATACACAGAATTTCTGCATAGTCTTTACTCTCTTGTCCTCAGCCATCCATCTCACATACATTTCAAAGTGATGTCAAGCCACCCACCAACAACCCTCATTTGCATTTGCACACAGAAGGGCGATGGATGCTTCAGGATTGGCTCGTGCATCTTTTAAAATCCGACCAATAGGAAACAACAAGGAGACACCGGAGCCGTTTCTCAATGTCAAGGAAGGATCCTCGGAAGCTAGAATTTCGAGGATGCTACGTCATCGACGTCCGTCGAAGGACTGTTCCAATGTCAAGGATCCTCGAAATTTCAGCCAAGGACTGAGTCCTTCGTTCGAGAAATATCCCATATACAGGAAAGGATGCAAATTTGTATCCTTCGCGCTCTTCACGCGCTGAAATCACCCACAATCCTATGCGCGGAGCACCGAAAGCACACCTTTCAATCACGCAATGACGTAATGACGTGCACTTGTTAGCCTGTTCCATTTAACGTGTTCTCCGAATGCTTAAAAGGAGCCTCGCCTCGCCTCTGAAGGAAGTGACTTGTAAGGACTAGTCCTGCCAAGGAAGTATCCTTGACATTGAGAAACGGCTCGGGTCCCAAATCCTAATTCATGCTCTTCTTTGTGGTCTCTGTTTGAGGAGGGATTTTCAATACAATTACTGTACATGTACTTTGCAAAAATGTAGTAAACTGTTAACTTTGTGTTGCAGAAGAAAAAATACAATTTAAAACCTGTTTAATGCTTAATTATAAGTTGCCATAAAAGGTGCAAAATGACATTATTGACGTGACTTTAAAGTAAAATATTAAATTATGAGTTATCTAATACATAAAATGCATGAATTCCCTTTACAAGCTCAGATATCCTATTTTTAAAGATAATACATGTACTTTTATGATTCAGTATTGTTAATGCATGTATGCCTTTCAGTCTCGCTCGATGTTCAGTTTTTGCTAAATTGTCTGATAGTCTGAAGCTGCCAGTTTAGATTTAAAGATCACCTATGGTCTGATTCACCATTTTACATTTTCTTTGGTGTGTAAGTGTGTATTAATACATGTTAACGATATGCACAAGGTACAAACCTCAAAGTAAACAATGAAGCAAGTTATCGTCTCCAACGTAAATCTCTTTTTTGGACTACAACAAACACACGGATTGTAGGCAACAGTTTACTTCCTGGAATTGGTGATGTTGACAAGACCGACATTATTCCTCCCGCTTTGGACTCACAGCCTGTAAGTTAACTATTGTTAGCAACCGAGTCTTTTAAACATGGTGAGGAGTGTCACATTTCCGGCTGAAGTCAGAGGTATTCAGACTAGGGCTGGGACAACGCGCAAAATATGTGCGTCGATTCGTCAGACCCAAAATGGCGGCGCCATAGAGTAGTAGCCAGTCCACGCCGGTTTCGCACAGCAAGTGTGAGCAGTGCGTAAGCGGCGCGTGTTTTTTCAGCACCCATGTTAACAAGCATTCATAACTGCATGCATAAGCAGCATGAGCTCGCGGCGCTGTAGCAGCAGTGCTGCGATCGTTTATGTGACGGTTCTGCTCATGCTCAATTAAAGTGACAATGCTTTGTTTGTGGTTTAAATCAGGAGTGGGGAACCCTGGGTCCTGGAGGGCCACTGTCCTGCAGAGTTTAGTTCCAACCCTAATTAAACACACCTGGAATTTTTTATTCAAGTCTTCATGATTACTTGGAAATGAAATTCAGGTGAGTTTGGTTGGGGTTGGAACTAAACTCTGCAAGACAGTGGCCCTCCAGGGTTCCCCACTCCTGATTTAAATGCTCGTGGATTGAAGCGAAAAAGTGTCATTTTACCTTAAAATCATGAATGTGATGCCAAGTGATGAATTTGAGCAATTTAAAAGAAAGCAATGAAATATTTAAAAACACACTGTTGTCAGAAGACTGCGCTTTTGTAATGAACTCCGTCTGTGTACCCTGTCTTGTACTCTTATTTTGAAGTCATGTCTGTGTCATCCATGTCTGTAGTTCTTTGTAGTTCTTTTGTTCATTGGTCCGTGTGATGATTGTTCCCCAGGTGTGTCTTGGGGATTCCAGTATGCTTCGTTGTGGCGGTGTTCAGGTTTGTCCTCCCTCCACGGAGGAGGAGTGGTGGGACAGACTAGCGGACCTTACTGCCCTCCATCAGCGGGGGCAGACTGTGAGTTGTTTTGCTCAAGTCTTTTGGACATTGGCGTCTGGTTTGGGTCTTCGTGACATGGAGCTAAACTACATTTTTAATGACTGTCTGGACGAACCCATACCACGCTGGAAAATGGCCAGGCTCGAGTCTTTAGACTTCTGGGGGTTCACCCGTTATGTGGACGGGCATGGTCGGAGGCGTGCGCAGGTTGTCCCTGAATTGTGGGAAGTAATGTCTGCTGCTCCTTCACAAAGGACTGTTGTCCCGGGTATCGCCCTGTCTTGTCCTGTTCTCTCCGTGTCAATGCCCGACTCCGTGCACAAAATGGCCGCCACTTCATCCAATCACATGCTTCAGTCCGCTGTTATTAAACCTGCCCCAGTTTTCGAGTTTGCCGCAACAATACCAGCTCCGAGTTGTCAGAAAGCCACCATCATCACTGTACCCATTGTTAAAGGTGCAGTAGTTACACCTGCACCAGTTCCCAAAATGGCCGCCGCCATGATTGCACCTGTTTTCAAGATGGCTACTGCCATACCTGCACCTGTTATCAAGAGGGCCATTGCCATATCTACACCTGTTCCCCAGAGGGCCGTTGCCATACCTGCACCTGTTATCAAGATGGCCGCCATGCCTGCACCAGTTCACAAGATGGCTGCCGCTGCACCCGAGCCAGTTCACAAGATGGCTGCCGCTGCACCCGAGCCAGTTCACAAGATGGCTGCCGCTGCATCCGAGCCGAGTGAATCTCCTGAGTCCTCCGAGCCGAGTGAATCTCCTGAGTCCTCCGAGCCGAGTGAATCTCCTGAGTCCTCCGAGCCGAGTGAATCTCCTGAGTCCTCCGAGCCGAGTGAATCTCCTGAGTCCTCCGAGCCGAGTGAATCTCCTGAGTCCTCCGAGCCGAGTGAATCTCCTGAGTCCTCCGAGCCGAGTGAATCTCCTGAGTCCTCCGAGCCGAGTGAATCTCCTGAGTCCTCCGAGCCGAGTGAATCTCCTGAGTCCTCCGAGCCGAGTGAATCTCCTGAGTCCTCCGAGCCGAGTGAATCTCCTGAGTCCTCCGAGCCGAGTGAATCTCCTGAGTCCTCCGAGCCGAGTGAATCTCCTGAATCCTCAGAGCCGAGTGAATCTTCTGAGTTCCCCGAGTCCTTTGAATCTTCTGAGTCCCTTGAATCTTCTGAGTTCCCCAAGTCTTCTGATTCCCCTGAGCCGAGTGAGTCTTCTGATTCCCCTGAGCCGAGTGAGTCTTCTGATTCCCCTGAGCCGAGTGAGTCTTCTGATTCCCCTGAGCCGAGTGAGTCTTCTGATTCCCCTGAGCCGAGTGAGTCTTCTGATTCCCTTGAGCCGAGTGAGTCTTCTGATTCCCCTGAGCCGAGTGAGTCATCTGAGCCGAGTGAGTCATCTGAGCCGAGTGAGTCATCTGAGCCGAGTGAGTCATCTGAGCCGAGTGAGTCATCTGAGCCGAGTGAGTCATCTGAGCCGAGTGAGTCATCTGAGCCGAGTGAGTCATCTGAGCCGAGTGAGTCATCTGAGCCGAGTGAGTCATCTGAGCCACATTGGTCAGCTGGTGTGGTCACCCTGAAGCTCCAGAGACTCGTTATTGTCGCTAAGACTATGGCCAGTGCTGAACTGTCGGCCTGTCCCAAGATGGGAGTCCCCAAGCTCCTTGCCCTCACTGTCTGGTCCGAGATGACTAAATGTGAACCTACTGCCCTGCCTAACCTGGCCCAGAGGGCCTCTCTCTGTTGTTCTCTTTTACCCAGGTTCCTGATACCACCAGCACCACCCTGGTATCCAGTCCCTCTCTGGCCTCTGGCTCCGCCCTGGGTTCCCGCTCTGCCGGCTCCGCCCTGGGTTCCCGCTCTGCCGGCTCCGCCCTGGGTTCCCGCTCTGCCGGCTCCGCCCTGGTTGCCAGTTCTGTCGGCTCCTCCTTGGTCCCTGTCTCCACCTGCGGCTCCTCCTTGGTCCCTGTCTCCGCCCGCGGCTCCTCCTTGGTCCCTGTCTCCGCCCGCGGCTCCTCCCTGGCTCCAGCCTTCGCCCGCGGCTCCTCCCTGGCTCCAGCCTCCGCCCGCGGCTCCTCCCTGGCTCCAGCCTCCGCCCGCGGCTCCTCCCTGGCTCCAGCCTCCGCCCGCGGCTCCGCCCTGGCTCCAGCCTCCGCCCGCGGCTCCGCCCTGGCTCCAGCCTCCGCCCGCGGCTCCGCCCTGGCTCCAGCCTCCGCCCGCGGCTTCGCCCTGGCTCCTGCCTATGAACTTTCATGGTCCGAGCCCACCGTCCCTCCCCCTGGTTCCACCTCCATTCCTCCACCAACCTGGACTTTATTGTGGACTCTCTGGGAGCGTCTGGAAGCCGCTCTTAGGGGAGGGGCTATGTAATGAACTCCGTCTGTGTACCCTGTCTTGTACTCTTATTTTGAAGTCATGTCTGTGTCATCCATGTCTGTAGTTCTTTGTAGTTCTTTTGTTCATTGGTCCGTGTGATGATTGTTCCCCAGGTGTGTCTTGTTTTCCCTGATTACTCTGTGTATTTAAGCCTAGTGTTTCCAGTGTCTGATGTCGATCGTTACTCAATGTTTTGGTGTTTTTTCGTGTTCCTGTCTTGTTGAATTACCTGCCATGTTTTTGCTTGTTTGTTGTTATTTTTAATAAACTTCACTGCATTTGGATCCGCATCCTGTCCTACCTGGATTATAATCACGACAGCTTTCATCACTCTCTGCCCAGCACTAAATTACCTTCGTTCATATATCATATCTCATGCTGAGCTAACGTTACTGTGTAAAATTAATGTATACAATGTTAGCTACAGCTCCTTGAATTCTTGCCTGGCTGTCAAACATTTGCGCGCAGTTGTGCTCCACGCTTGCCGTTTCCAGTCGTCTATAGCAAACCAAAACATTTTATTTTCAACAAGGCATTTGTTTCAGAGATTAGTTTAGTCATACAGACCGGAAGTTCATTTCGGTTCAGGTGCGTAACCACGACAGCGTGAGTACCTGCGATGAACTACATCAACAATGGCGGCCTACAGGAGTGTTTTTTGTGCTACACATGGTTCGTATTTCTGCATTTAGCAGCTTAATCTTCTTTTTTTAATTATGTAAATTCCCAACCTTAATTTCCCTGCACCTTGTCTTCAATCTTCACTTTTTTCTACGTTTGTATTGTTATTGAGGCTGGTGGCGGGAGCTGCTTGGCGATTTCGTGACATGAGGTTAAAGGTTTAAGGACATCACCTTATAAAAGAACCTAATAAAATATGAAAACATATATTCCCAAATATTTAATATAAGCTATAGGGAATTGCACGTAACAAATTCTTTTTCCTTTTTTGATGTTTTTCACTAAATCATTGTCATGTAAACATAACTTTAGGCACTGTTTTCTTCCTTGTCTGATTAAAATGCATATAGGTTTATTGAACCTGTTCAGTCAACCTAGTTACTCAAGGGTCAAGCTTCTGGGAAATCATGATGCCAGCCTTTTAAGAATGCAACTCAGTAAGCAATGAGAGTTTAAGAATGTTATGAGACAGATTTCATATTTGTATATTTATACCATGATAAATGTATTACATATTGAATGCTTATCTTTTGGAAACCCATGCACATACACATTTTCTCACAATATTCTTTTTGCAGTTTCATTAGACGTCTTATTTAAGTTTTAATATAGCACGTCATTGTTTCAAGGAATCAGGTCCTGATAAAATCAAGCAAAACAGTGATGGCAACTAAATTTTCACAGCAGTTTCAACAAAGCCATCTGTTAGTAATGTGTATTCTGCTCAGAACAGACTCTTAAAACAGCAGACATAAATTAATGTTAATTTATGAATTTACAGATCCAAACATGTGTTATGAATAAATCATGAATGGCCAATGCAATTTTCCACATTGCTTACAGGCCCAGGTCCAGCAAAAAAAAAAAGCCTTTCAAAGTACAACTGGGACAATTGATTGCATTTTATCGTCCTCTATATAGCAAAACTGTAAAAGTCATATTGATTGTAATGCACATCAAATTTCTTTCTTTCTTTCTCCATGGGTTACCAGTGCGCAGCTTTAAGTTCAGACTTCTTCATTAGCACCTCTATAACAGCATGTTAATGTACAAGAATCCCTGCCACTCATTCACACACACTTACATGCAAACACACACTTCTCTTCAAGTCATTGTCCCCAGAGTCACACATGCATCAGCTCCATCTCACATAGTTGTCATTCTTCTGATGAAAAAGGAAATTAGGGCCAATACGACCAGTTTATAGATGCAGTGTGGTCATTCATGTACCTGTAAGGGGTCCTGCTGCACCCTATACATTCCTTTAGAGATTTTCTTTGAGTCACATGTTAAATATTTTTGCCACCAGGTCATCTGATAAGGAAACAAAGTAGATTTTTATGAGGGCCTTATGCAAGAGGATTTCGAAATAAAAAACTCACCACGTCTGGTGTTATTGACCTACCTCCAAACATTTGCTAATGACAATTGTTCAAAAAGCATGGGTCAAAAGAAAACTTCATTTAGAAAAAGACCATAAAGCTATGGGGGGAGAGGTACATCTCTCCAGGGAAATGTGTCAATCACTGCGGAAAGGTCTTTTCGTTCTGCGTATAGTCATGGTCTTACATTAAGAAGACGATAAATTAAATGAAGAGATACTAGTCTGCAATTATTTGTTTCATAATGCACAGATTTGCCATATGGGACTAGACACATGTTTGGAAGCATAAAGCCATAAAAACAGCCTTCAGTCAGCTTGAGTGCCAGCAATTCATTAAAACTGATTATCATGCTCAGCTAAATTAGCACGGACATGATGCACATGCTGAGTATTACTTACTCTTTCATTCACATTAATAATACAACAATCTACTCAATATGCTCAATGAAATGCAGCACGTGCAAACAAAAAAATAGGGATGCTGCTGTGTAGGAGATATAAATCTAGCAAAATAATGTTGACAAGTGTTGCACTTCACTTGTATGAAATCTTGCACAATAATGCAAATACTGTATAAAAAAATAAATGCTTATGCAGCCGTTTGCCAGTAACTTACTGTAGATTTAAATGTATGGTATTTACTGACAACAGTTTGTTTAAAGTTAAATGAACATTAAACATTAACAAGTCTTTGTCTTTAAAGAATAAAACTATAAAATAACAGCCTCATCATGCAAAGCATTCTGGGAACCAGAAATCCTTATCAACCTTTTTCCGTTTTTTCCTTCAGATTTTGTTTCCAAGAATGCTTTGCATGAGGCTGTTATTTAAGTTTTATTTTGTAAAGATAAAGACTTGTAAACCCTAGGACCCTGTCCCGGGTCCAAAATTGCTTATGACTTAATATAAAATATTCCTTTAATATTTAATGGTCTGTCATGAACCCCAGTAACACATATGAGATACTGTTTAAAAGCTTAGAATCTCTACTTTCTGCAGATATGCATCACTTTGAGATATATTTTACTGTAAGAAAGTTATTTACACTTAATTTACAGTATCACCCCCATATTTTTTTATATCATTTAATATTCACATATTTCATATTTTTCAAGTATGACAAACATGGGCAAGTCTTATATCAAATGAAAGTCAATATCAACACATATCCATCAATCGTCGAACTAATAATGAGGTAAAAAAAATGGTCTTTTGTAAATTTACTTGAAACTTGAGCGTAAACTGCCTCAGATAGCACATATAGCCACAAATGCTACATCATCTTTTATCTAAGGTCCTACTCTAAACAATGAGTCCATTCACAGCATTTTCTTTGGTTGTGTGAATAATTAGTCCCTTGCTATTTATTATATGTGCAAAACAAAAAATTAATATTTATATAAAAAATTTATGTGCACCCTTCAGTAAAATAAGAATAACTTTTGAATTCGACATGCTAAAGAGATCATTCTTTTTTTAGGGGTTTACTGTCTGCAGACTGCTAGAGCACCCAGAACCAGAGATATTTACTTTCAAAGACAATGTTTACAACAAAAAAAATGAAAATTTGGTGGTTCATCATATGAAAAACAACATAAATAACAATATTTGCCAGCTTTTTATGTAATTTTAAAGGGTTTTCTTTAAAATTATATAAAGATATTGCATTTATTCCACTGTATGTGGTTATGAGGACACTTCAAATGTTTTTAGGCAGAAATTGTATACAAAAAGAGTATTATTCCTCCCTTCAGTTGGAGTAAAATAACTTTTGCATAGATTATGATAGAGAAAAAAATCCTTTTTCCTCTGTAAGCTGACAATTGCTGGAATCAAGCAAAACTGTCTGCAGGTTTCATTACCACTCAGACTTTAGATAAAAAACATCAAAAAGTGCCAATTTATTTATTTTTTGTTTTTTAGAGGACTGACAAACACATACAACCATGTTTAGCACTTTCAACAGTGTTTTATGTAATTTGAAAGGGTTTTCTGTAAAATGATATCAAACTTTTGTATGTAAACCTCTGCATGTGGGAATGGGAAGGTTTTGAAATTGGGCTAAATCCAGGCGAAAATCCCCAAAATAGCCTCAGGGTGGAAGAAGTTAATGTTTAATGTTCATTTAACTTTAAACAAACTGTTGCCAGTAAATAACATAACATTTATAAAAATTTTACAGTGAGAACAGGACTAAATTCAGAATTTTGAATAATTATTCTAATCATTTCATATTCTATATATTATAATGATTAATTTTTCTCCCAAAACGCGAAACAGCAACAAACCTCACTTATTCTCTTTTTAAATAATGGTTTAATGCTATAAACCTTTTCTGACAGATCATTCTGGACAATAACAAAGGGATGATTTTGAATTTTTTTTATTTAACAAGCCTTTTTTCATTGCAGATAAAGTTGTCATAAAATTATTATATATTTATTACCCTGTCTGTGAAATCCAGGCTAAAATTTTATAATCTAATGATGAGACTAGGAGCATCAAAATTTTATTTCACTGATTGATTTCCATCTTTGACATGACCTTACTCAGTCAATATCAAAGAAATCAAGGTTAAATTTTTTTTAAAGAATGTTCTTTATGTAGGATAATTGTATGTAAAAAAAACTGTAAATCACAAAACATGAACATCGCTGGGTTTTCACTGGAAGGGTCACATATTTTAAGACAAAAAAATGGGATTTTAACTTGTTTGAAATGATTAAAAAGTTAAATGAAACTATAAAAAATACGGCTGCACAATTAATCGAAAAGCTAATCGGGAATACAATTTTGGGTAAGAAAATTACATAATTGCTGTCCATTTGTGCTCATTTCTTTGCGTTGCGTGCGGCAGTATGTGTGGACACCAAATACAGTGGTGAATTTAAAATTGAGAAGTTGACATGTCCTTTAGCTATTTGTTTTAGGATTTACTGGAGAATTTACCATACTGAAAGTTATAAAACATTTTAAAACTTAAATCTTTTCAATTTTAAATCTATTAACTGACAAAGAAAACAATTGCAATTACAATATAAATGTGATTAATCATCAATTATGATTTTTGTCGTAATCGTGCAGCACTAATTAAAAGTAAGCAAAAAATATTCTAGCTCTTGCTGTTGCATTTACTAGAAAACAACCCCCAACCTAAAACAACAGACACTGCAGCTCCAAACCAGGCACTGTCACTTTAAGCGGTGGGCGTGACTAACTGACTACCCGCCTCGTATGCAAATTTACCCACTACTTGGCTGATAATAATATAGTGCGGTACTCGCTTCAGGTGTCCATAGTGAGCGCCAGCTCCGGGGCGAAAGGAGATTACAGCCGCTATAAAGAGTGACGCGAAGTTACCGCCGGAGTGTAAATCAGAAAACATCTTCAACAACAGCTGGATACAAGAAATTACACTTGGAAAAATATTAGGATTATTTAGCACACGGGTGTTGACGCCTCCTTCACTTGTTGACATGAAAGCTTTTCGTGTAAATACTGAAGTGGAGGACTGATTTCTGCTGAATCTTACCGGTGAACTGCAAGATTGTATTTGTCGCGTTTCAAATGACATGCAATATTACTGACTCCTGGCACTGTACTACGGTAAGTGGTTCATATTTTTTCGCTTTATTTGGTTTTTGGGGAAGGAATTTTGCAGATGGCCAAATGAACTCTTGAGGACTGGTGTAGATGCTAGTTTATACATCAACTAACATGATGGGTTACAACGTAGTGTTATGTAATGGAGTTGCGAAACTTCAAGGTTTCAACCATAAAAGTGGAACTACATACAGACGCAATACTGTGGCATTGCATTTATTTTGTTGGCCTAATAATATCACATCTTGCATCTCAAATCGTTTCCCATTGGTTTAATCAAAACGTCAATATAAACATAGCTACTGTATTAGTGTATTTAAGAAAGTTAACTAGACTTAAAAAAAATTGCTGCATGTACAACATAATCAAATTGTTTATAATTTTTAAAAATAAAATCTTTTATTAGATTTTGAGACTTCGACACACAAATGCCAGGGATCAATTCAAACGCATCGCGCAATAAGAAGTGGGAGATGGAGGAATACGACCAATATCAGCACTATTTCTACGACGACCACAACTCGGACGAGGACTTTTTCAAATCCACCGCACCGAGCGAGGACATTTGGAAAAAATTCGAGCTGGTGCCAACCCCGCCCATGTCTCCTGTTTGGATACTGGAGGGTACCGGCCCATCTCCGGGGGACAGACTGGAGTGGGTCTCCCAATTCCTGGGACAGGACGACGAGCAGGAAGGACAGTGCAAACTGAATGCGGAGGAGACTTTGGAGAATTTGAGCTCCATCATTATTCAGGACTGTATGTGGAGCAGTTTCTCCGCCAGCCGGCAGCTGGAGAAAGTTGTGAACGAGCGCCTGTCGTGCACGGCGCAGTCGAAACTCGCCGGTAAGGCGCAGTGCGTCCCCGTGGACGCGCCGGGTGTCAACAGCCTGGCGACAGATTGCGTGGATCCAGCAGCTGTCCTTCCCTTCCCTACGAGCGGCAGCTGCAAGAAACAGGTGTCGTCCGGGTCAGAATCAAGAACAGACTCATCTGGTAAGCTGAGAAACAGAAACTAAACGCAACATGGTGCAAGGCTGTGTGACTTGTACTAGGGTTTTATTCCAGACCTCCCTTTTTTGATATGGAAAGATCTCTGAGATCATGTTGTGCAGTTATGTTTATTTTTTAGACAAATACCATTCATTCATGTACTATTAGGTGTAAGGGCACTGACCCAAAATTGCAAATTAGGAAAGTATTCAATGCTTTAGAATTGAGGTTGGTATTTGTGTTGATATGTGTGGAATGTGATAGTGTGGACTTATTGCAGTGCTTAGGTTTAGCATTCCTCAAGTGTAAGAAAAGGAGAAATTGTTTCACTTGTGGGTGGTGCTTAGTGCATGATTAACCACAGTAACCAATGATAAGAGTGTCTGAATGCTAAAGTGTTCAAGGCCACTCAATTGTCCAAATCAGTATCTAGAGATGCTATGGAGAAGTCATTTAAGATGAATTTTCTACTATGTTTCTTTTATTATTATTGGATATTTTTTTGTATACATTTCTTTCTTTTGTATACATTTGGAGATTGTTTGTAACCAAGCAGATCTGGGGCACCATTGACTTCTATAGAAGGGAAAAAAATAATACTATTGAAGTGAATGTTGCCCTAGATCTGTTTGATTAAAAACATTTTTCAAAATATCTATTTATATAGGTTTAGAACAACTTGACGATGAATAATTAATGATGACATGATGTTTATTTTTTTAGTGAACTACTCATACCCCTTTAAATGCTTAATAGTGAATTTCTTATCATTGGTTAGGGTTTGTCATGCATAATAGCCTTCTTGGAATAATAGATGTTTTTGTTATGAAAGCACGTCATTAGATGTGACTCAAAAATCAGTTTTTGTTACAGAAGGGCCTCGCATGCATTTGTTTAGCTGAAAACAGGGAAGAAATTAAATCCTTAAATAAATGTTGTTTTGGATCTTACTGGATATTTCATTCTGAATTAAGTTAAATAACAGCCTTTAATAGTTGAATGGTGACTTAAGTAACCAAAGTCTGGATAAAAGTTGAAAAAAAACACCTGGGGCCTCATGTATAAATCATGCGTACGCACAAAACAGGGCTGGAAACGTGCGTACGCCAGTTCCCACGCAAAGGTTGTGATTTATAAAAAAACAAACTTGATGGGAGAATGGGCTTGCAGGGTGGGATATTAGGATGATTCATGTACGCACACTTGCAGGTGATCTGTGATTTATAAAGGGAACATTGCTTTGTTTTATAAGTCTTCATAATTTTTGGTGTATGCCATTTTTGGCTGTTGTGCGTACGTAGACTTTTAGTAAGAATCCTACGCACAGTTTTATACATGAGGCCCCTGGACCTGGATACTAAATATTCTGTTTACAAGATATGTAAATGACACCTGCAAAACTAATGGGCTTTATATCTTTTTTTTGTCCTTGCAGATGATGAAGAGATCGATGTAGTGACAGTGGAACACAAGCAAAACAAGTCACGCTTGGTAAACGGGCGTAAACCAGTCACCATCACAGTCCGCGCAGACCCCTATGACCCCTGCATGAAGCGTTTCCACATCTCCATTCACCAGCAACAACACAACTACGCCGCTCGCTCGCCAGACAGTTATCCTGAAGAAGAAGAAGAAGAGGAGGAGCCGCCTCCTGCCAAAAAGATCAGGCAAGAGAACCTGCAGCCACGGCTGTGTTCCACACCACAAACCCTCGAAAGCAGAAGCCAACTACCCTCCCCGACAGTTCCCGCCCCATGTCAGACTGCCTCACCGACTCATTCGTCCTACCACCCCAAGTCTCAGCCATCCAGCCCTCAAAGTTCAGACTGTGAAGACACGGATAAGCGCAAGACACACAATTTTTTGGAGAGAAAGCGCCGTAATGACTTGCGTTCTCGGTTCCTGGCCCTTCGGGATGAGATCCCGGGCCTGGTTGACTGTCCGAAAACGCCCAAGGTTGTGATCTTGACCAGGGCGACAGATTACCTGCGTACGCTGCATGCCAATGACAAACAGAAGACCCAAGAGAAGAAGCGGTTGAAAAGCAGGCAACAGCAGTTACTACGGAGGCTCGCTGAACTAAAACGTGCATAAAATAGCACCGTCGAACCCTTACAGCCAGTCCAGCCATATTTTCAATAGGAACTTTGTAGAGCTGCGTGTTTGGTCCAAACATGGGGATATTTAATGGAAAGGACTTCAGTTTGAGTTTAGTTCTTGTGTTTTTGTTCTTTGCACATTTGCCTTTGTAGCCGGGTGGAGATATACTTTACAAATCACATATGTATGGAAGCTGTGGTACTGGTGTTCTCAAGTGGACCCCACTAAGCTTCAAACATGTTCCCAAAGAACTTTTGTTTTTTTGTTTTTGAGACCTAAAAGATTTAAAGGTGAATAATTGAATGTGTTTTCAGAAATTCTTTCTCTAAAGCTACAGATAAATAAAGTATTTAGGTGGGTATATATATATTTCCTTCGAGTTAGCATGCTAAGTTAAGCATTATTTGAAAGGTAGCAATTTAAATGCATGTTTAATTGATCTCGTAAACTGTTAAGGTATTTGCGGAAGAATGTTAAATTTATCTGGTTAATTCTATTTAAGGGTAATACTTAATTTAACTCAAAAGGAGAGCTGTGTGCCCCCATTTCCACTTGATGACTTTGCAAGATTAACAGGCAGGAAGTTGCATCACTGTTACTTTGTTACATTATGTGTTCCATGCTTTTTGTTTTCTTCAGTGAACGTTATTTTTCTTATGAACATTCAGGATGGTGTCCAGCACAGGCTTGCGGTCTATATAAACTGTGGCATATTCTCTGGACATATGTATATAATAATGTAAAAAACATACTTTTTGTTTGAATACAAAAAATCAGCACTGTTAATAGACTTTATTTTCTATTTTTCTGTCATTTGTCCTAAAACTTGGTTGGCCTATGCCTTCCCTAAGAGTATCTTAAAGTTTCTATTTTTGTTAAGAAAAGTTTTAAAAATTCAAAGTTTAAATAAAACAACACTATCGACATTTCATTTTCAACACTAGCCACTTTGTTATGCTGTTTTGAGTGCCTATTCCCTTGTGTTCTGACTTTACTTTGGCTTAATATCTCTTTTGTGGGAAAACATATTGCTAAGAGTTTTGTACTAATTATATTTTCTTACAGAATTCATTGTATCATTGTTGGATTTCTATTTTATTGTTAAGTTAAGTACTAGTGGCATGTGTCACCTAAGAAATTGTATGAAAGGTTGAAATGCAGTCAGAAATTGACAGCAAGTGTGCATATGTCACCAGTAACCTACTGTTGTAAATTTTTTTTGGTCCATTGTCGTCAGGTGTCATACTGGGAGATGAATGGCAGCAGCATTGTTTAAGCACTTTGTGTTCTGTACCTCATATGCCTATAACAAGTCGAAATTTGATAAATAAATTCAGTTCAAATCATGCCAGTCTATTGTTTTTTGTTAATAAGCATTTAACACACATGCTTTCAGATTTGTTTACATAAACCACACGCGCACGAACGCACACACAGACAGCCACCTCGCTCTCACCTCTGTCCCATGACGGTGTTGTGTCGAACTCAGTTCCCCCTATGTTTCCCTTTAGTGTAGTGCTTTTATAGCGTTTTCATCACGTTACATTTAGAAAGATTAAAGATTTGAATTGGTTATACTAAAAAGGCACAATATCATGTATTTGATAATACAATTTATTAAATATTTCATACATTTGACAGTTTTCTATCAGGGTATTTTTTTTAAATATAGCCTGTCTTTTTCTTTTCTTTTTCCTTTACTGGTTGTTTTAAAAATGTAATGTTTGCATACATAATTAAATAAATATTATACATATAATATGATTCATACTGTAAAAATAATTGACTTACCATTAAGAACAATACAGATACATTACAGAAATGCACACATATCTACGTCTCAGTAGCCATTAAAACTTTAAATATATAAATAATAAAACCTATAACGTGATAAAAACGCCATAAAAACACTACACTGAAGGGAAAAATAGGGGGAACACTACGGGGAACAGACTTCGACACAACAACGGTCCTGTTGTAGGCATCCTCCACCTCATTGCCTCACAGAGAATTCTCGTCCTTTAGGAAACCAGAACATTTGTTATTTTCTGTTAGTTTTTGTTATTTAATTGTTATTTGTTACAGAGTTCAGGTTAGCCACTAGCCCCAGAACATTAAACCGAGACCGGAAGTTAAGTTCCATCCAGACGCGTTAGCGCGACAACGCGCGTGCATCCGATGAAACGGTCTATATTATATATAATATAATACTGTTATCTCTAATTACATGTTAATGCAAACTCGTAAAATGCTTTTAAAAATACATCTTTTACTATGTTGGAAATGTTCTTTGCAATTAAATTTTTTTCTTAAGATCTGGCTGTCATTCCATTTTTGTATCCTTCTTTAAAACAGTACTAATATTGGCCCAGCTAGGACAGATTATGTGGCAAGGTTTTTTTTTCCGTCAACACCTATCCGGGTATGTGTGAACTCGATTTAATAGTTTCCTTAGGGGAGCCACTTTTAGTTGACACCACGTGACACCACGTTCTTTGCCATGGCAACGCTCATCTCTCTTCTCCTTGGTGCAGAACACAGTTGCCATGGAGACTGATGTGAGCTATTCATACTGGCGTCTTTCAGAAGGTGCACAAGTCAACCTGCTAAAGTCAACAGTGTTGTGAAAGCTGGAAGGTTAACCAATTAAAATGTGCTATTGTCATCAAGTAGTATACAATTGCATAAAGAAGCGTGTAAAATACGTCACGATGTTACAATTAGCTAGTATAATATTATTGCATCTAACATTAATCTTTGTGTACCAGATAAAGTAAAGAAAAACGGAATATTTTCTAATTTGTTGAGATGCATTTTGTAAAAAAAAATATGCATTTTGTACCATGTGTTTATACCTCTACACATCGCACATCAATACTTTTCTTTTCCTATTATGAAAACTTTTGTCCTATCTCTAAATGAAACGTTCATGTCTGTCCTTCTTGCTGAAGCCGACTACTCTAATTTCGTTTCCATAGAAACTGTTTTAGTTGCTTGGCTACAGTTCCCTCCTCCAAGACTACGCGCATGCGCAGATGCTTCCAGAGTACCAAGAGGTTGCTGTCATGGCGGCCGCCACTTTGAGTGTGCAGCGTGCGCTGAGTAAAGGCATCAGCCCGTCTTTGGTTGTGATTTTAGGGGCCACTGGAACTGGCAAGTCTAAACTGGCTATCGAGATCGGAAAAAGGCTTCAGGGGGAAATAATAAGCGCCGATTCCATGCAGGTGAGTTGACCGATCTGTTGTATAATCGTTGTCAATGAGGCAGGCACGTGAAAGGACATTGGTACTGATAAATGACAGGTCAGTTTTCATATGGTTGAGTTGCACAATGGTGTGAAAATCGTTGCTGTTTTGTAATTCATTTTGACAACGCTTTGATTTAGGTGTGAAATTAAACGAAATCCGTTTTATGTCGCATTTTGCAGACGTGTAGGCCAAACGTCAAAAGAAATAAGAATAAAATGCTGTCGTTGGCTAATAATACTTTTTAGCGCAATGTTTTTTGCACAGCGGAACGTATACGTTAAGAATTAGTTTGATTTTTCTTTCATTTTGCACTTTTTTCTTCGTGTTCTTCACTGGTCGCCATATTTGACAAACCTTCCACGCGATCTGATTCGGATATTTGTCATAAAGCCAAGGCAAAGTCCTGCCCACTGTTTTTGCCATTATTAGCACGTTGTTTTAGTTAGTGATTGGTTGACTTGATATTTTCACACAAATTCTTTGATGGTTTGATGGAACAGAGTTGACCATCTTTACTTGTTTGTCTTGTCATCATCATGTGCATAGATGAGGCCAAACTGAAAGATTCTCATTTATATATATTGTGTAATAGGATAGTTAAAAGGATTTTACTTATTTATCAGAGTGCCATATGTTGGGTTGGTTCACCCCTGAATTAAAATGTTGTTATTAATTACTCACCCTCATGTAATTTTTCCGTTCATCTTTGGAGCACAAATTAGGATATTTTTGATGAAATCTGAGAACTTTTTGAGCCCCCCCCCCAAAAAGAGAAATGCAACTTTAAAGGCAGGGTGCATGATTTTTGAAAAACACTTTGGAGAAGGGAGTCGGGCTGAGTAACAAAACACACTTAAAACCAATCAGCAGTAAGGGGCGTGTCTACTATCCGAGATCATTGCCTGGGTTGTGTATGTGTGGGGCGGGTCTATCAAAAGAAGGTCCAAATTATATTGGGGTAGGGGCGTATGTGTTTAGGTTAGGGATGTCAAAATATGCAATTTCCCATATTCGATGATCATTTAAATTAACGATCAATCAATCGAATAATCGTTAACAGTAATAGTGCAATAAGCCATTACAGCAGAGACATATAGCCAATGACATAAAAGTGTGCGTAAAAATGCCAGCTTCCTCACGCGAATTAAAAGTTTTTATTTTGTCTAAATAACATGCTAGTGGGATTGTAAAATGAGTCAATGTAGTTGGTGTTTTGATAAAAATCATCAATTGAATTTCGTAATGAAATATAATGACTAATAGACACAGTAAACTCCACCTCATAACGGGCACTCCGCACAGTCGGATGAAAGTCTGTGCGTCCATGACAAAATAAGTTTTCATTATCATCAAGTGTTATTTTTCTAGTTGTTCACCTTGCTTTCTGAGTCGTTGATACATCACTTGTTGTAATTATATCCAAGAAGCACACAAAGGGCATTTTTCCCGTCGTCACCTCAGCTTTAGAGTTTAGACCTGCGGCGTACTTTCAGCAAAGATGCTTATTATGAAGACTTTAACCTTCCATTAGAAAAACCGTTTAGCGTGTAGCGCCTCAGCCAGTAATGATGATGATCAATGATATGTGTTGTGGGCGTTCAGAGTGTAACGACAGTCAGTTACAGTTTAAATTTAACAGTTTCTTGCCAGATTGTAAGTTTTACATTTTAATCTGTTTATTAAAAACGGCTTCTGGTCTCCTTCCCTGTGTAAAGCAGCGTTAGCAGCGTTGCTATGCTAATCTTGCAGGCTTCCCTGAAGAGGGTCTTTGCTTTCAGTATTTTAACTGTGTTTAGATTTTCGGCATCGGAACCTCTCAGATCCACTGCCGATGCCATTTCGTTGCGTTAGCAGCCAGCCTCGTCTCGAATGAGGTTATAAAGCCCAAGTGAGTGTTTGGCATCAAGCATCGTTGTGATCATGGCTAGTTTAACTTCTTTGCGCTTGTTTAATTTTTTCACCAGCTGTGTATGTGCTTTGCGCAGGCGCCGGACACACATGCTTGCTTTGTCGACAATCGTTAATTTTTGTCGATTTAATTCTTATCGACAATTAATCGAAGATCGATTAATTGTTAACATCCCTAGTTTAGGTGATTTCAAATGTCAACATAGGCTTTCAGAGATATCATGCACCCTGCCTTTATGGCCCAGAGAAGGCATTAAAGAAATGGGTCCCTTTCAAACAAGTCCTTTTCACACAGAAATTACAGAAAATACATGGAAAATGCTTCTGGGATTGATAGTTTGATTTTTGGTTCATTCACACTGCCAATAATTTTCCAGAATCTGTGCGTGCTTTCACACACATACCATAAAAATCCCTTAAGGACACGTATTTAACAGAGATGGGACCAAGTCACACATGTGCAAGTCTCAAGTAAGTCTCAAGTCTGAACCTTCAAGTCTCAAGTAAGTCCCAAGTATTTTTTTTCTTGGGCAAGTCAATTCAAGTCGAGTCACAGGCTAAGTCAAGTCAAGTCCTGTAATGGGTCAAGTCCAAGTCAAGTCACCTTATTATTGTAATTTTACCTGCAGAATCTGATCTTAATAAAGATCTTATATAAAGAAATACTCATGTTCAGTAAAATACATCATGGAATTAAACAAAATTGTAATCTCTTCCGTTCCTGCGCCAACATTTAAAATAATGAACTTGAGCGTGCAAAAGACACGATATGTAAACCGGCCCTTACAATTGTAAGAATCCAGTCATTTTTCTGTGTTTGTGTTCAGGTGACAAACTTAGAAAAAGTAGCCAAGTCTCGTACCCCTCAGATCAAGGGAAGTATTTTTAAAAAATAAATTAAACTTATTTTGCCCACATTTGTCCCCAACACGGTATGATGAGGGTTAATGGCTACTTTAGCTATTATTACATTAGCTATGGTTAGGTAACCAGATATTACCAACTAACCAGATATTAACAAATTGACAAGCACTTACTGGGCAGAATGGCTCTTCAAATGACGGGTCAAAATTGGAGGTTGTCGTCTGGCTGCCCATGATTTTAATGTTGCATGTCTTGCAACGCACTGTTCGTCTTTTGCCATCTTGTTTAAGCCGAAGGCGATGACCCTCGGGACCCCTCCGGCTGACATGTTGATATCTGTTCTAAGTGGGCGTGGTATGCGTAAGGTACGAGAGGGCATGACTGATGATTCAGTCATGACAACACCATTCTCAGCCTGCGCTCCAGCTGGGTCAACTTTATTTTTTAAAATAGTTTAGATATTTTATATTCAAACTGAAAACATGATGTGATTAACACTCAAGTCATTCAAGTCATCGTGTCTCAAGTCAAGTTCCGAGTCACAAGTCCCCATGTCTGGTATTTAAAGCCCCCAACCTAAAAAAGGCACCTTTAAATGTGTTTTAGAAAATGTGTTCAGCAGAAAATGAGTCGGCTGTGTGTATTCAAAAAACATCCTGTTTATACAAATTCATCTCTTTTTTTGTGTAATCTCCTTTAAACCACAGCAATCACACAAAACAGGCCCTTGAGGATCCCCTAGCAGTGTGATGTCACATTAATTATGCCCACCCATGACCTCTCACAGACTCTGCCTTATGAGCGTGTAGTTCAACCTTATGCGAAGGTTCTTACGAAGTTTCTTTGCATTTAAAGCATAGACTGTTAAAAAAGATGGACGACGCCTGTTCGCTCTTTTCCCTTGGTGAAAAGTAAAGCCACCAGTCTGCGCAGTAGCGATTTCGGGACCAGTCCTGCGTAGTAGTGAGCAGGAAGTAAAGCCGCGAAATCAAGACCTCGCCCTCGCAGAATGCGCATATCACACGATATCATAACTGTCAATCATGACGTGACACCATCGTTTTTATATAATTAAATTACTAACTAAACACAAACTAAAAACAAACATTTGAATTTACATCAGCGTGATAAAAACTACAGTAAATGAAAGAAACCAGGCTCGGAAAAAAGATAATTGAAATGTAATAAAATTGTTTAGTTGCTCTCAAGTCCCATTGAATAACATGGGGAGGCGGGCTTATGACCTATACTGGGACCAGTCACTGGGGGGCGATCGAGACGTTTTGGCTTCATTCTTAAGGGCTTGTGCAGCACGCTTGATTTAAAGACACACACAAAAACAGCGCGTTTTTCATTGCAGCCACAAATGGCCATGTTCAACATCGTATAATAAAATGGTGTATTTTGAGCTGAAACTTTACAGACACATTCTGGGGATACCAGAGACTATTTCTATATTGCTAAAACACTTAGGTTAGCGGCTCTTTAAAGTCCTGCACTTGGTAGGTTTTTTCCACAGCGTCTGAAGTTTAAAGCGCGTGATGCACTGTTCTGTCATGCTGCCCCTCACGGCATTGTTTCTACATCTTGTTCGCACACAATGCTTTCCATGTATGTTACGGCAATGTTACTAGGTCCTCTTTCTGGGAGCGATCCCAGAACATTTACGGAATGTGTTTGCCGTCACACAAAAGCCTCTCTGCCAATTTTACGAATTTTTTTGGGACCAAAGTCCTGTGTGAATGAGGTTATACAGTCTTTACTGGTAAATTATTGGTAAATTGGAGTTAACAGATCATGTGTGAACAGAACATATCTGGTAAATCGGTGCTGCCAATTTACCAGTAAGAGAGGTTGAAAGATTGCCAGTAATTTACTAGTAAATCACAAACTTCACAAGTGCGTTAGATAAAAGGTTCTTGCCTCGACCGGACCACTTTTGTGCTCCCAGGACCCTTCGAAAGAAAGGCTTGTGATCTCACAGGGTGGGCTTAGTGAAGATTTGATGCCTCATTTGCATTTTGGCCTGTTTATTGTGTTCTGTAAAAATCTTTTTTGTTCTTAAATTTGGCTCAATAAAATCATACATTTAAACTGATTCGGGATGTGGAAAATTGTCAAATTAAATTGACAAGCAGTGTTTATGGTCTGATAGTATGGCAGGGGATAAACATTAATCATAGTTGCCATTTGACAGATCTGTGCATGGGTAAATTTAGATGCAGTTGTACACAATACTCCTCTTTGTTTATCTATCTATTTCTGTGCATGTCATTTTAATTTGGTTTGCAAACTTGTTTTTTTTTTTGCTGTTCAAGTTACAAAACAGATTTTGGTCATACACACTAAATAATTGCACTCTGGGTTGTTTCAACTCGTGGTTTGGTAAAACTACTCACAAATTTTTTTGGTCACTGGAACAAGATATTAGCTGGTGTAAATGTGCGTTTTATGCCTTTGTAGAGTATATTGATAAGTATTGCATTTGTTCACATGTTAAAAATGCGATTTGTACTGGACTGTTGCCGGCAAGCTATTGGCAGGCTCCTATGAGCGTGCTGAATTGGTGCCTACATGCCTATTGTGCCCA
Source organism: Misgurnus anguillicaudatus (assembly GCF_027580225.2). Lineage (NCBI taxonomy): Eukaryota > Metazoa > Chordata > Actinopteri > Cypriniformes > Cobitidae > Misgurnus > Misgurnus anguillicaudatus. The sequence continues at coordinate 10,390,180 of NC_073356.2, forward strand.
GTAGCTTTCATTAAACATTATTCACCATTCAGCAGCCATGGGGCTTACACAGGAGACCATTTACGTTTTGAATGGCAGTACTGTACAGAAGGGCAGAATAGGACTGAGCACAGAGAGCGACCAATTGTAGATGTAGTCTGTTTAGGATTGAATGTTTGAATAATGATCTGATCAGCAAATACCCACGGTCTTGACACTGGAGCAAGCAGAGACGTGACATGAAAGGTCAAGATTCAGTGGACCTTGTGTTGACAAACCACTCGTGGGAACCAGGGCCAGGGTCATTGAGGTTGTAAAGCGCAGTAAGAGAAAGAGAAAAGGCAGAAAGACTTTAGATGTATAGAGAACCCCACCTTTCACATGAGGTCCCGGTAGCCTTTTAATAGCTCATTCAGAACAGCAAAAGTTTAGATGTTGTTAACCAAATGGTTATTGATGGAGTTTTGCGTGTGTTTGAGCTTAATGATGCAGAACCAATTCTTACTACTACTTGCTGGCGTCAGCTTTTGATCATCATAAAAGCAATCTAAAAGGTTTAAGGGTATCATGATAACATGGATTAGTTAGTAATAAGACGCCAATCGAAAGAGCCTGTACAAACACCCACGCTGTAGCGTCTGAGATACAATGACGTGCTAAAAGTGTGTAAGCCAGTTGTTCTGAATTTCAGCTATTAACATAGGGCACTCAGTAGTTCTCCATACAGTAATGACCTTATTTTTCAGACAAAAAATATTTTAGTATGCTAGATGGTATGGCTGAAGGAATTTTCCTTGTCGTGATTTTGCATGGCTTACTACTGCGGTATGCAGTTTTACCGCCTTTGTTCATTAAAATAAAATTATAATTTAAATCCAGAAATGAGGTGCACTGAGGTAGAACGTGAGGTGCTACATGTCTTTCCCATTATGAGAAATAGATTAACACAAGCTAAATATATATTTTAAAATAAATAAATAAATTGAACATTGTTTAGGCTTGTTAAGTGCAAATTTACAGATCCTCGGTCAATACAGAACACACCAGTGTCTTAAAGGATTAGTCCATTTTCTTTAAAAAAAATCCAGATAATTTACTCACCACCATGCCATCCAAAATGTTGATGTCTTTCTTTGTTCAGTCAAGAAGAAATTCTTTTTTTTTGAGGATTTTTCTAATTTTAATGGACTTTAATGGACCCCAACACTTAACAGTTTTAATGCAGTTTAAAATTGCAGTTTCAAAGGACTCTAAATGATCTCAAACGAGGCATAAGGGTCTTATCTAGGGAAACAATTGTCATTTTTGGCAAGAAAAATAAAAAATATGCACTTTTAAACCACAACTTCTCGTCTATCTCTGGTCCTGTGACGCGCCAGTGTGACCTCACGAAATTGCGTAACGTGGAAAGGTCACGTGTTACATATATGAAACGCACATTTGCAAACCATTTTAAACAATAAACTGACACAAAGACATTAATTAGTGTCTTTTGACATACAACAACATCGGAACGGTCCTCTTTCTCCACACTTGTAAACACTGGGGCGTAGTTTCGCATACGTCATCTGTGACCTCTTGACGTGATGACGTATTGCGTGAAGTCGCGCTGGCGCGTCACAGGACCGGAGATAGACGAGAAGTTGTGGTTTAAAAGTGTATATTTTTATTTTTCTTGTCAAAAATGACAATCGTTTTGCTAGATAAGACCCTTATGCCTCGTTTGGTATCGTTTAGAGTCCTTTGAAACTCTGTTGAAACTGCAATTTTAAACTGCATTAAAACCGTTAAGTGTTGGTATCCATTAAAGTCCATTAAAATGAGAAAAATCCTGAAATGTTTTCCTCAAAACACATAATTTCCTCTTAACTGAACAAAGAAAGACATCAACATTTTGGATGACATGGTGGTGAGTAAATTATCTGGATTTTTAAGAAAATGGACTAATCCTTTAATGAAATGAAATTTAGGTTTCAATAATATACAAGTAGTTAAATTAACATGTATCTATTAGGGATGGGCACGAGTACTCGATTTATTAATTTATTGTGGATATGGCGGCATTTGGATGGAAACAAACAGATAATTCCGCACACCCGCAGCAACCCGCCAATCCGCACCATGCGCGGCAGCCCGCCGATCCCGTGAAGCCGGCCACACCTCACATCACTGAGAAACTATAGGTTTAAAAGGATGCTGTGATTTTTGGAAATACAGTCAGTCAGGTGCATAATGTACAGCGCCGTCAAAAGTTCAATGGGTTATCATCTCATATTTAAACATAAAATGTCAAGAGATACCAGAGAGCCATACGAGCATTAACATTACATCTTGACTGAGAACAGGTAAGGGGATGACACAACACAGCTAATCGCTAAAATGATAGCAAAAGACTTAAAGCTGCTTAATGTTATGAAGCTTGTGCTTTGACTGGACGTGTTTAAAAGCGCGCTGTTTATGATGCACATCCACAAAGGGAGTTAAACTTTCTGTACATAACTTAGTTGAAAACTTTGTTGAAGTCTTGCATTTTATGCAGATAGATGCACGTTGTACATTTATGTTTTATAAAGGCTTAATATTATGTAGAGTGCGTCATATAGAAAGTGCTTCGGTTTGTGTATATTAACTTAACCCTTTAGTTTCACTTCATCATGCAGCTATTCCTGTAAAAGGTTTTTGTTAAAAACATTTAATTCATTAATAATCTAGTATGTGTTCATTGTTCTGTCATAGTTTTTTCAAAATTAATATATTTACAAAAAAGTTTTTAATAAAAATATTTTCATTTTCACCATGATGTGTACGCCCGCCCCTTTTGATTGCCCCGCCCCCAGTTAATTGAGTACTCGTTCTTCTGACCTATGGATTAATAAAAATGAAAAAATGACATAAATGCATATCCCTAGTATCTATAAAGTATGAAAGGGAATTAATCACTATTTTAGCTCATTTTGATTTTGGCATCATTTCAGAACAAGAATAAATGGTATCCATAACAACTTCCATTATATCCTGTGTGTTCCTTGGCTGAAAATATGTAGAAAAAAAATGCGAGAAAAAAGTACTGAACGAATATGTTTAGCTCACACAGTGCAAACAAAAAGCTGTTCACCTCCTTAGACCCGAGCTTTAGTTTGGCTTGCATTTTAGATTTCTTCTGGCTATTTGGGGTTCGGAAGAACAAATAAATATAAAAAACAAATATTTTTCTTTGACCATGACCATTCCAGTTACACAGAATTAAATATTATGGTGCAAAAAACAAAAAAATATGTGGACACACAAGGTCTTAGGAGGTTAACAAAGCAGACTGTCTGTAATAACATAAAGGAAATGCTGAAACGAGATGGTGAGTCTGCAGATGATTGTCATGTTTATAGTGTTTCATGCAGATATTGTTGATAAAAAAACTTGCATATCTAAATGCCCAAATGAAAGTCAAGTTTTCGGTCAGTCAACAATAAGGGCCCGTCCCATTTCTACCCCCTTAAAACTTCCACTTGGTTTTGTGTGCCCTCGACAATAAAGTCCCCTCAACGAGGGGAGTGGGGGTTAAAGTCTTTCCCTATGAAATGGGGCACCACTATATGGAAATTAGCGTAGCAAACGTGCTCACCTACATCACGCGCAGCGTCGACACGTCTAATCAGTGATCTACAGTGTTTTTGCGTCACGTTTGGTATCAGCTCGGGTCGCTTGGAACCCCAATCGAGGTGGTACAAAAAAAGTATCGGGTACTACGTACTGCACCCAGTGGAAAAGCTCCCAAAAGTAAGCTGACCCGACCCAAACTAAACCAAACCATGGAGTACTATGCAATGGAAAAGCGCCATTAGGGCAAAAATGTAGGGGAAGGGGAGGTATTTGGACGAACCGTAAATCCACCGGCGTTACATTGGCTACAACTCCCTCATCCACGGTGCGGATATACACAAAGAAAAAACCTTTAAAGGTTTTTATTTAAAGTAGGGCTGCACGATAAATCGCATGTGATTGTCATGCGCATCTCGTCAGTAAAGCCAGTTTCTTGATTAGTAGAAAAATCGCCTTATCAAGGAACCGGCTTTATTGACGAGATACGCATGACTATCGCATGCAATTTTACTGTGCAGCACTAATTTAAAGTGGTTTTAATTTTGCTAAGCAATCAGTTGTATTATGCCGCTTTGTATTTGTGTTGATCAGTTAAAGTAACTTTAAACTTTAAAACTGCATTTAGAGGCAGACATCGCCAATTCTGTCATCTTAGTTTCACACTTTTCACACATTCACTGATATGAATAGCACTGTGTAAGATTTTGAATTTAAAATAAAATAACAGAAGTGTGTGGAAACATCCATGTGTGCCATACGAGGGATCATCAGACTAAAAATGTACATTTAAATTAGACCAGTGTTTTATGTTTTTCCTGCACTTGCGTAGACCACCAAAAGATCAAACCAATTATAAATATCTGCAGGTTTATTCTCTTTCAGATTGTTTAATAACAACACAAAGATGGAGATGGTTCAGGAGAAGTGGGTTTAATGTTGCTCTTTATGCATTGAGTGATTGAGCCAGTATGTCTGCGTTTGCTCATGCGTTAAATGCTTTTGGAAGAAACTATTTCCCTCTTTTGCCAAACACACGAGCAGCTAAATTCAATTTGAGTTAAGTGGATAAAAATCCATATGTGTGTGTGTCTGTCTGTCTGGCCGTCTAGGACTGGCGGCAGAGCACATGCCCGCTGTAATGTCTGTGTTCAACCCAGCGCATAAGCAACCTTGCCAGAGCCTAAGATCTGCCTGCCATCCAGTTAAACTCCTAAACTGGTCTCTTGACGCAGTCTGAGTTGCTCATCTCTTTTGGCACCCTGCTGTACTTTTAACGTTCCCTTTGATCTACCTTCCTAGAAACAAAACTAAAGAAAGAAGGTGAGGAAAAGAGTTGAGATGTGGGTGGGGCGTTGAGTGCAGCACTGGGCGATTGCGAAAGCTTCCTCCATGATGACAATATGATTGCGCTAAAGTGATGGGGAAAACGACATCATGAATGATTTATTTTGCTAGATTTACTAAGCAACTTTTGGGAGAGAGGAGGAAGAAGGGATGAAAAGGTGCAGGAGATACTGGAAGTATTAAAGCCTTTGACTATGGAGTGTTGAAACTGAAGGGTGAAAAATTGAAGTTGATAGTTTCCACTCTATAGCAATCTTTGAATTGTTGCTCGGTCTTCCCTCAATGGCTTTCACCCCACACGTTACTTATTTGCAGAAACTGTTCATTTGCAACAAACTTGCAGATATATGTTCTAGAGCTGTTGCGATTGGTCAAACAATTGACTGCGTCGACGCTAATAATTAGTCGACATCAATATTTATTAGGGATGCACCGAAATGAAAATTCTTCGCCGAAAACCGAAAAAAGGAAACCAAGGCCGAAAAACCGAAACACCGAAAGAAATTATTTTGCCAATTATTAGTACAATTGCATTTTGGCTATCACTGTGTACTAACTTTACTAGGGGTGTGTGACTGATAAAAAACTCACAGTTCGGATCACATTACAGTTTTTTAAGGCACAGATCAGATTATTTTTCGGATCAGCAAAAAGCAGGTGGGAAAAATCTAATAAACAAAAAAGAAATTGCAAACATTTACAAAAAAGAACAGAGTTGTACATTAATAAGGTCTGAAATTAGCATTAGGTACAGAAATCAAATTAAATGAATCATAACACAATAAATTAAATATATTATTATTTGTAGAGCTATTTGTCTCTTTTTCATGGGTTGTTTGATTAACATTAATGACACAGACTTCAGTAGGTTAATCTGACTGTAATCTCTACATACACTTAAGACATAAACAAATATTTTTATTAGAAAAAGAATACTGTGGAGACGATTTTATTTAGAGATCGACCGATATATCTGTTTTCCGATATTTTCCCCGATATTTGAGCATTTTCCGATGATCGGATATCGGTTTTGTAATATCGGATTGACCGATAAACGAGAGAATTGAGAATTGCGCGCTGGACGCATCTGAGGAGAGGAGCTCACAGCAGCAGCAGCAGCGCTGTGCACAGCAAATATGACGGCGGAGTGACGCGACTTCATTAAAAGGTTTTTGAGTGTACTTACTTTGCATATGAGTAGGGGTGTGACGGTTATTATATAACCGTGAGACCGACGGTTATAGTTGAACACCGTCATTAGAACTCTATAACCGACAAAACAGTGTTATTAAAATATTAAAAAATATATATCATAAAGAATGTTTAAATACTAATTAAAACAATTGTCAACAGTCTGTCTGTGTTACACGCCCCCACCGTGTTATCACGTCACGCAATGAAAAATACAGAGCGGAGCAGACACTGACAACGCGCTGACATACAGGAGAGACCAGGGCACTTTTTGGTTACTTTTGAGATTAAACATATTAATCAAAGTCTCACCTTTCAAATCATCTCTTCCTTCTAGTTCATTTATAGAATCAAATAAACATGAACGACCATAAGATGTTTTAACCGCGGAAAGGCTCCGCCCCGCTTTTCAAGTTCAAATCCTCCCATGTTAATCTACTAACTCTCCTGAAAGCACATTCACTGCTAGTTGTCTTGCTGTTAATTGGAAATAAACGTAGAGCACGTAGCTAATCAGTGTTTAGTTTATTCAAATGCTGGTTTCACATCGCAAGCATGAGCACTGAGGAGCGCGTATGCGGAGAGCGTTTGCCGCGCGTGGCCATTGTGCTTTTAAACCGGCTGCGTTTGCAGCGCATATGGCGCAGTTTAATAGCAGTATAACTATCTCAAGTTCACATTACTTTATTTTACATGCATTTATGAGCAAAACCTCTTCAAGACGCTTTTTAATCCACATTGTTTTCGTTCTGTTCTGGTCCGTGTAATGACAGATATAGACACAATTATAGACATTAAAAGCCCATGGCACAAATCTGTTTCTCTGAAGATTATTAAGATAATGATAGATAGAGGATTCATATATGCTGGACAGAGAGTGTTTTTTAAATATTTAATTGCTTTCTGTTAAATTTCTCAAAGTCATTACTGTTTAAAACACACTTGGCATCACATTCATGATTTTATGGTAAAATTACACTTTCGCGTCAATCCACAAGCATTTAAACAAGCGCACCCCCCCCCAGACGGTTATGTGACGAACCGTCACATTTGACTCACGTCATAACCGTCATCACCAATTCTGAAACCGGCACAGCCCTACATATGAGGCATTTATAACACATCTTATTTGTGCATTAATGTATGTTATGTTAAATAAGTTGATATATTAAAAGCAATATATGCAGCTTGTCCAAGAATAGAGACGAACTCACAAAATCACGTGCTGTTCACTTACCGGGGTTGAAGGCTGAAGCTTTTAACAAGATTTACCCTAAGTTATATTAACATTTACCAGATAAACATTATTTTGCTAAAATATCTATATAAATGTCTGTGGATATTAATAAATTATTTATTACCTCCGCAAGCGATCACAGTTTGATACAGTTAATGCGCGAGTAAATGCATAGATAACAGCGTTGTCAACAGCCATTTCATAAGCTATAACAACAAAATATTAATTATTCTGACATTAAATAACATTACCAGTTAAGAAATTCAGTGATATATAAGCCGTTTTGTTTGTTACTTTCCTGAATGTAGTATTCCAGTCAGTGATATTTTTGTAAAACCTCTTTGCTAACTACTTGTTGGACTGCTAAAGGCTACATGTTGCTGGTCAAAACAACCATATTATATCCCAAAAAAGGCACTTAATCCACCTGTTTTACTCTATAAACTTTGTATAACAAGCAGCCAACTCCGCTATACTTTTCTCTCTCTCCCGCTGCCAACCCCAGCGCGACCTTTGGATCAGTCCATTTCTGAAGAAATGATAGGGGTGTTTGGAATGGTCCATGTATTGGGAATATAGTTTCTACATTATTCATTAAATTAATATTATTCTTCACTCTTTCAGACCCCTCTATTTATTACTTTGTATGCAAAGAGGGAGTGATTGTGATGATGATTATTATTATAAGGGTTTGTTCAGTTCAGTAGTGTTGTAGTAATTATTATGTCAAAAACAGAAATATAACAGTAAATAAAAATCGGTTTAGCATATCGGTTATCGGGCACATAAGCATCCAAATATTTGTTATTGGCATCGGTTTAAAAAATGAGTATCGGTCGATCTCTAATTTTATTTATATGTGCCCTATCAATAACAGAGAGATTTTATGTTTGCTTGCTTTTTTTTGCACTATTAAAGGCGGAGTCCACGATGTTTGAAAAACGCTTTGGAAAAGGAGACGGGCCGACTACCAAAACACACTTATAGCCAATCAGCAGTAAGGAGCGTGTCTACTAACCGACATCCTTGCCGGGTTGCGTATGTGTGTCTGTCTATCAACAGAAGGTCCAGATTCTATTGGGGTAGGGGCGTGTTTGTTTAGGTGATTTCAAATATCAACATTGGCTTTCAAACATCGTGGACTCTGCCTTTAAGGGCACTTAAACGCGCGCACACACAGAGAAGGAGGGTGAATCTCAAACAGCGCAACAGTTGCTCCACATAAAAACGTTACGATGTGTTTCATTGCTTTATTCGCCAAATGTATGTTAATTGATTACAGTATGAGACACATTACAGCGACTCTCTCTAAAGTTTACACATCAAGACATGCTTAATCTTTGCAGACGCGTGCAAACAACTCGACCGTGAGTGAAACCTGCTTGAGCACGAAGGGGAGGGATGGGTGACGACTGATCACCGTGAGTGAAACCCAAGCGCTACCGCACAGATGGGAGGGGCGCGTTTGACATTCATTTTCAGTTGGATTTTTTATTTCGGCCCGAAACCGATAATGCCATTTTCGGCAGAAATTTTCTGCGACCGAAATTTCGGTGCACCCCTAGTCGCGAGGACTGGACTGGATTCTAGAGACCAGAATGTCATTGAGACTTGAAGGTGGGCTGCTTTGACCTGGATCACTTGGCAACCATCTGTCAAGTATTGCATTTGGCAAGCCCAACTTGCATTTTCCTTACTTTTTATACTCCGTTTTATTATTAGAATAAATCATAGTTTGTGTTGTTAGTTTAGGTTTCAGACAGGGGACATTTGTAGCCTATGTTTGATGTGTCAGGCTTGCTTTCGGTCATACTGTCACTTGGTCGTTGTTAGGTCTTTCCATCAGACGCCCCCTCCTCCTTCATGAATAGTGGGGAGCAGCTGTCTCGTGCATGGCCTGAGGTACTGTGTGGATCAACACTAAAGCCATTGTCTGGATACTCGTCTGATTGTAGCAGGGTGGGTCACTGGATTCACTACCCCCTTTTCTTTTAATTCACCCCCGTTTCCCTGGCCCCCCTTCATTTTCTCTTTTTTTAATATACACACTCAGTCGTTCACACAGTCTCACACAAAGAGAAATTGTCCTTTTCCCATTGGTGCTGTGGTGGATGAGCACACCGCCTTGTGACCACTGTGTCGTGCCTGTTTCCCTTTTCTGTTTTTCAGCGTCTTGTGTAGCACAAGTTCTGGGATTCTCATTTGTAAAACCAACCACAGTTTAATGTTGCTTCATTCCTGTTTTGTTTGGTCTTTCTGCTCCTTTTCTCTGCAGACCAGTAGTCCTCATCAATAATGACTTTCAATTAAACACTGGCGTTCTAGAAACATGTTCATCCACACATTTAGGCAACCTCATGGGGTTGGGTTCTGCCGCATGGGGTTAGATGCTTGTCGTACAAGACAGTGGAGGAACATCAGACCAAAACAGCAAGATTTCATCAGTGCACTGTCAACCAGAGAAAAAAAAGGAGGACAGGAAGGATGTCTTTTAAAGCGAATCAATCGGTTTGTGAAGGGATTTATATTTTGAGCCTATTTAGCATATATAGTGTTTATTTTTTTCTAGTAAAAGCATCGTTCACTAAAAAATAACAGATAATGCAACTTTGCTTAAACTTAATATTTTCAAAACTGTACTTGTGGCTTTATCTTGTTTTTGTTCATGTCATGTTGGTGTGAAGACAGAAAGAGAGAGAGCGATTCGAGAATGGAAATTGAGAACAGAAGGGACGAGCTGTCTGCCTGGAGCTCAGGGTGGGCTGTGTATCAGTGAAGCTGGTACAAGGCTTAAAAAAGGGGGTAATGAACGGGTGCAGGGAACAAAACCTGCTAATGCTGGCGGCACTTAAGAAACGTGGCCCCAAATAAGAGCCACATGACCAGGCTCAGAATTCACAGGGCCTTCTGTCTGTACGTACCACACACATTCACAGTCTTTTTCTCTTATGTCATTGTAGCTTTGTCCTGGATGGGTGCTCAAAGGGGCCCTATACAACCCTATAATTGGAAAAATAGAGAGGGCTCCAATAGGGCTGTGACGATTATAGATGTACCGTTTGCAATTTTCTTGACCGATTTCTGATTTTTCTGTAGGTGTGACCTGCCGATACGGATATTTGCAGATTCTGATTTTCTTTTTAAGTATAATTGACAGCATATAGCAGGGCTCGACATTAAGGCTTGTCCGCTTGTCCGGGACAAGTGGATTTTTTGAAGGACAAGTGTAAGAGAAAATTAGTTGTCCGACTGGACAAGTTAAATTTCAAACAATGTTACTTAACGTTATGTGCCATTAACGACAGAGCAGAACACGCAACGCAAACACCGAGCGAAATATTGAACAGAGATCGCAGCGCGTCGACACACACACATACATACACACACACACACACACACACACACACACACATTTACACCTTACTGTTTATTGTAATTGCGCATGAAACCTGATGGCCAAACAAACACGGAGGGGCGGGAGTCGCGGGACGGCATGGAGTAGAGAGTGATCTTTCTTCAGGCTCCAGGGTGAATATATAAATGATAGGCACTTCAACCGAGTTTTCATCCCTGTGTGTCAAAAAAGGCGATTTAAGTCCCTATTTTTTCTCTTCTAAAGTTCGGTAAAAACACATAATGGGCTTAAAATCTTGTTTAAGAATCTGTTTTATAATGAGAATCTCTCTTCCAGCGCGTCAATGTGTGTGCCTGCCGCGCGACAACCGTTTGAATCTGACAGAGTTCGTAACTGTATTCAAAAATTCCACACAAACATTACAGCGTAAATTGCTATTAAGATTGATTGTATATATAACAGATAATTTAGATACATTTACCCTAATAAGTTTTTTTAAAACATGGTAATGTTTTAATGTTTTGCTTTAGTGTTTTTATGTCAGACAATCATTGAAATGTGGGAAAAATGAAGAGAAAGGCAGCAGATATAGCATCCTTCTTCAGAAAGAGTAGCAAGAAGCAGCCAAATTAATTTCAGTGGCCTACAAAATTCACGTGATTTTCTGGACTCTATAGTTTTTTCAGCAATGGAAATATAAATTCTGGTTTCAAAGTAAATTTCAAAAGTTTTATTTGATTAAATAGTTGAAAAAACATGAGGTTGAATTATGACTATAAATTGTATGTTAGTCTCAATTCATTTTAATTAAAATTAAAGTATTGTAGCAATTGTATGTTATACATCATTGTGATTAACACACCTATAATACTTAATAGTATTTTAAGGTTGGATGATAGAGATTTTATGTGCCACCCCAGAGTAACTGCTGGCCCCTGCCTGGCCACCACTGAAAATCCCTTGCTCCGCCACTGATTAGCAAAACACAAAAAATACATTATATTATAAATCTTTACCCGGACAAGTGACTTTTGTGCATGGACAAGTGAAACATAAATTTACTTGTCCGAAGGACAAGTTCCTCAAAAAGTTTATGTCAAGCCCTGTATAGGCTACAAACAAAAATCTACTTTTCTTTAAAAAAAATATTTTTTCTTCGAAGAAATTATTTAACATTGTACTTTTTCCCAAACTGCATTAAAGTACATGATGATCTTTCATTTGAAAAGATCTCAAATTAAAGTGCTCTCAAACTCACACTGACATTGACATAATCTGACATTAAATCGATCTGAACAGATTATCACATCATCAACTATATTGTTGAACTAACATTGTCCCACATCTATCATTTGAACCCAGTTACTATGTTTTTGGGAAACCGTTGTGACAAGCTAGTTAGTTTCTCTAACTATGCATCGTAACTATGGTGGTTTAGTGGTGAGTTATGTCGTTGTTTAGGAAATGCACCCCTGAGCAGCGTCCTGCACACGGGCAGGTGAACTGGTGGAATAATATCAACGGCTATTTGCAGATGCAGAGCAGGAATCAATATAGGCATGGTCGGACTGCACGGGCGGTTTGGGTAACGGTCTTTATGTAAAACGGATCACGTTTCCAGGTACGTATTAAATTAAAATTAGTGCAACTGTTGGATTTTGGCTCAAAAAGCTACTTCCACTGCAAGTGTGGCTGTGACGTTTTTGCTTGCGCAGCTGCCAATAAAAAGACGTCTCTGAATTGGAATGACGTGAGACTGACCAGCCAGTTACCGGTCTTGGCCGATCATGCATAAAATCGGCCTATTCCGAACTCTGGCCATTGAATCAGTGCATCTTTAGTGAGGATAGTCAAACATATGGCTGATAGCAGACCTTCATGACGATAGTTGGCATGTTTGCCCATTATAGTTTCACAACACATAGTTGTGAAACTATAACTACACTCACCTTAAGGATTATTAGGAACGACTGATTCAAGGTGATAGAAGAGCAACTTTGACTGAAATAACATACCCGAGGTATGCAGCAAAGCATTTGTGAAGCCACAACACGCACAACCTTGAGGCGGATGGGCTACAACAGCAAAAGACCCCACCGGGTACCACTCATCTCCACTACAAATATGAAAAAGAGGCTAAAATTTGCACAAGCTCACCAAAATTGGACAGTTAAAGACTGGAAAAATGTTGCCTGGTCTGATGAGTCTCGATTTCTGTTGAGACATTCAGATGGCAGAGTCAGAATTTGCCGTAAACAGAATGAGAACATTGATCCATCATGTCTTGTTACAACTGTGCAGGCTGGTGGTGGTGTAATGGTGTGGGGGATGTTTTCTTGGCACACTTTAGGCCCCTTAGTGCCAATTGGGCATCGTTTAAATGCCACAGCCGCTGCCTACCTGAGCATTTTTTCTGACCATGTCCATCCCTTTATGACCACCATGTACTCATCCTCTGATGGCTACTTCCAGCAGGATAATGCACCATGTCACAAAGCTCAAATCATTTCAAATTGGTTTCTAGAACATGACAATGAGTTCACTGTACTAACTTGGCCCCCAAATTATTCCAAATTATTATTATTACTATTATTTAATTTTTTTATTTTTTTTATTTTATAAAAACCTTTCCTAACATGAGAGGGCTTGTCGGTTTCATTTGCACGAGGTAGCTTGTAATGCGCGTGTCTCGGACTCTTGCTTGCACCTGAACGTGCGCAGCAGGGACTCCTTGCACCTGAGCTTGTTATAAGTGAGGCGCTGACATTTCCTTGCACTAGAGAGGTTGTTAGGTGCGCCGGGGTTTTGGGAGAGTGGGGGGACACTCGCGCTGGGGCACAGTTTGGTTGGGTCTAATTTGAGTGCGCATTTGGTGTGTAAATAACGCTATTATCAGGTGACCCTATTAACATGGGTGGAGTGCTGGTTAAAACGGCAAATTCTTGCGAATTTTCTTATTATGTAGCATGGTCATTGGTGGTGTTTTTCTGTTAGTTTTACTGCACAAACAATATAGCAAGCAAAAGTGTTGAATTGTTTTCTTACATTACAATAATGAACATTTATGTGGCTGTTAAAAACTCTTCCTGCCATACAGACGACTGAGAAACCTTTATTGTGTTTACTGACCCAACTGAACTCTGCATTTACTTTTATTTCAAGATCATAAACAGCTGTTATCAATTTCAAGTTTTTACAGAGTTAAAGTCAAGATATTTTGTTAAAGAAGGCAGGCTCTGAAAAGCGAGTTTTTTTCTCATGCAGTAATAAAACAACAGCTGTACGTTGCCAAGTGCCGGGGCGATTGTTAAGGTCCTCTTCGGGTTTTAATAACACAACTTTATTAGTGTTTACTGTTGTGTTTTGGAAAGAATAGGGCAAGTGTCTGTCTTTGTTCGTGTGCTCTACTCCTTCACCCCACTGAGATTTTCCTGGCAGGGATGTCCTGTGGTGAACACAGGGGAAAGGATCTCAATAATTCAGCAGTTTCTTTCTAACTTGCCGAAATTGGCACGCAAGGGCAGAGGAGTTGGCAAACTGCTCTGAATGTAGCTGTAGCTGGGCATGCATGTCCTTGAAGGTGAAATTCTTCACATGCTTTCAGAAGTGCCATGAACGGCCACATCATAGAGATTTTGGGACAGGCACCTTTTAAGATTTGAGAGTGGCCTTTAATTGTTACCATTTTTATTTAATATAAAAGTTCAGGTACCAAAACAAAGTTTCCCAAACTTTTTCAATCACCAACCTACCTAGACGCTTATTATCTATATTATAAAACATAGCTTTTAGTTCGCTTTCCTTTCTAGAAGTCTAGTGTTACCGGTGTAAGGAAGTGCCAGCAATCTTTGTTTTAATTCTATTTCACTGAGGTTTTTAAAATGAGTCGCCTGAGGGATTTATGTAGTAATCATGTCATAATGAATGTCAAAACAAGTAAAAACAAATGAAGCGTGTTAGAGAATCTCTTTTTGGGGAATTTTAATTCAAGATGACCTGGAATAACCTTCTAACCTCTTCATTGATGTGATCACTGATTGGCTGTGGTTGATCTCTCACCGCAGGTATACAAAGGGCTGAATATCATCACCAATAAGGTTACAGAGGAGGAACAAGCGCAGTGTCCCCATCACATGATCAGCTTTGTGGATCCATTGGTCAGTGGATACACGGTGGTGGACTTCAGAAATAAAGCTCTGTCTCTCATATCCTTTCTGTTACATCAACGTTGCACTAAAGTTAAATATCAGACTACATCAAATTAAATTATTTAAGGTTTTTTGTTGTCTCCTTAAAGGTCTGATTGTGGTATGAGTCAGCAGCTTGGTCTTAAAGCCACACTTTTATTATATCATCTGTCTGCATTTTGAGGGTAGTTTTAAGCTATACACAAAAATATTTTGTAGCGTCATGCTCCTGAAAGCCACATTTTCAGGATATTTGTCTTGGACTAAGCAATATGTCCCCCACAAAAAAAAAATGCACATATTAATGTTATCTAAGGTGTGTGTGTGACTTTCTTCAGCCAAGCACAAGCAATGTTATGTTAAAACAATACTCCATCAAAAAATTAAAGTACCCCATGATTTACCCCAGAGACATAATCCACGCAGCTCCAGTGGGTTAAAAAAGAACTTCTGAGGGTAATCGATGCGATTTTGTAAGAGAAGTATCCACGTCTATTTTAAGTCAAATATAATATTTCTGAAGGTAAAAGTAATTGAAAAGCATATACATTTCTTGAGTGTTTTTTAAAGTAAACTTACAATAAAATTCCTATATTTTTATGCAATGTCTCATTAAAGGCCAAGTATAATTGTTAATTCCAACAATTGGTAACAGAAATACAAATCAAAATCCTGCCCCAGTAAAAAAGAATGTCAGTCATTTGTGGTTATTGGAGATATTCAGTCAAATTGAGAAACTTGATCTCGTTTATTTTATTGGAAGTTTAGAGACTTTCGGCAACACGGGCAACAGTGGCTATTGGTGACAGGAAGTGGCAGTGTCCAGCTACGTGACAAATTTATGCAAATGATGAGTGACTTTTTGGAGCGACTGCCAATGAGAGAAAAGCAGTGGATTTTACGTCTTCCGTCATTTATTGAGAGGACGGTAACCCGTTGTAGTTGTTACTAGGACAAACAAAATTAAAAACACCTTCTAACGACCTCATTAAAAGATACGGGCGACACACAGAGACAGAATCGTTGGAACTGTGCACTTAGCATTAGTATCCTAGCAAGCACACTAATGCTGCGTACCCACCTAACACGAAGCATCACGTTCCTTACTCGTGGGATTTAACTTCCAATTGTTTCACTTAAGTTGAAGATTTTCAACTTGCGCGAAGACGTGTTTGAGGTGAATAGCATGTGTGACGCAAGTCAGGGGGCACGAATGACGCAAAATGAGACTGCGCGAATGAAGTAAACAGGCAACTTCATTCTCGTTGCCCATTTACTTAATTCGTGTTTCCCATTTACTTAATTCGCGTTGCCCGTTTACTTCATTCGCATTGCCCGTTTACTTCATTCGCGCTGCCTGTTTACTTCATTCGCATTGCCCGTTTACTTCATTCGCGTTGGCCGTATACTTCATTCGCGTCATCTCATTTTGTGTCATTCGTGCACCCTGATTTGCGCCATTCGCTCTTCCCTGTGCGAGTTCGCATCTGTTTTTATCTTAGTATAGACTTTGTATGCAATCTACTCATGCAAATCGAAATTCGCATTTGGTATGTATTAGGGATGCCACAATTCTCGATATAATATTGAACCGTTCGGTTCGACCCCCACGGTTCAATGCGCGCAAGTGAATTGCAGTTGTTCGATTTATCCATCCAAATCTGTCCGTTTTATATTCCCTGAACTTTGGTTACTGTGTGCACGCCGGCATGATTTGGGATATTTAACTTAAAAATGCTTACAGCGAGTTGATATTCAGTCACTATGCGCTAGCTGTTAGCGTTTAACTCTGCTTTGCAATGCCGGTGTCAGATTTCATTCGCACACTCACAACATGGTGATCACGAGCAGAGAAGTCTATACATAAAACATCAATGTAAAAATGCAAATTTGCATGGGGCAATGCAGATGACACAAATTTGGGGTTTGTTATTGCCGCAAACGTGCATCAATTATCTCAAACACGTCTTTCGCGCAAGTTGGAAAAAGTTCAACTCAAGAAGAGAATTTGCATGATGCTAAGGTAAATCCCACCAGTGATCTTGATTGAGGAACGCATTTTTGGTTTCTACACAGCATAGAATGATGTTGGACTTAACAGTAGTGCAGTAAGGCATCGCCTTCCTTTACAATGTAAAGTTTAATTTACGAAGTACAGATATATAACATGGCCAATTTATGTGTATATTTTCAAAATGTAAGAATTCACGTGTTCCCCAGTTTGAATAGGATATATATTTTTTATATATCTTTATTTAATTATATCTTATATTATTTTATCAATACACTAGAAATGTGTAAGATGATTTTTGCATTTACATAAAATAAAGAGAATTGGAATTAAAACCAGTTTGTTTGCTTCTTAACATCTCACTGTTCCTGTTACCCAAGCATAGAATAATTTAAAAACACTTTAATAGGCCAAGCCAGAACCGACCTTATTAACCAGCTTCCTATAACCCACAGATGTGATGAATCGATTAAGTTTATTTGACAGCCCTTCCTAAATATACACATTTCATTTTATTTTGTTTCTTTGTATAGATGAAATTAATGGGCCATTACTCAGCCTTTTAAGATCTCAGTCTTAATGGGAGTTCTGACTAATTGTTCTTCTAAAATGTCACTGTCTCTTTGAGTTGGCTTTTGTGCGACTGTCTCTCGTATGTAATCTTTTTATTTCTCAACTTTTGTGGAATTTGGCATTTTGTCAGCGCACCACGTGAATGGCTGTGGCATTTTCTGTGTCACGCTAGCTTGTACTCTCTCCAGACACTTGCGACACGCTCTTTTTGTAAATTTAAGGGAATAACTGGAAAAGCACGCATTAGACGAGGGGAGAGAGACTGTCCTCGATTTCTTCGCCCGCCTGCTGCAGATGTCTGTGAGAGATGAGGAGGATATTATTAGCTGAGGGAGATGCTGCTGCTGCGTCTGTGTGTGTAGAGGTGGGGCGGCTCTCGTTGTGTCTGCAGCATCACTCCTCCAGACATAAGTGCACTCGTTCACCTCGCACACTTCTCCATGAGTGCCGACTGATGGGTTTAGCTAACCTCACTTAGAGCGATATCTGCTGCCAATTGTGAATTGAAATAGGGCTGCGCTATTAATAAAAAAAATCAGATTTGCATTACGAATGTTGGGATTATTGTGAAGAACTGTTAAGAGCATTCAAGTGATTTTTTATCTTCTTATGTAAAAAAAATTCTGTTTATAGTGGCACATAAAATATTTTTGTTTATAGTGGCACATAAAAACGGCAGTAGATATGGCTTGCAGTAACCACACACAAAAACAATATTTTAAAATTTTGTTATCTAAAATTAACAACTACAGTAACAATATCAAGGGACGTGATCATAAACTTGTGTCATTAAGCCTGCACATGACTGCCATATGGGTCAAAGATGCTCAGCCGTCTTTTTGTGTTTTAATCTTTGTGAGGATCGTGTCCACACCCCTCATGTCTTCCTCTCACTGCATCTTTACTTCTCAGTCCCTCACAATCTCAGTCTGTATCTGCCCCTCCCTGCTCCCCTCTCCTCTTCTTATTGGTTTTTGTACCTTCATCCCCAGAGAGAACAGAGTGATGTGGGTGTGGTAGATCACAAAATATCCAGATCGTATTTCCACCAAATAATTTCATACTTATGTGCTTCTTAGCCGTTAGTTTATCCACATCCCCCATTTTAGTGTAGTCGTGTAAAAAAATATTTTATTTGTGAAATGTGTACATTCTGGTAAAAATGTTTTTAAATTCTTTAAAAATAGTCTGTCTGTAGCTGCGTTTCCATTAAATATTTGCACACAACTTCAGCATTATTTTCTAAATGTCGACAAAAAATTATTACGAATTGACAGCATTTCTATTAACTGACAATGTTTCCTACACATTGACTTTACTTGGCCAGGCCGCCCACCCAGGTATATTAACAAAGTATATATAGCATAAAACTGTGTCTTTTTTGTTCTTCCGTGATAATGACAGTATTTGATAATGACATTTTGCGTGCGAGCACGTTGTGTCTCTCTTAATGAGTTTGGTGTGCTTTGTCACATTTTATCATTGCATGTCTCTGAACTTGAGCCGACTTGAATGCATTAGAGGTCTTCACGAAATACCTGGGACCTGTATGGTTACGGGTCTATATTTTAAATTAGGGATGTCCCGATCCCACTTTTTCATTTCCGATTCCGATACCAGAATTGCGAATATCAGCCGATACCGATATCTGCCCGATACTATTGTAATTAATTGTGTTTGGTGCTTTCTGCTACATCTAGTATCATTTTAAATGTTAATATCAATAATTTACAATGATTTACAAGTTACAGGAAACATTAGTAAATATTAATCATGACAATGTTTAGGGGAACATATAATAGGTATGTTTGATCAATTAAGTATGCTAAATATTTTTTTCTTAATTGCGTAAAACTGTCATAGTAAAAAAGCTTTAGTGTGCAGATGGTTATTTTGGGAATTGTGCGCTTGACTGGACTTTTTATGCACATTCCGGGTGCAGAATTGATGCGCCTAAATCATCCTGTACACTACGCTTATGGGCTTCCTGGGTGCAAAGTTGATGCTCTTGAATCATCCTGTCATGGGAATCCTCGCACTGCAATGGAAAATTCATAACTGTTAAAACACAAAGAGAATAGATGCATCGTGTGCTCAGCACAAAGTGAATTGCAACCATCCAATGGCTTACTAAAGCCGTTTCTCAATACCAAGTACGCGAAACTTGGACTTGTGTCCTTCGTAGTTCGAACTTGCAAGTACAGACTCGGAAGAACGAACTCCTGACGCGAAATGCATTCTGGGAAACTTCACTGTTATAAGTCCACACAAGTCTCCTCTGATGCATCCTCGATAAAATGGGCGGATCAAGAACACATCCGGGGATTTTATGTGAACTTGGGCTTGATCCGAACTTTGATTTGGAACAGTACTTGGGCAGCGACTGATGACGTTTCACAAGTCCACAAGAACGCAAGTACAGACAAGAACGCATATTGAAAAACGGCTTAAGACTTTATAAAATCAGGTCTTTAATATAGCCTACAGTTATCTTGTGTGTGCGTGTGTGAATGACGTGTTTCATCCTACCGCTTCACCAGTAGATTAGCCCAGTTTGCGAGTAAGTTACAATTACCGCAAGTTTCTGTTAACTAAAATATCTTTAAATGTGCGTTTGTTTTTTCACATTAAGCTATTGAGTGTATTAAAAGACTTTGAATATAGTGCATAAAACGTTTATGGTGCTTTTATAATATGTTGTCATTTTAATAGCTTCAAGCTTGTCAGTAACAACCACGCTAACGCACATATCGGAATTGGATTGGTCATGTTGTCGGTCCTCGATCCGATGTCTGATCCAGCCAAAAAGCTCGAATCGGTCCATATACCGATCCAGCATATCGGATCGGGACATCATCCCTATTTAAAATGGTCAGTCGGGTCCGGGTCAGTCCCAGATTACTTACTTGGGGTCCCGAGTCTGATTAACAATGCGTGTAAAACCCAAGTCGATCGGAGGAAAGTCGTGATCAGAGTCAGTCAGCGCTAACACGCTAAAGCGCATGTGCAGTCCCAAGCGTGCCTCCGGTTTCTATGGCGATAACAACTGGCTCTTGATTTGAAAGTCACAACCATGCACTGCACTTTCTTTCTCACATTTTCTATAATAATATTATTAATGAATGAGGCTGCGCAAAAACATCTATACAGCTAACTATCGTGATAAAAAAAATCCATGATAGTGTATCGGAATTTCGATCTTTAGTATCGATATTTAAAAGCCCATCAAATTCTTCTGTGTGCATCAAAAGACCTCCGCCGCCGCCGCTGTAGTTGTCGCTGTCCAGTTGTCTGTCATATACGGCCATTTGGCCAATGTCTCAGAAGTTAGCAGTGAAAAAATGGCAGAAAATTAAAAAACACTTGCAGCTTTCAAATCCAACATGTGGAAGCACTTTGGCTTTAAAAAAGTTTTAAAAAATTCTCTATTTTTTATTGCAACATGCAACGTACTGTATTAGGGCTCCAGACTGGCACCAACATTTGAGAGTGTGCCACTGAATTTTACATCCAGTCGCACATGTGTGACCAGTAAATTTGACACTTTTTTTGTGATGTGACACTGAATTTGAAAACAGCACATTGTACTTTCTGTATCTATCATGAAAGTACTTATTAGTAATACAGTGGAAATTAGTAGAAATGTGAATATTTGGTTAGCATGTTGATTTACGGTGTGTGCCCCTAAATTTTCTGGTTGCGCCCCTAAATTTTTCAGTTGGGGCTACTGTGCTCCTAGTGAAAAAAGTTTATCGTGATACACCATACCATGTGTCATGTACCGTGATATGTATCGTATGGCGAGGCCCTTGCCAATACCCAGCCCTATTAATGAACTGTTTTTTATATCCAAAGTGTTTGCTCAGAGAGCACAGAGATGGTAGCAAATAAGCAATGCTAATGTCAAGCCCATTGCACTGGGCAAGCAATTATAGCTCAAACGGGCAAACAGTCCTTATTATGTAAGATGACTCAATAAATAAAAACGCTAAGCTGTAATGTAAAGTCACCTGTCTCTGTGACAGCAAGTAGGCTTTTGAATCTGAAATAATTTTTTCAATCTTATGCCCTTACAGAGTCTATATTAAATATATCAAGGTTATATTTTCACAGAATGTTTTTTACATTATGTAGGATGATGTTATGTAAAAAAGCATGATGATTGATATTGAGGTAAAACTTGGCTTGGGGTTGTTCTTCATGTATTAGGGCCTGTGCTGATATACACAATGTATAGAAGCAGTTATGTAATTGCTCCAGGGAGACGGCGTCTAATGCCGTTTTATAGAGTCTTTATATCCCAGTAGAACCAGCTGCCCTCTCATGGCACCACATATAGATTTATAACATCACATTACAGTCTACATTAGTGATAATGATTATCTTGATGTCTGAGAATCTGATATTGTGTTTCTTTTGAGAACTGTAGCAGCGGTGCAGTCTGACTTGTCTAAACTAATGTGATTGCATAGCATCATACATAATTCAGAAGTGCTGTGAGGTCATTGAGGTGTTATTGGGAGAAATCATTGCGTTTGATATCCTTAATATGAAACATAGAGGACATGCATCATCGTAAAAAGCTTCCCATCATTGTTGGAGGGACCAACTACTACATCGAGTCAATTTTATGGAAAATACTTATTGACTCTGGGGTAAATATAAATTATGCATCCTGTTTGTTTGGAAATTATATTTTAAACACTGTTTGGACACAATCAGTTTTTTATATTAGCTAAGTTTTAGTTACAGTACATGAGAAATATTACAATGTGTTATAGCAGACACTTGCATGTTGTAAAAGATCTGTAAAATGAAAAATAAAACTGGGTTTGTCCAAAAAGATTTTGTGAAATATAACAGGGCTATTAGCGTTTTTCTCTGAATTTGTTGGCAGAAATAATGTAAACGAGTTCACCTCTGTCTGGCCTGCAGCAGGGGAGTGACACTGATTCAGAAGCCCCACCCCTTTCAGATTCTAAGGCGGAGCTTGAGAAACTGGGTGGTCCTGAACTTCACAGACGCCTGATGGAGGTGGATCCTGACATGGCAGCCGTATTGCATCCTAATGATGCGCGCAAGATTGCGAGGTAGTTGCTGCTATGATACCACAAGACGTTACGATAATCATCGAATAGTTAAACTTGACTTTGTGATCTTGCAATCTAAGTTTAAAGGCTTGGCCTGGATGTGGGTTGTGGCCTATGGCCTTAGAGATGTCCACAGTGTGTTTCCAGCGTGTGAAATGTGGTGATTACCTCAAGCACAGGTCAGCATTATAGACTACTCCATGGAGAAAGGGTTTAAGATTAATATGGCTTTACACTTAACATTTTATGCATGTTCAGTATAACCTCAAGTCTTGCTCTTGGTCTTGGAGTTTGATCTTGTATTTTGATTTAAGCTTTGGGGGCCCTATGCTACCGGAACTTTAACTAAGCAATATTCCAGGGTTGCATCAACTAATCAATAAAATTGGTTGTCAACAAATTTCATTATCAATTAGTTGGTCTGTGACGTCACATGTTTCAGCACCACTGTCGGACAGCGCAGACACAAGCCTGCTTTATACAGCGGCAATTGTGCACTTATAATTAAATTGAGGTGTTGTTTTTTCATACAACGCGCGCTTATCAGGTGCTTTACTTTCTCACCGCGCGACCAGAGGACCTGCGTTATCCGCGGCATTTCGGTGGTTGTCTGAAATAAGCTTCTTTTAAACTGTTTCAGCAGGTTGGAGATGGACGAATTTGGTTTCTTAGTTGGTATTTGGGCTGTGAGTAGTTATTGGGATGGTTTTGGACAAAATTTTTAATGGTGTTTGGACTGGTTTTGTTACGAGGATCTGGCAACCCTGACAGGACAATGACGGAGACAGAAGTATAAGTGAGTTTATATTAGTTTAATTGTTTTCATAAAAATAGTAATGAACCACAAACTAATAGGGGTGTCACAATTCTCCAAATCCTCGATTCGATTACATATTTTATTTTATTTATTTTCGATTCTAATGTCACAATTCAATTCTCGGTTTTTAGTTTTTTTTTTTTAAGAACAGGTTGCTATGCCATTTTTAGACTAGACTTTTATGAAATATAATATCTGACCTTGAACCCAGAGATGCCCTGCCATGTTAGTCGTGCTGCCAGTGGAAAAATATGGTACACGCACATTCCTGATAAAACAAAACTTGCTGTCAGTACTTTGCACCTTAAAAACATGCTTTTATTACCGTCAGACGAGATTGTGAGACTATGCTATGCTCCAAGTCATGTTTAAATGTTGTTTTCATAACTCTTAAGCAAGTGAAATAAGTTGTTATGAAACTTAAACGGATCTCCAACCGGTCCTGTCACAGACGCTGTGCACGCGTGCGTGCTCTGATTAAGTTCAGCTGAAGGCGGGAGGCGTGTGCTGTTTTTTTGTTTCCCATGTAAAGAGCAGCTCGCGTGTTGTCTCCTGCATCTGCCATGCTGTCTTTTAACTGTCTGTAGCTAGCGAAGTTAGAGGAGGTTGACTCGCAGCACTCAATGCGTGTGTTTTTTTTTTCGCTTGGCAAGCTCCTGGACATGATATGGGGGCGTGGCAGCATCGACGATTCCATTTTTTAATTCGAAGTTCGAGGTTGTGACTTAAGGGCTCGTTATAGTTGTGCGTAGGTCCCATGTCGTTTTCATTTATACTGTTGCGTCGTCATCCGCGTCGACGTGCAAACACGAGCAGACCGCTGGTAGGCAGTATCCACGTGTGTAACCACAGTAGCAGGGCGACCGTCAATGAAAAAGAACCTTGGCAAGTTAACCAACAAATGAAGAAGAAACAGCAACTTGTGTATGATTTGAGAAGACCAGCAATGATGGAAGTAAATAAACAGTGACTTTTGTTGCAGTTTGAGTTAAATCACTCCTCAACTTGGCTCATCTTTGTTTTCACTGTCACAAACGGAAATACCTATGACACTGTTTTTTTACCTGAAGGGAGGGGTTCTGGTGGACCAATCACAGCGCTTGCGGTCCTCGTAGAACTGACGCGCTGTTAAAACAATTGCGAGGTGCACGTCAGGCTACGCAAAACTACGCACAGGCTATGGATAACCCACTGCGTAGCTACGGCGTAGAGCTTACGCACGACTATTAACCGGGCTTTAATTTCGATCAATTTCGATTTTAAATTAAAATCGTTACACCCTTACAAACTAAGCATCTGTTTTAAAGTAAGGGGAAATGCAGGTTTTTATTACTGTAACAACAATGTAGGCTATATCACTTCACTTTCATATCATATGGCTTATTTATTTTGTTATTACCGAGTAATGTTAATTCTCATCAAGGTCTAAAGTTGAAGATTTAGTTTATTAATCTGTGGCTACATTTATTCACCAGCACATCACTGTAAACTCGATACATTTTATTTATTATTATTTTGACATTGAAAGATGTTTTACCATTTAAAAGCTGCACAAACTTTCCATTTAAGGTTTAAAATATTAATCAAAAAGGTTATATTAGGAAACCACTGTAGTAGTGCATTTTTAAAAGTATGAATGAAAAATCTTATTGAGAAAATATTTGTTTTTATCAGATTACTAGAATAATCGAAAAATAATCGCCTGATTAATCGATTATGAAAATAACCATTAGTCGCAGCTCTACAATATTCATTACTGTTATAAACTGTACTGCACATTTTCCATTTAAAATTTCACATTTGTGGTAAATGGCAGGAAACACACAATCTACAGTTCTAATGTTTCTACCTGATAAAAAAATCCTTGAACTCCAAGCGCATGATAACAATGAGCACCTTCTGTTTAACATGACAGGAAAACAGGTTTTTGTTTTTCCCCATGTTCCTTTTAGATATGTGGCTTGTTACTGCCAAGTCATGTTCAACCGAGACACAATTCTTCAGGTGCAACCCTTTCAAATGCATTTGAAATATGCATTGTTGACAGAATTGCCTTGAGTCATTTAATATTTTGGCTATGAAACAGATTTTTAACAGCTGTTTGTTTGATTGCGAGGAGCCTGCAGGTGTACATGAACAGCGGGGTTCCACACAGCCGACTTTTGGAGAAGCAGCGAGGACAGGATGGAGGGGATTGTCTCGGTGGTCCGTTGCGGTTTCGTGACCCCTGCGTCTTTTGGTTACATTCTGACATGGACGGTATGAAAATCAGACAGTTGTAGGAGATGAGCTCAGCCGTTTTAATGGGACTTCCTTATGTTTCAGTATTCAATTCCTAATTGTTTCTCTCTCCTGCAGCTTTGGATGAGAGGTTGGACAAGCGTGTGGATGAGATGCTGTCCCTTGGGCTGATTGATGAGCTGAAAGATTTTCATCAACGCTTTAATGAGAAGAAGATCAAAGAGAGCAGGTAGATCTTGGTTGTGTGAAACAAGATCATTTTTAAATGAGATTTTTATGAACAAAAAGCATTGATGTTTGCTGTTCTTGGAGATCCTTTATTTGGTGTTTTGAATTGGGTCAGATGTTCCACAATGACTAATCCTTAGTCAGTATTACCTCTGATTGAACTGTGAAATTTAATTCACTCATGCTGACTGACACAATAGCTACACAGCTGTTTTTTAACTGTTAGAAATACAAGAAAGCGAAGTTTTGCAGGCTGAACCTGTTCTGCACATCAAACCTTTTCAGTCAACGTGTTCCAGCAGGTTCATTGCCTGATGTTCTTCTATTGGCTGGTTGGGGGGTATGGAGGTTTCAGCAGGTCTGACTTTGAAGCTTCATAAAGGGAGGCAACCTTGAATGAATTGAATTTTTTAAACCGCAAACTGCTCCATATTTAGTCAATAATTTAATGATGACAATCCGGGATTTTGACATCCTGAACTGTATCCAGTAACAGATGTACATAACACTTGGATTAGTCAAAGCAACCGAGCAAGTCAAACGACTGATGTAACTTCTTTCAGTTTAAAGGAATAGTTAACCCCAGATAGAAGTCGATTAATTAAACGATTCATTTTATCAGTCAGATTCGACTTCGATGTTGATTTACATATCTGAATGGAAAAAAAACATGAATTCCTTAACATTGCAATATATGTTTATTGCTCTTAAAGCTTCAAAATACTTTTTACTGCATACGGTGCAGTTTAGTAACAGTATAAAAATCTCAACATCACATTACTTTATTTTACATGCATTTATGAGCAAAACCTCTTCAATGTGCCTTTTGATGGTTATTGTAATTTTTATAACTTGATTTGTTTTATCCACATTGTTTTCTTGCTGTTGTAGTTCATGTAATGACATATATAAACACAATTATAGACTTAAGAAGCACATACATTATTAAATCTCTTTCTCTTAAGTTTGTTAAGATAGATGAGGATTAATTTAGTGCTGGGCAGAGGTTGACTGAAAGCGCAGTCTTCTGGCAACAGTGTGTTTTTACGTATTTCATTGCTTTCTGTTAAATTGCTCAAACTCATCATTGTTTAAAACACACTTGGCATCACATTCATGATTTTATGGTAAAATTACACTTTTTCGCGTCACTCCACAAGCATTTAAACCATAAACAAAGCACTGTCACTTTAATTGAGCGTGAGCAGCACAGCAAACATAGAACAGACGCAGAAACAATCTCAGCAAGTGCATGCTTGTTAACATGGGCGTTGAAAAAAACATGCGCCGCTTACGCAGCGCTCACACTTGCGGTGTGAAACCGGCGTGGACTGGAGCCACTCGCGTTTCTACTACTCTACGGCGGAGCCATTTTGGGTCTGACGAATGGAAGTGCATATTTTGCGTCGAGTTAATTTTTGCGTTGTCCCAGCCCTAAAGCCCCTCCTATGCCGATTAGGAAAATTCCGTCATCGCAACATCTCTAATTCCCGCGATTTGAAATTGCGTTGGTTTCCTGTGGCACAAACATTTAACCTATCATATTATCAAAGTTGAACAAGTGGATTAGTAGTTTAAGCTTTAGATATGTAAGGATTCTGCATGGAGTCAGTGCTGAAACGTTTGCAGCACTGCTGCTTTAGCTCTACTTCTGTGATGCTCACACGTGCAGTACGATTAGGGTTGTGCCGATAGACAATCGTCAGACATATTGCCAATAGCGGACTTTCATGACGATAGTTGCCGATGGTTATTATTATCATCATCATAGTTTCACGTTAACATGCGCACTGCATGCTTTTCCTCGCATGAGAGGATTTGTTGGCCTAACTTTGCGTGGGAGAGCTTTTAACGTCCGCAGATTCCTTCTTGCACGTCTTTTACTCTTGCTCGGACCTGAAAGCGCGCGGCATGGACTCCTTCTAGAACCTGAACTTGTAATGCGCATGACTCGGACTCCTTCTCGCACATGAGCTTGTAATATGCGCGGCTCTGACATTTCCTTGCACTAGAGAGGATGTTCGCACGCATAGGGTTAAAACCAGCCAGTGCATTGTTTCCTCTTCCTGGAACGCAGGAAATTTTAGAGCAACTGGACTTAATGACGCAGATGGATTAATGGCATCAGTTTTAAGAAGGATGCGATCATGACAGTGTTGCCCTTGCTTCTTTTTTTGTCCACCAATCAAGTGACTTGTCATAAATTTGTAAAAAATGAAAAAATAAATGAGTATACTACTGCCCCGCCCCCCGATACTATCGCGTATCGGCGATCTCAAAGGCTGACAATAGGACAGTCTCAAAATGGGGCATATCGCCCAACACTAGTGTGAATGCTGTTACCTGTTAACATCATCGCTAAAATTAGGGCAAGCACGTAGTTCACGTATGGATTGCGTGAAACCGGACTTAGCAGATATGTGTGCAGAATGTAGCATCTATTCACATATATCTATAGTCTGAGGGGTTGCGACTAATTCGGCAGGGGCTAATTTGTATATTCATATCTATGGTCTGAGCTGTGCGATTGAATAGAGGCGGGGACTAATTTGCATATTAATAGATCTGCCTATACTAAATGAGGCAAGGATGTAGCGTTACATTCAAGCTTTTTTAAAGCATGAAAATATTGCTGTCACAGAAAACCTTTTATATATGCTATTAATGCTCAAAGATGAGTTGTTAGTTATAAACTAATTGACTATATGGGGACTTAAAAAATTTGCCAATATTTAACTCTATAATATTTTACAAGCCACCCTTGGTGTATCGATAAATACATCATGTTTGATTATAAACACATCTAGATCTGAAATGGCGGCATGCTTGCTTCACATAAGACAAACATTGGTTCTCACGTGTTTCATGTATATGTATGTTTTGTCAACCAACATATGAGGTTTTGCTACGGTCATGCCTACATAATTATAATAGTTGGTAGGTTAAGCGATTAGTTGAAATAATTTGCTGATTAATCAATTTGACAAATAATTGTTAGTTGCAGTCTTGTTTGGGACATAATCTCGGATACTATTTAGGACAGATAGTATGCAAATTAGAACGCATGGCCTAATTAACTGGATCTCTTCTCAGTGGATGTTAAAATCTGAATTTGCAATAATCCAATCAATCCATGATCATTTGAACACATTTACATATAAGAAAAGGTTAAAAACTATATTTTGCTGTGTTTTTTATTGGCTGAATAAAGTACTATAAGGTTATCTGAGCGTAATCTAAGGATTAGATGGGATCTTGATTGAGATCGGATCATGCGACGCTGCTTTGGTCTGTCCTGCATTTACCAGTGCATTAACAATATTAGGTTGATAAGATGATTAATTATTGATTGTTAGTGCTATCACATGCTGAGTTGTGCAGGGATATTGGCGGATGGGCTGCACTGCGGTGCGTCTGTGTGTATGGATGTTGATGACACAGCAGTGTCTGGGGTTGGGCAGCTTTGGGGTGTGGCTTCTGGTGATTAATGAACCGGTGGCCGACTGCCCAGCTCTCCGTCCCTCCGATCGCACCCCCCACGTCCCGCTCAGACTGTCTTGCTCTGCAAACTCGCCACCCAAGCACTTTTCTCCACTCTCTTGACGTCATTCTTCTCTTTCTCTTTTCCCTTCCTCCTCTTCTTGTCTGCATCCGCCGTCCTTCCGCCCAGCTTCTCACCTTACACTGGTAGCAGTCGCAAGGCAGCAAGGTCAGACTTTGACTGTCTCTTCTTTCCTCTCTCTCTCTCTCCTTTTCCTGTCAATAGACACCCCCTCGTCCCGTCTACGCTGTCTGTGTCCCTGTGACCGCTTGATCTCTTTTTGTTTATTCAAGCTGACTGGCTTTTGCCTTCGGGCTGGTGTTCTGATGCATTAGTGACCATGTTGTGACCGTGTTTCCCTCCTAATATTCTGAATGTTTTTACGATTTTACCTTTTGAGCTTATTTAAAGAGCATTTGTCATACGGCCAAAATTTATATATCTGATTTTGGGATAAGTTGCAATATACAATAAATATCTTTTTTTACAAAGTGGAATAAATGTTTACATTCAAGTGAAAGCCTCGTGTTAGATTTTACAATCACCTTGTAATAAAAAAGACCATCCTGTTTAAAAACAGCTGCTCAGCAGGCTAGCTGGTCGGAAAGCTAACACCTGACATCAGTGTACATTTCTGGCAGAGCTTCTGTTGCAAAGGCCTGTTCAGACCGCAAAAACATAGGTGTTATTGTCCTCCAATATCCCGTTAGGAAAAATACTGTTATAACACCAAAACTCAATATACCGCCCACCCCTAGTGTAATAGTGCTCATATTCACAGTGAGGAAAATAAGTATTTGAACACCCTGCTATTTTGCAAGTTCTCCCACTTTTAGTGGAAACA
Organism: Misgurnus anguillicaudatus; assembly: GCF_027580225.2. Taxonomy (NCBI): domain Eukaryota; kingdom Metazoa; phylum Chordata; class Actinopteri; order Cypriniformes; family Cobitidae; genus Misgurnus; species Misgurnus anguillicaudatus. The sequence goes on from NC_073356.2 coordinate 10,420,415, forward strand.
CGTTTAGTGGAATTACGACCAAAAAGTATTACATGACTTTCTCCCATGACTTCTCTGGATCATCCAAATGGTCATTGGCAAACTTAAGACGGGCCTGGACATGTGCTGGTTTAAGCAGGGGAACCTTCCGTGCCATGAATGATTTCAAACCATGACGTCTTAGTGTATTACCAACAGTAACCTTGGAAACGGTGGTCCCAGCTCTTTTCAGGTCATTGACCAGCGCCTCCCGTGTAGTTCTGGGCTGATTTCTCACTTTCTTAGGATCATTGAGACCCTACGAGGTGACATCTTGCATGGAGCCCCAGTCCGAGGGAAATTGACAGTCATGTTTAGCTTCTTTCATTTTCTAATGATTGCTCCAACAGTGGACCTTTTTTCACCAAGCTGCTTGGCAATTTCCCCGTAGGCCTTTCCAGTTTTGTGGAGGTATACAATTTTGTCTCTAGTGTCTTTGGTCTTGGCCATGTTAGTAGTTGGATTCTTACTGATTGTATGGGGTGGACCGGTGTCTTTATGCAGCTAAAGACCTCAAACAGGTGCATCTAATTTAGGATAATAAATGGAGTGAAGGTGGACATTTTAAAGGCAGACTAACAGGTCTGTGAGGGTCAGAATTCTAGCTGATAGACAGGTGTTCAAATACTTATTTGCAGCTGTATCATACAAATAAATAGTTAAAAAATCATATATTGTGATTTCTGTTTTTTTTTTTACTATGTCTCTCACAGTGGACATGCATGCACGATGATAATTTCAGACCCCTCCATGATTTCTAAGTGGGAGAACTTGCAAAATAGCAGGGTGTTCCTCACTGTACATGTGACCAGATGAGACACCCAAAAAGATTTCAGCGACAGGCATGACCATTTGTATGACCACACTAAAAACGAAAATGCTGCACAAGATAAAATCACAGCTTGGACAGTTTGTGCAATATAGAGGTCTTTACGGGTCCACTTAAATTGAAAACCGAGCGGGTTCGGGTCTAAAATAGGGCTGTAACGATAAATCCTGCAAATGCGCGATTTCTCAATTAATGAATTTGAATGAATTGCGGTGAAATGCCGCTACATCAAAAAGCCAGGGGGCGCTCTCATGTAAAAAACGCCATTTGTGCCACAGAAGAAGTACCATTACAAACGCTATTCCAGGAAGTGTCTAAAGAATTATTTATATCGCTGTTCTTCAGATTGTTTCAGGTATTTTCATGATAATAAAAATATTTTGAATGATTGTGTTTGACGAGTGTTACTTTTTTAAATTCACATTTATAAACGACTTAAACTCGTAGTGATTTTAGATTAATAAGGACTTCCTACTGATCACAGAGCTGTAGTACACGCACAAGCTGTGCATAAAGCACAGAATCGGAGCCTTGCGATTCAGAATCGATTTCAGGCAGGTCTTTTTAATGGGGAACGCAATGTATCGTCACAGCCCTAGTCTAAAAGTTTCACGTGTGCTTTAAACACAGGTTGGGTAAAATAATAGTGTCACCAGATCTGGGGTAATTTGAATTAAATGTGTTTTTGCGGAACGGACCTAAGACCCAAACTATCTCACGTGTGTGCATCGAGACCTTTTTCAACCTCTCCTCTGTTTGCCAAGAGCACTTGTGACATCGTGTTGCTGGCGGTAGGTTAATTTTTGTTGAGTTAGACCTGTCAATCAGTTTTGAAAGCACATTAGCGATTAACTTGGTGTCGTTGTCAGATAACAAATCAGAATAAATAGAGCAGCGGCCCAAATTGAATGAGAGACCAACGGGGTTTCACGTCAGTGGCTTTAACATTCGGGTCCAGTCGGGTATAAAAATATTCCACTAGTTTGAGTTGGACTCAAGTCTAATTTTCTCGGGGTTTATCTCATTTCAGGTCTTACTTTAAAAAAAAATAATTTATGCACGTTAGGTTTGGGTATAAAGTGATTTGGGTTATTTTTCATTTCTTTGGACCCTAGAAGACCTGTTTCAATGGCTTCTCTGTTTGCATATTCTCTCATGTACTCAGTGTACCTGATGGCTGATTAGTGTGAAAGTAATAAAACATAGGGCTGGGCGATTAATCGAAAAATAACCGAAACCGAAATTCAGAACCTCTAACCGACATTATTTTATCATGTCGGTTATTTCGGTTTTTAATCCTGTTAATACTTTCCCTTTAAAAACAAACTGCTGCGTGTGATGTTGCGTAACTCCGCCCCGTCCTGTCAGTGGCACAGCGAAACATGGAGGAGAACTCAAACACTGTTTAACTGAGCAGCAGGATCATCTAGTGCTAATGCAGTTATTTTGGGAAAAATGTGAATAATTGCATTGCAGGCTGATTTAAGGTGTGCCATAAACTTTCCAACCTTGTCAGTGAACTATGAGGCAAAAAATAATCGTTTATTAATCGTAACCGATGTCAAATGTTAGATTAACCGAGGTTTTGATTTTAGGTCAAATCGCCCAGCCCTAATAAAACATAATTTCTATGAATAACCTTCATGTTGGTTTTTTAGATGGCATCTATTTATGATTTTATTATGCTTGCATATTTTTCTTCATTCTAGAATGTTAAAAAAATAAATCTACTTTATAGTGATACTAATTTATTAAAAATTAGAAACTTAGTTTGTCTGATTTGTGTTGCAGCCAGGATTATCAGCATGGCATATTCCAGTCTATCGGCTTTAAAGAGTTTCACGAGTATCTGACGGCGAGTCAAGACATCAGTCAGGAAGAGCATGAGAAACTGAAGATCAAGGGTAAGAATCAAACCTTTATTTTAGCTTGAACTTGAATGTCTGCTAATATTGATGGATTCTGTTTAGTCCTTTCAAATGAAAGTGAGTGGTCTTGATTTTGTTTGGCTACAAAACCTTTCCTAAAGAAATGTTTTAAAAGAGAAAACACAATCTCAGACAGGCAGTCTGAAATATTTCTCACTCTGTCAGGTCTAACAGTGCCTCGTGTTTGTTCAGGGTCAACGTTTTATTCACTTTTTTTGTGCAAGGCAAGTGTGAACTATTGCTGTTGAATATATGTTGAATTTTATGATGCATCGCGATGCTAATGTGAGCGATTACTGTATCGATGCCTATAAGCAAATAATCGATTCCACTGTGGTTAAAAGCAAGTTTTTATTGTTGTTTATACTGTGGTGTTTTTTAAATGCTTTAATACAAAACCATGTGCAAATTCATCTTCAACACCAATGACGAGTTATCTATAATATTTGAGACTTCCAAGACGTCTCATTCCCGTGGTTTGAAATTGCCCTTTGGTTTGCGGCATCACACACCTGTAACATCACATTTGAACCCGCACGTACTGAAGTCAACGTGAAGTGTGAAATAGTCTAACCTGTGAACATCAGCGCTAAAAACAGTTGGTGCTGCAAATGCTCAATTCACATGTACATTGTGAAACTGGACTTGGCAGTTACGTGCCCGAAACTACTGAAATTGGCATCGATTTACGTGTGCAAAAGGATGGAGGCGGGGACTAATTTGCATATTCATATATCTATGGTCAGAGCTGTGCTGATGAGTAGAGGTGGAGCCTAATTTGCATATTCATAGATCCATGTAAACTAAAAAAGGGAATTGCACTGAAGCAGCTTTAAAGCACGTAGAAATTACTATCACAGAAAAACTTTTACATATGCTATTATGATGCTCAAAGATGAGTTTTAATATAATATAATTTAAAGTTTGGAGACTTTAAAAAAAGCAGTGCTCGCGCATGCATCCATCTCTCTTGTTGGCGTCTCTTTCTCATGCAGGAGACTGTAAATTAAAGACATTTTATATTTTTGAACTGGGACCGCTGTTGAAAGTTCTTTTAAGGTGTTGACTGAGCGCTTTACATACTTAAGTTGCCACCTTGCATCTCAAAGCGATACGTGCATTCAAAAAAAATGAGTTGCTGCCAAAATCAGTATTGTATCAGGTCAGTATTTAAAAGTAAATTCTTCATTTTACACAAAATACAATATCCGCCGTGTTATTCTGTCATCTTGTCTCCCTTTTTCCCAAAACGTAATAAACGCCACTCCTTTTCTGTAGAATGCAATAAATCCGCTCAACAAATCACAGCGCACCATTCCACGCATTGTAAACAATAATGGCGGCGCGTTGAATATACGAAATCCTAGTTTTCCTCATCTTGTACTTCGTGATCAACAAACAAACAAAAACAAAATAATACTTTGATGGCATTGATAAACCTGTGGTGGTTTTTGTGACATGAAAGAAATGTAAGGCATCAAAATCTCATAATTTACGCGAGAGGCACTCGGGAGAAAATCCTGGTTGCTTGTTCTCCTGACAGCATCAAGCTTCTCTTAAGCTAACACATTGACCCCAGAGGATCTTATGAAAAACTTTCCATTCTTTTACGCAAAGCCAATGAAAATCGAGCAGGACCAAAACATTTTACGTCTGATCGCTGTGAAAAATGTTAAGCGACGACGTCAAGTATAACCACAGCAATGACTGTGTTATTAATATGATAGTAAGTGTTTTGATTAATGCCATTTAATGTTTTTTTTTAATCAGTGCATACCTAGTCAACTAAATGAATATAACATGGTAAAGATGAATGCTCATTTATATATTGATTCAATATATAAATGTGAAAAAAAAAGTTTTTAAAATAAATCTTTCAAAATCAAATTATGTATTTGAATTTTTAATGTTGTTATAACCTAAAGATGCTATGTGAAAGTTTGTAACAGAAAATAGTGGTTTTCATCTTGTCATTTTCTAGGTATAGAAAACACGTTTTTACTGAAATTAGTCAAAATGGATTTATTGCGTTTTGGAACCAAACTCTTCATATTGTTTTGATAATTTGAAGATCGAATCAAATGTATATTTTTGCCCATCCCTATGTCGGGCCAGTGCCAAACTTCCACATCAACCCTATTACTTTGGCCATGCTAGTGTCAAACTCTATTAATTGTGCTACCGAAACCCTAACATATTAGTGACATTATCTCTTCACCCACAGGAATCGAGTCTCTCAAGCAAGTGACCCGACGCTACGCCCGAAAGCAGAATAAATGGGTGCGCAACCGCTTCCTCAAAAGTAAGTCTCCTGCAACTCTGAAACACACAGTCATAGTTAACGTAGCTCAGGGCTAGTAACCAGAAGATAGCTGGTTTAATCCTCATAAAGGGCGAGTGATGAGTTGCCTTTGCACCTTTAAGTCAGACATCTAACCCTGAGTCACTCCAGCTGAACGATCCATTTAGTAACTTGGAGACCTATGACAATACTGAGTGTTGGTTCAATGATACTGCTTCCTCTCCATTTGATGTGTGACTAAGCTGTTGTCCAATGTGGTGTGAGTTTTCCCCTAATCCTCTGAATTGTGTTTGAGTGTTTAATGATCTGTGAGTGTACTAGTTTTGCTACTGGGGTGCTCTGGTTTTCAAACTGGGGGCCACGAGATGGTGCCAGGGGGGCCCCAGTTTTATGACATTTTATGAAATATATTAATTTATCATGAATTCTGTGTAATTAAACTTAAAAAAATAAGGCTACTAACCAAAAGCACTACTTTTTTGTATAATTTAGGGATGCACCGAATCCAGATTTTTTGGGTTCGGCCGAATACCGAATCCACCGTTTAAGATTCGGCCGAATCCGAATCCGAATACCGAATCCTACTGGCATCCTTATTACATTAACACAGTAAAACATATTAATGAAGCAAACAACGTCCACAGCCGTGTATTTCTCATTTTATTTTATTTTATTTTAACTGTAAAAAAATTGGCAAAATTATGCCAGGATGACAAGTGAAAAAAACTATTTTGATAATAACAAGCCTATGCATACCCAAGTACAAACCAAAAACTTTTAATAAAAGTGCAACAATGCAAATTAAAGTGTTTTTCTTTTCTTAAATTTTAAATCAAAATATGGTGACTTAACTGAACTTTGTTATTGAACATTTATTCAATGAACATGGATAGTAGGCTGTTTTTTTTCTTTTTTTATATAACAGTAGGCCAGGCTACGATTAGAACAGTAGCCAAAAACGAAAAAATATTACGGAAGATCACACACATCTCCTGCATCATAATTAAATAACCTCTAACTTTTCACATGAAATGAAAGTTTCCTTTAAAAAAAAACAAGACACTCTGCATTAACAGGTGACAGCCAGGTGCCAGTGTGGGAACAAATGTCCCCAGCAGTACTGAAATGTCTTTCACTAGGCACAGATGTTGGTGGCGCACAGAGGTAAATCTTTTCCATTTTTGCCAGCAGTGGAAATCGCTGCTGGTTTGTCTTCCACCACTGAAGAGGATCCTCTCTAAGGGAAAAAAACTCTTATCTCCACGTCAGCACCTGAGTCTGTATTGCTACGGTACAGATCGTCCCAGCCACTCCAGATTCCTGAACAGTATCGCTTTTTGCAAACTGTTGCGTTGTGTTCCTCCTCAGGCTGTTCAGTTGAAGTAGTAGGCCTAGCAGATGCGTCTTGGTTGAATTCAGATAAATGCGAAACAGCCTCCTGCACAAGCAACTTTGATCGACACTGTTCTGTGTCACTCCCGCAAAATTTCGCCTTGTATCTGGGATCCAGACTTGTTGCCACAACTAAGTGGCTATTCTGCTCGCTTCCCTCAAATCTATCCTGTAGAGATTTCAGCAAGCGAGTTTTCATCTGCTTGATTCCATGATCGTCTGTTTCGTTGTGGACATAGCGCTTCAGCATCATCACAGCTGGCAGGACAGTGGATATGCATGCATTTTCTCCGCTTATTTCTCGAGTCAACTCCTCGAAGGGTCTGAGCACCTTGAGAACATCCTCCATCAGAGTCCACCTTTGTGCATGAATATGCTGCATACCATCTGTTTCGGACACGTATATGTTTATGGCACGTTTTTGTTCTGTTAAACGATTGAACATCAAATATGTTGAATTCCATCGTGTTGACACGTCCTGTATTAAATGGTGATTTGGCAGCCCCAACTCCTGCTGTAGATCAGAAAGCCTTGATTGAGCACTTGAAGAATGCTTAAAGTGACCAACAGTTTTCCTGGACAGTGCGATCAGGTCAGAGACACTTTGTTGTGATAAAAGACTGTCGTGGATGCACAACTGGAGCGTGTGCGCAAAACAACCAACACTTGGAACCCCTGCCTCGGACATGGCTTTCCGCATGTTTGCAGCATTGTCCCTCAAGACCAGGTGACACTTGTTAACAGGTATGTCCCACGCGTTCATACTTTCTTGCAGTGCATCAGCAATGTTTAATGCGGTGTGCCTTCCATCGAATGCTTTACATTGAAGAATAGCATGTGTGCGCTTAAAATCAGCATCAATCCAATGTGAGGTAACACTGATGTAGGACTGTGTAGTGTACTCACAAGTCCATATGTCGCATGTAAATGCTAAAGCATGTGCTTCGGCAACGTGTTCTTTTATGCGGGAAGTGATGGACTTGTGCATTTCTGGGATGATTTTGTCAGCAAAAAAGCGCCGGGAGGGGATTTTGTAACGTGGCTCAAGCAGATGGAGTAGCTCGTTAAATCCAGTGTCTTCCACTATGCTATAGGGCTGCAAGTCAATGGCTATCATTTTCCCAATTGCTGCATGAATGGCTTTAGCTCGTGTGTGATCTGAGGGCCACTGTTTATTCGGTGTAGGGCTAGCAAAGCTAGTAATGGTCGTCTGGTTAACACACGTTTTTAGCTGTGACTGTCCTTCCTCTGCCGTACCTGAAGTTGCTGCATTTTGCCTGCTGTCTGTAGATTCCTTCATGCACATCTCGTATTCTTTCAGATGTTTTAGACGCAAATGTTTTAACAGCGGCGATGTTGTGTACTGCTTAGGGTCCTTGCCACCACGAGACAAATCGGCTTTGCAAATTGAACATGTAGCTCGACTTGAATCGCCTTCTTTTGGTTGAAAGTACTGCCAAACAAAACTTTTTTTGCTTACGAGTTCCATTTTCAGATTCTCACAGCCTATACATTCGAACGGTCCACATGTAAACACTTCACTTCACTTATTCAAATGGCCGCGTGACGTCAACCAGCGTAGCGTAAGCCAGGGTTCGGTTCGGTGAAAAAAAAATCTAAGATTCGGCCGAACCCGAACCCCGTCAAAAAGCCCAGTATTCGGCCGAATCCGAATCCTGGATTCGGTGCATCCCTAGTATAATTTAATGTTTTTTTATTAAAATGTTAAGCTTTAGAATAGTTTTTTGTCACAAATTTTCTTTGGGGGGCCGCGAAGGAATGCACTGTCTCAAGGGGGGCCGCACGCTGAAAAAGTTTGGGAACCACTGCTCTAAGACATACTTGCCTTAATGCGAGGTGAAGCATCTTGTATAGTTCAGTCTTAAATGCACTGGTGCGTGTTAAATATTGACTAATGATTAAGGAACGCCCCTTTCTTGTGTTGTGTATTGGCCTCAGTCACCTCCAGAAGTTGCAGGGGTGTCCATTTTTCATTTTTTATCAGCCCAGTGGTCAGGTAATCGCAGTCGGATTTAACAAGATGGACCTCACACAGACCATTAAGCACACAAACAATGTAGCAGAAATGTAGTGTGTGTTGGTTCGAAGGCTGCTCCTCCCTCACAGGCAGCCGCTGAATTCCAAGGCTCAGGGTTCAGTATTTACTGGCCTTGGGTTGATAAAGGATCAAACAGTTGTAAGGCTCGGGTGTTTCAATACACGGTCAGTCTGAACAATTTGTTCTCTTACTCCCTGACCGACAACAGACAAATCGGCGAGCCCTTTAGTGGCTAAACAGCTGCGCATGTAAGTGTGTGTTCGTGACATCCAGTGTGATGTTTAACCCATAGAAAAAGGTTGAAGGACACTTCGTAAGAACTGGAACATACCGAAATGATTATAAGGTTAAAAGGAGGGTGTGCGCTTGGATAGCCATGTGTCTTATATTTTTGTCCATTTATCTTTACTACTTCACACCCTTATCTCTCTAGTTCCTCACAATATTACTCTAATGATTATTATCTCAGTGTTTCCATTGGATTCTGGCCTGGATTTACCCCTCTGCCCCATCCCTGCACAAGCCACCAGCAATCCTGTTAACCCTAATGAGATTAGCCAGAGTCTGCGGTCATTAAGTGTTGTGCTGCGTCCCTCCATACGCATCTGGTCCCTACACGCTAGGGAGGTTCGCATTAGGTGACAGTCAAAAATATAGCCGTTCAATGTGATGTTTGTTTGAATTGAGCCTTTTTACAAAATTACTTCTCTCATCAGACAGTGAACAGTGTACCAGACTCTCTTTTGAACCACCTTCAGAAATGTAGTGGTGTGGGACACAAAGCATTGTTTTCCATCATAAACCGTGCATCTCTCAATAGCTCTGATAGCTTACTTAAGATGCATTTAGACTTGCATTCACGTCACTTCTTATAGGTAAGCCATTACTCCATTTAACAGGTTCACCGGATCTGTGGTACTGAAGTCATCTCAAGTCTTTGTTGCTTTAGACTCCTGACCTGCTTTTAGTCTGGTTAAGCTCTTGTGACTGCCCATCAGTGGTTTTACCAGCACCTCCCACCACACCCCAAACCTCCTAGAGCCTCATGGGGCCCTCAGCTGACTGGCATAATCCTGCAGGTATTAGCATGCTGACGGGAATTCATATAGATGGCAGGAGGTTGGAGACTTTCCTGGGGGCTTTTGAGGATAAATACGGCTGAGGTCATTGAGGGCAGAGCTTTTAGGATTTATGGTCCCCCGGGCCTCCAGGTGGCGATCAACTAATCTTTTAAAAAATGTTGTTTTTTATTGCCTCTGATGGAGCCTGTCCAGTTGTGAATTGACCTGGACTATGAAGCAATATGAATGGAACAGATCAGTATGTAAATCTCGTTGGCCACGGCTGACCTCAGATAGTTTGGACTTGATGCAAAACCACAACAACAGTATCTGTTTTTCGGTTGCATCAGTTCATAAACTACTTTTTCACAGCGGCTGACCTCAGATAGTTTGGACTTGATGCAAAACCACAACAACATTATCTGTTTTTCGGTTGCATCAGTTCATAAACTACTTTATTTCACAGCGGAGCATGTTGAGAATGGCTCAGTTTGACATTACGTTTACATTTATGCATTTGGCAGATTTTTGTATCCAAAGTGACTTGCATGCATTTGAGTGTTTTCCTTGGGATGGAACCCATGATCTTTGCATTGCTAATGCATTGCCCCACCAGTTGAGCTTCAGGAACAGAATGATGTCTATACAGAGGCAAATGCTTTTATGCACGCATCTGTATGTCTTTGTTAAAGGGGCCATGGCATGAAAATCTGACTTTCCATGTTTAAGTGCTATGATTGGGTCCCCAGTGCTTCTATCAACCTAGAAAATGTGAAAAAGATCAACCCAGTAACTTAGTTTTGGTAAACCATAAAGCACATGAAAAAATAGGTTGTTGAAATTTGGCTCTCCTTAAGATGTCATAAGGAGCTCTTATTATAATAATACCACCCCTTAATCCAACCACAGCACTGCCATTTAGTGCAGAGAAAAGCACAATTGAGTTTTAATTGCAACAAACCACCATCATTGTGATCAGTGTTTGAATTTCATCAGCTCATTTGCATTTTAAAGGACACACCCAAAATGGCACATTTTTGTACACACCTACAAAGTGGCAATTTTAACATGCTATAAAAAATTATCTATATGATATTTTGAGCTAAAACTTCACATATGTGCTCTGGGGACACCAAAGATTTATTTGACATCTTAATAAAGTCTTGTGCTATGGCCCCTTTAAGGGTGTTTTTTGTGTTTTAGCATGGTTGTGTTTTTAATTATTTGGTAAAGTTGTGCTATTTTGATCCTCACTGTTCAAGGATCAATTTCCTCCATTTACATTGTGATTCTCCAGAGATTTTGGGCAGGCGGCTTGGGGTAACCGTGACGACAGCTTACCTCACTTCTCGGGGCCGCGTGAACGTTAAATAATAGCCTCCTGTCTTTTGTCAACGATAGGGGAAACCTGAGTGGGATGCGCAACAGGTGCGACATGCAAAAGTGTTCACTTACACTACACACTTATCTGGATACGCCCCCACACTCCACATACTACCTTCTTGCTAAAAAACACCTGTGTGCGGACGTGCTTGTGTTAATGTATACAAACGCGTGTTGAAGAAACTGCTGCATAGTGTAAGGTGACACATTGTGTTTACCTTCAGCTACACAATCTGAGTTCACATGAGGAGAGTTACAAAACGTAGGTTGTAACATTATGGTCAGGCAACTCTCTAGGCTTCCTATTGAACTTTTGTGAGAAGATGAAAGGAATAAATTTTATTTTTAAGGCGTTTCCCCGTTTTCTTTCAACTCCATTTTCACCTTGAGATTGTAGTCACAAATATCTATTTTCACCTTGAGATTGTAGTCACAAATATCTACTTGTATGTCTAAAGCTCAGATAAAATGACATGGGGCTATACAATCATGTCTCCAACCAGTTTGCTTAAAGGTAACTTTTAAAAGGATCTCTTGACAGAAATGCAATGCAATGTAATATACATAAATATATTATCTGTGGTGTATAAAGACCTTACAAAATGTACTGTATTGTTTTTATTACCTTACAATGAGACGTGTTATCTATATGCACAGGGGGTCCCCTTGCATGCAAGTCGCAATTTTGTGCCGCCATGTTTCTACAGAAGCCCTTAACAGACAAACTTTGTTAACCATGTGCCTCCGATGATGACATGATGACTCTATTCATTTCAAAAGCGAGTGGTGAGCCGTGGACTGAGCCGTTGGTTGCAATTTGCAACCTCACCACTAGATGCAGCTAAAATTTACACACTGCACCTTTAAAGTTAAAGTTCACCCCAGAATTACATTTTTGTTAGGTTTGGCGTCGTTCTAATGCTGTAATTCCTTCGATTGTCTTCGGGATACATTTTTAGATATTTTTAACGAAAACCGGGAGGAAAAAGTCCATGCGTCATCAATGGTTCAATAAGGGGCTGTTCACATATCACGTATCACGTATCACATATCAAAACATCTAAACTTTTCAGAATGCCGCAAGCGCACAGGTCATGTGACAAGAACCTACACGCCTAGCGTTTTCAACGCGTTTTTAGGCACAACATGTAAACAGCCCCAAATATTATCGTGATTCGACGAGAACACTTTTTGTGCGCAAAGAAAACCAAACTAACTAATTTATTGAACAAAATAAACATTTTGTTTTCATGTTCGCGGATTCACGAGCAGACTACGAGCAAGCAACTAAACAAAAGTGTTCTTGTCGCTTCATGATATTGTTAACGCGTTAATTTTGACAGTGCTAATATCTAAAAATAAATTCCAAAGAAAATCGAAGGACTTATGGGTTTGTAACGACATGGAGGTAAGTGATTTATGATAACATTTTCAATCTGGGGTGAATTTTTTAAAGGTATTTTCATACTAAAAACACAACTTGTTGTGTTTTGAGATGTCTAACAATGTTAGACAAACTCCTACAGGTGTACGACATTACAGCAGAGGTGCCCTGTGCTGAAATCCATATCCACTTCATCCTCCCTTGCCCTTGGCCCTCTATGACATCAAATAGCGGCAGGTATGACCCCTCAAAGTGTTTTTTGAAGACTGTGAAGTCTCCCCAGGGTCTGTCAGTTGGTTAGCGAAGGGTCTTTTCAACCCTCAAAAGACGGCAGCCGTACGGCTGTCTGCCACAGGCGCCACCTCCAAGGCGGATATTTGAGATGGCAGTGGTTAAAAACCCTTGTTCTCTCCTCTTTACAACCATTCTAAGATTACTTAGATTTCACTGAGATTTGAATTTCGGGAAGGGGTTAAGACCTCCGTTTAGCATCTGTTTACCTCCAGATGGCCATCACTGCCCTGTTTTGCCTAATTTCTATACGCCACTGAAAAGAGAGAGAGGGAGAAGTAGAAAAGAGCTACAGTGAAGAAAATAAAAAGATAAGTGCTGCTTCATTCCCCACATGTTTCAGGTAGGCCAGGTGTCTCAGCGCGAGCCCACCTGCTGCCTCTCTTTTTTGTAAGGCACAATAGGGAACATAAAGACCGCAGACTGTCTTTGATTGGGAGTGACGGCAAGCATGAGGCAACAAGGTTTCGTGTGGGGTTAAAGAAATGCTTTACAGCAGGCAGCTGGGACGCTGGTCTCTTGTGTACAGGAACACCTGTGGATTTGATGGCAATACAAAACATGTACAGGCACATTTTCATGAATAAAAAGCATTTAATATTAATTTGTGTTGGGCAATGTTGTTATTTCAGGGGCTTTAGTTAACGTTTTATTTATTTGAAGGTGCCTCAATGAATATTCAGGAAGCATTGAATTATGTTGTAGTGATATGTGTGTTATCTGTGTTCGTTCTAATTGTCAACAAACAGTGGATGATGAGGAAGTAAAGTACGTTTGGCTTCATTCCAGCAGTTGGCTGAGGTACTTTATACAATATGAACTGTCAGTTCCTTTGTTGTCCGATACAGAGAAACCGTTTGTCGAAGAATTTGTTTTTTCCCCATATAAATGTTTAACCACAGTTACAGACAATGCACTGTATAGGTATAATTTGCATATGTTATGAATAGGGAGTGTTTTGCATAGTCGAGTTTGTTTAAAATACAGACGTATTGTTAAAATGTAAACATTAGAGTTGCATAATGTTCACCTGAGGCAAACCGATGTAAGGACTGAACTAATATCAGTAGTGTTCTTGTAAAATGATGATTTTTGTAATGTTAACGTAACAGACATAGTCCTTTATAATATTTTAATAGGCACCAAAGAGCAAAGCTATAATTATGTACATAATTATTTTACATGCTTTGCTTAAAAAAAAGTTGTATTTATTGTAAAGTGTTTTGTTGCTCAGTTGGTAGGGTATTGTGATTTAATTCTAAGGGGATGCACATACAGATAGGATTAAATGCACTGTAAGTTGTTTTCAAATGCATAAATGTAAATGCATAAAGTGCTAGTGTTGTTTGATATAACTTTAATTAGTGAAAAAATTGTCAAAATGCCTGTGGCACATTGTAACAAGCTCCCCAAAAAAGTAATATACCTTTATCATTCACTACGTTTACATGCACCCTCATAATGCGATTTGAGATGTTGGCAATATTGCAATTATACTCTACCTCGTTTAAATACAACACTTCGATCAAAACAATGTGATTAAGCTCATAATCACAGCAAGCATAATTGTGTTAAAACGTGTGGAGTATGCAATAAACAAGCATGTAAACGTTTCATTTGGATCTATTGCACACTATCCGAAGTACGCATTTGCGTGAGTTATGTGCTATAAGCTGGAAAACAGTTAATTTTTTTTTGCTTACGCAGTCGAACACACACCCTCGCAAAGCAGACTTCATTTGACTCAAACGCTAATGCTGTGTTTACACCAACCACATTTCAGGCGTCAAAATCGTCTCTACCGTGCCTAGTTTGCCACAGTTTGAATGCATTCGCACATCTAAAGCAAGCATTTGACGCACGTCTGAGGCAAATTCCGCTTCTTGTGGGATGGGCAAGTGCTATGCGATTGTCTGTTTGCAAGACGGCTGATGTTGATTGTGCATTTATAGAGAGAGTTACCAGTTTGTTTAGTTACCTTACTATGGGGAAAATAAATGGCGCAGGTCGATAAACGACACGTGACTTAAAAGTGAAATGTGTATTTACAACTTACCAGGTTACCCAATGTCCTCACTGACAGTCTTCCAAGCGAGGTCATTTTTATTCCTGTCTTTATCGAAATAAGAGTGTTTGTCATATAGCTCCCAGTCGAGTGCTCACGGACAATATCAAGCGTTCCTTCATGTTGAATGAGTGACTCCGGGTCAGGCTGCCTCCATAGCAGCAAGCAGGCTCCTGATTGGTTAATGCGGCGCGAAAATCCGCGTTCAAATTTGTCAACTCGGGCATCAGACAAAAATTAGCGTCAAACGCAAAAAGCACCATTTGCGCATACCGCGCCAGACGCTCAATTCGCGCGAACGAGGCGGAATTGCGTCTGCCGCGCCAAACGCCTCATCCGCGCCACAAGACATTAGCGCGTCTTCACATTGACTTAACATTGAATTCACTCGCGCTTGACGTCTCTACCACGGCTGGTGTAAATGCAGCATTATAGTTGTTTGTTGCTGCAGTACCACTCTTGGCCTAAAGGGGGCTGTGAGGAGCAATAAGGAAAACTTATGTAAACATCTTTGTCCACTTTCATGGTACAGTTGTACAAATGAGGATAGCTTCAGAACTTTCGACATGATTACATTATACTTAAGGTCATGCTGACGCATTACAAGGCTAGTGCAAGACAAGAAGTTATGGTTTAAAAGTACTTTTTTGGCAAAAATGTTGAACGTTTTGCTAGATAAAACATTTTGAGCTGTTTGAAGCTGCATTGAAACTAGGCATGGGCCGGTTACCGGTTTTATGGTATACCATGGTTTTTAAACAGTCAATGTTTCAAAACCACTAAAATGTTCTGTGATACCGTCTCCGGGAGCTGTTTATACAAATTCATTAAATCATTAGTCATGTGATTTGATGTTTACATATGATATATTTTTGCAAGCATATCATAATTTAAAGGCTTTATTTTTACCTGCCATTTGAAAATAACAGATTTTAGTGTTGCAATGGCAATACGGCAATTTTTGCTAAAGGTTATCATATCGCCAAAATCTTTACCGGCCCATGCCTAATGGAAACTGCATTTTTAAACTGCATGGAAACTGTAGGCTGTTGAGGTCCACTAAAGTCCACTACAGGTATATGGAGAAAAATCTGGAAATGTTTTCCTCAACAAAAAAAAATTGACTGAACAAAGAAAGACATATACATCTTGTATGACATGGGGGTGAATAAATTATCAGGATTTTTTTCATGAAAGTGGAGTATTCCTTTAACATAATTTTAACAACCAAAATTTGTAAGTGTCGCATGTCATTTTATATAGTTTGACAAGACTGTTGGCTCCAAAAATATCCCACTGCATAGATGTTGCTTTGAAACAGATTATCACCTTAGAGAACTTCAGACTGCACGTCTTCATCACTTCCTTAAGAGCGTAATGAATCTTTAGTGAGCCGAACCACTGCAGTTGATCATCGTGACACTTCATTGACCACGCTACTGGGAAAAAATTAGTTATTAGTTATTGCTGAGCCAAGTGCTTTTCTCCACTCCAGTGATTTAGGGATTAGCCATTATAGAAATTATGGTCGATAAAATGAAGCTGTAATTATGTTATGGCTCATAATTGTCACTCTGGCAGATACCGTAAATCTGTACTATTAACAATTAATATACATTTTGTAGGTTAAAAATTTTCACAACAAAACCCTAGTCTAGACTTGCCCGCAAGCAATAGCCATAATTTCACCGTCTAGGTTAACTATAGACCCGAAATAGTCTGGCTATGAGTAACCCACTTCTAATATACAATAACTTTGAATTTGGTTACTTGCAAGATGTGTGATATTACATCATGTAAGCAAAGTCAACAATGATTACAAGATTACAAGTTTTTTTAATTGACTTATTTTATTTTTCATCTATAAAATCTTCACTGACAACCTTGTTTTAGCCTAGACGGCAGGGGGGGAGGACGCAGGCGCTGTGTGTTCGCCGCTTCTCATCCTGCTGGAAAACTTAAAACTGACTTTACTTATTTATTTATTTATTTTTTTAGCTGTTTTTCTGATTGTTACTGATAGCAAAATTAAGCCCTACTCATATTTGTCTGGATATTAAAAAAACATCTAGACCTGGATGTTTCTTACCTGAAGCTGCCGCGACTATTGGAGTGCTGAGCGATTTGGAGCTATTCATCGTTTTGAGATGTTGTCATCTGGACTGGCTTCATTAAATTGAACATATTGTTGGTATAACCCCTCGGACAGTCATAATATAGTAGCTGCCGACGCTGCGCTGGTCTGCGGCTAGGCTAACGTAATCGGTTGCTATCATCTGATACTGTCCTGGAACAAAATCTTTTACAGTCCATATGGGCTCCCCTCACCTCCAATTTATGCCACATTTGTCCTCTCTGTTACTACGGGCACTGCCATTTCTCTTGGTGTACATATCCACCATTCATCCACGTTTGCCGGATCCATGGATAGCTGTCAACAGTAGCATCACAACGGTTTCCATATCCACCATGCTCCGGTACCTGCCGAACCAACTCTTGGAATTTAACACTTGCTGTGCCCCATCAAACCTCTCCTCTCTGAAGCAACTAGGCATCCTTCGCCGACCCCGCTATGTTCATAGAGGGTCGCGTCGACGCCTTGTTTACTCTGAGACCACTACTGAGAGCTCAATCCCGAGCCTCTGGACAGCTGCTAGCGCCGGCGCGCACCAACGTCATCATCGGACACGTCATCAGAGCGCTCTTGGCTCAGGTCTAAAAACCTGCGACCAACCACAACGAGGCCCCCTGCTGGAGGAACAAGGTACTGGGTGCCCTGGGAAACACGGAGTGGACTCTACTGTTCTGCGCTCGTTGGTAAAGTGGACACCATCTTCAACTTTTAGAATTGATCTGTTAAACTGTCAGTCACTTACCAATAAGGCATCTTTTATTAACGACTATATATCTGATCAGAACCTTGACATTATGTGCCTCACGGAGACATGGCATAAATCTGAAGTATATTCTTCACTAAATGAATTGTGTCCCCCTGGCTACTCATATCTGGAAAAAGCTAGGGGTAATGGACGTGGAGGGGGTTTAGCGGTTATTTATCATTCTGATTTGCACATGTCTGTAATAACTTTGCAAAAGCTGTCATCATTTGAATGCTTGGCATTTACATGTGAAAAACCCATTCCTCTTACAACTATCCTCATATACCGGCCACCAAAACCACATCCATGTTTTATTTCTGAATTAACTGAACTACTTCTGTCAGTGTGTACTACATCAAACAATGTTGAAATTCTTGGAGATTTTAATATCCATGTTGATTCTCCCACAAGCTTATATACTGCTGATCTATTACAACTTCTTGACACCCTCAATCTCAGACAACACGTGACAGTACCTACCCATACAAAAGGACATACATTAGACCTCATTATAACAAATTTTCCTGTCAATAATGTTCAGGTGCATGATTTAGGCATATCTGATCACAATGCCATATCATTCGATTTTTCAGTCCCGACTTCACTTACTAAGCCCAAATACAATATCTGCTTCCGCAAAACAAAAGAAATTAACCCTGAACACCTGTCTTATGACCTACAAAACCTGACCCTGTCCGTCCATCACTCTGCTCCCGATGCGCTTGTCGACCAATACAATACTGGACTAAAAGATATACTTGATGTCCATGCGCCCCTTAAGACACGAACTGTTACATTTACACGTTCTGCTCCATGGTACACTGGTGCACTGCGTAGACAGAAGGCAGCTGGGAGGGTCCTTGAGAGGCGCTATGTTGCCTCTGGGCTTACTGTCCATAAAATCGCCTATAGGGAGCATCAAAGAGCATATTCCAAATTACTTAGTCAGGCACGTTCTCAATATTATTCTAACATCATTAACAATAATCCAGGAAACTCAAAACAGCTTTTCAAAACAATAAATTATCTTCTCAGCCCACCAAATTCAATGCAAAAGAATAATAACACGGATGATCAGTGTAATAAATTCCTTGATTCATTTACCACAAAAATAACTACCATCCGCTCTAACCTAATACCTGGTAAGATCATCCCATCGACCCCTCTAACTCCTGCACCAATACTGTCTCAATTTATTCTCCCCACACACAGACAGGTTGAGACTCTCATACACAGTATGAGATCCTCAACGTGCAGATTGGATCCATTTCCCACTTCCCTTATCAAATCAAATACGACCCTCTTAAGCCCTTTCATCACCGCCATTATAAACTCTTGCTTGCAAACTGGCTATCTTCCGATCTCTCTGAAAACTGCACTTATCAACCCTCGGCTCAAAAAACCCTCTCTAGATCCTGATATTTTATCAAATTACGGCCCATCTCTAACCTTCCATTTCTTTCAAAAGTCATCGAAAAAGTCGTTGACACTCAAATTCATAATCACCTTCGTTCACATAGTCTCTATGAAAAATTCCAGTCTGGTTTCCGTACTGCCCATAGTACGGAGACCGCTCTGGTCAGGGTCACAAATGATTTGCTTGTGTCTGCTGACCAGGGCTTTCCATCTCTTCTTCTGCTCCTGGACCTCTCAGCTGCCTTTGACACTGTTGACCATGCCATCCTGCTCCATCGGCTACAACACTATATTGGTATTTCACATACAGCACTTCAATGGTTTCGTTCCTACCTGACTGATAGAGTTGCCTATGTGACCCTAGGTGGAGCCAGTTCGAGGCCACACACACTCACATGTGGAGTGCCTCAGGGCTCAGTCCTTGGCCCTTCTCTTTTCTCCATCTATATGCTCCCCCTGGGCCACATCATCAGCAAGCATGGAGTTGCCTTCCACTGCTATGCTGATGATACCCAGCTCTATGTCAGGCTGGACCCCACATCCCCCGTTTCATCACTTTCCCCTCTAAATGCTTGTCTGGAGGAGACAAGGGCATGGATGACTGACAATTTTCTTCAGTTAAACAGCTCTAAAACTGAGGGTATCCTCATTGGGACCCCACACCAACTGCGATCCTCCCCTCTGACTGTTTATTCATTCTCTGGTCACGATATTCCACTTACATCCTCTATAATAAACTTGGGAGTTCGATTCGACCCCCACCTATCGTTTAACACCCACATTCAATATATCTGTAAAAATTCATTTTTTCACCTCCGGAACATCTCCAAACTTCGCCCCTTTCTCTCTCTTTCTGATGCAGAGAAGCTGGTTCACGCTCTTGTCTCCTCAAGACTTGACTATTGTAACGCACTCCTCATCGGGATCCCTGGCAGTAGCATTCAGCGACTGCAGTACATCCAGAATTGTGCTGCCAGGGTCCTGATGAGGGTGCGTGAAACTGAGCACATCACACCCATCCTCCATAAACTCCACTGGCTTCCTGTTAGGTTTAGGATTGAGTACAAGATCTGTCTCCTTACCTATCAGTGTGTCTACGGCAGTGCACCATTGTTACCTAAAAGAACTAATCAATGGTCATAATCCAATCCGACATCTCCGTTCCGCTGATAGTCCCTAAGTCCAAACTCCGTACTATGGGAGATAGGGCCTTCCAGGTGGTTGCACCTCGACTGTGGAATTCCCTCCCCAACTACCTGAGATCACCACAGTCCTTAGAGATTTTTAAAAATAAATTAAAGACCTATTTATTTTCTATTGCATTTTCTTAATATAATCTTGTTCTTATGCGCCTCTTAATTGTTTTTATGATTTATTGTTTTACCTGTGTACCTGTAGCACTTTGAGACATGTCCTTCATGTATAAAGTGCACTATAAATAAAAATTATTATTATTATTATTATTATTAGATGCTTGGGCTGTGTTTGGACAGCTATTAGACATCTTTTAAAAGTGCCAAAGAATGCATTGAAATATTTTAAATTGTTTTCTGATATCTACATAGAAGATATGTGGCTTTATTAAGTGCAAAAAATATCCAGAGATGGTTTTACATGTTCATTTACAACCCTAGGATTTGCCTTAAGAATGAAATGGTGTATTATAACCTTATTTGGAAGGGTCATGAATAATAATGTTGAGCTCTGCTCTGATTGGCTGTTTCTCAGAGCGGCTCATTTCAGTAGCTCTACTCTATGTGTGTGCAAACAGACCTTATGTTTGAGTCTGTATCAAACGAAGATACAGATTTTAAGGAATATTCAATCGTTTGGAGATTTTTATTGGATGTTTCTGAGTGGTAAGTTTGTGTTTTTTCAGTATGGACCTGCAAAACGTAACTGTAACGTCAATAGTAGAACTTCAGCCTAAACGTTAGCATATAGCATTAACTAGCATATAGCGCTAACTCAGCAGTCACAACTTTGTTTTTAGCATTGTCATAACATTGTACTTAATTTAATGTTTCATTTAATTTTGGGGGGCATAGATCTCAAATGTAAAGTGACAGTCAGTGTTATGTTGAGTTTGGCCTGTTTTCCAGCAGTCTTTTGCATGCACAAGGTTTACATAAGGAGGAAAAAATAGTGTTTGAGGCTCACAATATGTTATTACCATGTACAGAACTCTTATTAATCATTTATGCCTAGGTTAATACAGTTTTACATTCTATGTCACCTGCACCTCAAAAATTGCTTTCTGGTTTACATGCTTTATTATAAATTACACCATTAGCTAGACACAAGAATAATTTTATAATTGTATTATCCAAAAAGTACCCTCAAGTAATCTGCGTATTGTAGGTTGATCAATGCTATGCGGATGGGGTTGGGTAGGGTTGGGTCAACTGAGATATTCTCCGCTGACAGTATCAGAATGCGTTTGGAGTTTATCGAGCAGCAGTGATTCAGCAGGTTCAGACTGCTGCAGACCCCGCCACACTTCACTCCATACTGCACCAACCTTCCTTATTCTCTCTCTGTCACTGCATTGAATGTTTATTTCTGCATTATAAATGAGTTGTATTTTGTGTAGCAGTTTTTTTTTCAGTGTTTTTTTTTTCAATTGTTAACCATTCTCACTTTGAGCAAATTGCAGTCAAGATAAAACTCATTAATGTGGTGTTATTTTCTGAATCCTCAGGGCCTGCTAGCAATGTGCCACCTGTTTACGGTCTAGATGTGACAGACGTGACCAATTGGGAGACTACTGTACTGACTCCTGCTTTAGAGATACTGGAGTGCCTTCAAAAGGTTTGACTTTCTCGCGTTCACTCTCTCCGCCTTTCTTGTATTTTCATTGGCGTACGTTTTAGTGTGGTAAGCCCCTCCTCTTTGAAACTTTCCCAGGGAGAGCAGCCATCCGTCCAGCCAATCAGAGTAGATGGGGTGGAGACTCGCAACAAGCGGCGTCATCACATGTGCGAACTTTGCGATAAGGTGATCATCGGCGACTTGGAATGGACAGGTAAGTTTCAAGAACAGTTAAAGCGATACTTCAGCCAAATCTGAAAATGACCCCATGATGTACTCGCCCTTAAGCAATCCGACATACTGAAAGATAATGGACATATGTTTCTCGCATACAGACTGCCGGCTCATCCGGGAACTTGACTGTCAATTTCGTCACCGCCCCTTTTTGGGGGAAAACAAACTAGACTTCTCATAGACTTTCATACAAAATAGCGGAACAAAGCAACGTTCGTACAAAGCCGGCAGGCGTAAATTACTTAAGAAATCACTCAGATTAAACATGTAGTGTAATTATATGTACAGCCTGCCCGTTATAGAGTGCGAAAGATACATCAACAGATTGAATTTGGTCAATTTAAAAACATGTCCCTTTCATTCTCCCAGCGTCAAATTTGTGTAACAACGCTACACAGTGGCCAGAGGTGTCTTACCCGGACATTTACTCGTACCTCATTGAGTCAACAGGGAAGTCCGGTAAATGATTTTACTTCGTATTTGAAAGTTACTTCGTATTTATATGTATGTCTTTATTTTTAGAGTACTGAGTGCACTTTTCCTTCCAGCCATACAACTGGTTTAGCGATATTTCGAGCAATCACTGGATAGCGCTGTTACACAAATTTGACGCTGGGAGAATGAAAGGGACATGTTTTTATATTGACCAAATTAAATCTGTTGATGTATCTTTCGCGCTCTATGACAGGCATGGTGGACATATAATAACTTGACATGTTTAATCTAAAGTTATTTACGCCTGCCGTAAACAAAGCAACCATGTACGAAAGTTGCTTTGTTCCACTATATTATATGGAAGTCTATGGGAAATCTCATTTGTTTTCCCCCAAAAGTGGGCGTGAACCTGTTCAGAAACATTCTATGACGTTGCGCCGGTTGTGCTTGAGGGTGAGTAAATCAAAGGGGTGTAAAAATAAATCGATATGGATCGATGCATCAATTACATTTCTAATGATACGATGCATCGAATGCCATGCATAAAATACCGATAAGAGGTACCTTTATTTTGACACTCTCCGCGTCCTCATTTCTTGATGTAACGTCAATCTACGTATTTCCGCCAAAGTGCGCATTTTCATTTTTTTCATGTGCTAGTCTCAATGCAGTGCAGCAACAAAGCGGTTGTAGCAACACAGCGTAAGAGGCAGAAGATGTTGTGACGCTATCGGATGCAAATCAGGGGTTTGTAAATATTTTGTATTTGGAAAATGGATTGGACAAACAGATTGGCAGAAATCCTTAAACAGCTCAAACACTAAAGACTTCGACTGTTGCCATCGTAAGCATGATTTTGTGAGACTTTTTTCCCTCATTTATTTATTTTTCTTTTATTTAAAAAAAAAATGTTTTCTTAGTTTGTTGTTGTAAATGTCCCAATTGGGAAAAAGATTGTGCCTTTTTTAAAGAGTATATATTTTGGTTGCATTTGTGAGTTATTAAAAAATGTAACAGCTAAACTAGGCTCGTAATATTAAAGTATTGATAAATTAATCGAATCAAAACGTAATTGCATCGAAGAACTGTATTATGTATCTGCAAATCTGCATCACTGGCGGATATAATTGATACTGTATCATATTGCAATGAACTGTCTGATTTAAATCATGGGGTAGTTTTGATATTTGGCTGAAGTATCGCTTTAAGCTGGTGATCTTAAAGAAGCTAATATCTAATATTTGACCTCTTCTGACCCTCCAGCACATCAGAAGTCCAAAAATCATCTTTATCAAGTCCGCAAAAGGAGAAAAACCGAACAGGTCACAGATCAGTCACAGGACATTAAGCCTACCAAACCAGAAAATGTGAGTGACAGTCAGGTCCCAGTGCTCTAGTCCCCCGTCTCAGATGTGGCTTATGGGGTCAAGCTCACAGATGGAGCCCAGAAATTAAGAGCTCTGATGTGGACCGTGATGTATTTTTAAGATCAATAGTAATCTTTCGGGAAAAGACCCTTTCTGGCCTTTGTGATGAACAGGAGATGGCAATAGTCATTGCTCTGTCCACGTGGAAGACCAGAATACACTGAAGGGTCTGTGATGTTCGGACACCCGGATTTGATGGTTTTCCATCGCCTGTTACCACTAATTTTTGGATTTTGGAGCTGGACAGATGTCTTTCCACTGCTGTCGTGGCTTAGCCCAACAAGTTTTTACCACAGGGTGCACAAAGCGGTGTTAACCCATTTCTGACTGAACTCCGTGCCACTTTTGTTGGATTACTGGATTATATTTTTCCCAATTGTCAGTTCTGGATATTTTTTATTGGGACTTTTCTCTGGTTTCAATGCTTTTACTAAAGAAATTGAATCAAAACACTCAAGGAAAAGATCAGCTAAAATGGTCATTTACTTGCGTTTCAAACCTATATGACATTCTTGTGGGAAGTCATGTGGGTTTAGAAAGAAACAAATGATGATTTTTCTGTTTTGTCTGAGCTTTTAACAGCATTTTATCACAGAATGACGTCTATTATTGCATAAATTATGTAAATGAAATTATGTAATTAAAGAGCTTTTATGATTTAAATATTACAATTCTCAGCAGACGTGTGTTTATCTAATGAAATGGGTTAGAAAAACGTTTAACGTGAAGTCATCAGGGTACTTTTTCCTCATACCAGCACTTAACTTCATGGTCCTTGGCTGAAAGCCACAAACTACTTCATTTCTTTCTGTCTGATTTTCTTTCTGTCTCATCTTTGCATTGAGGTCTGTGCTGCAATGTGGATTTTCAGCAAGATGGCAACCTATGCTCATTAGCCCTCATATCCAGGCTAAATATACATCACACTTACAATAGCTGGAAGGGAGTGTGTTTACATAGTGTACGAGTGAGTAAGTGGCTGGCCCACATTTGCACTGATTTGGGTCAGAGATTTGGACGAAGCGGGTGCCTGTGAATTCCGGTAGGAGCGGGGTTGACTGGCAGCCTCTCATCTGTGTGTCTTATTTTAGGCTTGGTGGGAAAGAGTCTTTGTAGTTCAGCGGAGCTTTCTTTTGATGGACAGCAGTTATTTTAGATCAGACGTTTTCAAGGATGAAAGGATAAAGGAAGCAAGTCATCTGCCGTGTGTTTACCTTGAATGTCAACTGTTTAGGGGCGGGTACATATTAGAAAGTTTTAAATCCATAGTTATTTTTCCTTCACTGCAAATTACTTTTCTCCTTTTTAACACAAAGATACATCATCCGACTGAAAGCTCAATGAATTTTATTTTGCAGCGGTGTGCCGTGATGTCGGCATCCATTGAGCAGTGGGAATTTCTGCTTGGCGGGTTAAAAATTTGATATGCTGTATTTTGAGACTCTGAGGCTCTTTAGGCGCCCTTAAAATGCATCTTTAAGCCTGATTTATACTTCTGTGTCAGACCTACGATGGATCCTCCATATTGTATGCTAAAGACCGAACAATAGTCCATTTTTGGCGCTTACGCTAGGGCTTGCATACAGTGCACATGACGCAGTTTTTGTTATCAGAAGATTGCGCATGTAATATATGACTAGGGTTGTGCCGATAGACGAGAATATCATCTATCGACGAGAGTCAGACATTTGGCCAATAGCTGGCCTTCATGACGATACTTGGGAGGTTTGCATATTATAGTTCAAATTATTATTTTTATTTTTATCATTGCAGTTTTACATTAACATGCAAATTGTCCTCGCAAGGGAGAGCTTGTGAGCTTGTAATGTGTGTGGGACGGACTCCTTTTTGCACCTGATCTTGTAATGCTTGCGTCTTGGACTTTTTCTCGCACCTAAGCTTGTAATACGCGTGGCTCTGACATTTCCGTGCACTAGAGAGGTTTTTATGCGGACAGCGTTTTAAAACCAGTAAACGTGTTGTTCCCCCTCCCTGGCACGCAGGAAATTTCAGAGCGGCTGGGCATCAATGACGTGCTCCGATTAATAAGGTATAAGTAAATAAGACAAATAGGTAAATGAGTAAACTATTGCCCCGCCCCCTGATTCTATTGTGATACGTGGATCTTACAGGCTGACGATAGGACGATCCCACTATGTTGCATATCACGCAACATTAGTATGTGCACCACCAGATTTTTGAAACCTTGCGCGCGTTGTACGCGTAACTGGTGCATGCGCGTACAGCAGTATGTAGTTTGTATACCAGGAGAGGTATTGCAATTTGTCGCAATTCACATGCGTCAAACTATTCAAGGCTGTGCATGTACGCATAATACCCAGGGCTTAATCATCAGTTTTTAATTTATACTTCGGCGTTGTTGTTCGCGTCGACATGCAGGTTGTTTGTAGTAGGGCTGCACGATATATCGAAAATGTATCGCAATCAGTGTGTGTGCGATATGCATATCGCAGGGAGCTGCGATAACTTGCATTTATTTTACGTGTCTATCATTTGTGTGTTGCATGCTTAGATTGTCCAAATTACACCAATCAGAAGGTGTTTCCCACACACTTACTTTACTTGGGCGGCTCTCTAAAGTATATTAACAACCGGCCACGTATATCTGGCATCAAATTTTGTCTTTTTGTCCGTGATAATGACAGTATGCGTGCGAGCACGTTGTGTCTTTTCCGATGAGTTCGCTGTGCGTTTGCGTGCTCTGAATTGGGTGCGACGCAAAGCTCAGTGTCACATTGTATCCTTCCATGTTCCTGAACTTGATCATAGTTGTATCCATTAGAGGTCTTCACGGAAGGACACGGGTCTATATTTTGAAAGGTCAATCGGATCCGAGTCGGTTCCATTTTAATTATTTCAGGTATCGGGTCTGTTTAAACCCGAGTCGATCAGAGAACAGCCGTGAACAGAGTCAGTCAGCGCTAAAGCGCTACAGCGCATGTGCAGTCTCAATCGTGCCTCCGGGGTCTATGGCAGTGAAAACTGACTCTTGTTTATATAAAATCACGGCCACGCGCTGCACTTTCTTTCTCCCATGTTTATAGTATTATTATCAATGAACCGTCTTTTTATATCTAAAATGTTTGCTACAAAGATGGTAGCAAATAACCAATGTTAATGCCAAGCCCATTGCACTGAAGGAATAGAAAGAGAGGCACTTTTACTGCTTCTACACAAACCTATCAACTTTATAATCTTTAGACCTATTTATAATCCATAGACCTGCATTATCTATCATTAATATACTATACATTTTATTGTATAAAGTTAGTCTTTCTACACCTCTCACAATGTTAATAAATCCCTTTAAAGGGATCATATTCACAAGTTCATTCAGCTTTGTTCATGTCAAAGAGAAAGCAAAAAGAGTTTGGAGTGGTTGGATTTATGAAATTAATATAAATATTCAATAAATCAAAGTACTGTGTTATGGTCACACATTACTAGTTTGTCGTCACATGTATAGCATAGTTTTTTTTTGCCTGAATTAGATTTAATTACATCTTTAGAATATGCATTACCTGTTTATTTCATTATCTAAATGATAAAAATAAAAGCAAATAAAAATATAATTTCTCTAAGAAAGACATATCGCAAGCCATATCGCCATCGCACCCACCAACAGAACTATCGCATATCGCATATTTTCTCATTATCGTGCAGCCCTAGTTTGTAGGCAGAGTTCAAATGCATGTTACTGGTGTAATCCACCGTATCGACTCGAGACGAAAGCCGAAGAAGCAGCAGCTTGTTGTGTACGTTGGTGGAAAGGGTCAGCAGTGATGGAGGTAAATAGACAGTGACTTTTGTTGAGTTGGTAAATATTGCTCCTCAACTTTGATGATCTTGGTTTATACCTTCGCAGGCAGAAAAGTGTATGAAACGAGTCGTTATATATCACAGATTTTTTTACTTGTGGTAAAAAATTTGTTACCGTTTTTTACCGTCCCTTTAGAACTGATGTGTTGTTACATTTTTGGGGTGGTGCGCGTCAGGCTGCAGCGTAGGTTACAATGCAGCAACGCTATTTCATGGCATTACGTACGTATTTTATGATGTAGCTAATTCGTATTAATTCAAACAACCACATTCGTACATTTTTGTACAATTTGTTTTTGCCCCGTGACGTTGGCATTAGAAGCGTTGCAAGGTTAGGCATTAGGGCTGCAAAATGATTTATCACGACTAATCGTTTACATCGTATATGTATGTTTACTGTGTATAATAATTATGTACCGTATTATAAGCCGCACCGGAGTAGGCTATAAGTGCATCATTAAAAATGCGTCATTAAGACGAAATAACATATATAAAGTCGCAGTGGACAAATATGTAACGTTTTTTTTTTTTTTTTTTAGAAAATTATTTCACAAAATCCACGCCGAAGAACTGACATTTAATCTGGAAAGATAAGTTATTTAACTAAACAATAGCAGACAGAACAGCAGGCTGAATAGATGTCTGTTCGTTAAAAGTAATATCAGTTATTTAAACGATAAACCAAAGCATACAGAACTTACCTGGAAGGTTGAATAGGCTAAATTAACCGAACAAACCAACTAGCGTGAAGTTCGCAGACTCGTCATTCCACATCACTGAATCCATTGAATTATATAAATACAGAAGCAGCATATAGAGGACTCTTGCGGCTGTAGGCGGTAATGTTGTCTCTTGCCTCATAAATGCCAAAATTAATTCATACTGACTTACAAAGCGCACCTGACTATAAGACGCAGCACCAGCCAATTTATGGGAAAAAATGCGGCTTATAGTCCGAAAATACGGTATATATAAATACACACACACATATAATTTTAAGAAAAAAATATTTATTTATATATTAAGTGTTTATAATTATATATAATATAAAATATATATAAATATAAAAATGTATATACACATGTAATATTTCTTAAATATATACTTGCATCAGTGTGTATTTATATGTACATTATTATTTTACACAGTAAACACACATATATGATGTAAACAAAAACATTTTTCCTGCAAACGATCATGTTTAATCATTGTGCATCCCTAATAAGGTTTCATTATTGTTTTTACTCATGATAATCATATGTTTTTGTACGATTCACTGTATGAATTCATACAAATTAGCCAACTCGTAAAATACGTACAAATTATTGTGAGATCAGGCTGGAATAGCTAATTCATATCTGAGCTTTTGCTAGCTAGTAGAGGTCTTTGTGTGTTCACCTGCTTGGTGTTTTGACCATTGCCCTTTTACGATCAAATCTGTGAAGCATACTAGGTGTTGATGGGTTTAAACTGTTTAAAGCTGTAGTTGATGTAGACTACAACACGGTCACTCTCTGTTGAACGCACGGCTTGCTGTTGACATAATGTGGGGTGTGTTTGTTTATCTGGTGCTGGAATTATTCGCTGGTTATAAACGTAATTATTCCCTTTCACCATCCGAAGTGCTGATTCATGTGTTATTAAAGAGAAGCAGCTGATGTAATGTTTCAGTGGCACAAGTTAACCTACGCTGTAAACTGGAGAACTGGGTCAAGTTTGTTTACATAGGCTTGTTATGTTCAGTCATGGAGAAAGCTTTGATTGTGCAATGTTTGTTGACCATACTGTAGTCTGTCAACAGTTAAACCCTGTTTTCATACTATCCACAATACATATTACCGAATAATGGGTAAGTCAGCCGGGTCAATTTTTTGTACAACTTTTGGAGTATCGATATTAATTATCTGCTTATTTTAACACAAACATTTTCCTTTTTTTGGAGTGTGCATAGTATGCATTGCTGTGTTTAGTTTTTGCACTACACAGAATTTAATTTGCATAGTTTTCCCTGTTCAAGATTTAATTTTGATGTTTTTGAATGTGCCAATCCCAGCTTTGCTTAATGCTTAAAAGGACACTATCATTGTTCTGTTAGTGCATACTTTTTGATACATTAAACTCTTGCAGTCCTTTTTTTTAGGGATTGACATGTATGTCAGTGGGTTGAATAGGGGTCAAAGATAGGCACAGTCTTTTCCCTTCCTGTCCCCCATCAAGGTCCGATAACCTTTGGAACCAAACCGACATGCTTGAGTCGGTCCCTTCATCAACTTATCTCTCTCCTTTACTTTCTTTCATACCACTTCTTTATTTTCCTCTCATCTTACCTTTCTTCTCTATTACCTGAATATCATCTTAAATGGCGATATCATTCCTTATTCTTGTCTTTTGCTCTCTAATCTTTTCTCTTATTTCCCCCACTACCGGTCTCCATCTCTTATTGTCTGTCTGTGTAATGATAGAGTAGAGAAATGAATCATGTTGTTCTGAAGTGCTGTATAACAGTCGGTACACGCAGTCCTTACCAAAGGTCAGCTTTCTGTCTAAGTAATAACCCAGCAGCTGACTGCATTTCAAGCACATTCCCTCACTGCGGAGGATTAGTGCCACTTAAAGTATATAATGCATTGCATAAACCAAGAACGCTGATAACATACTTTTGAACCTTTATATTTTAACCACGCAGTTAACTGTGTGTTTGTGTGTTTTCAGAGGCGTGGGCACATTCTGGAATGTTTATGTTCCTGTCAGTCACTGTTGTAACTCTTCTTTGCATTGAAAATGTAGTTATGATTGACAGCGTAGGGCCGTCTTTGATGTGTTAATTTCAGTGCATGGTTGTGGAAAGATGTATTTCATGAACATTTGTATAATCTCAGTTTTTCTCGCCATCGTTGTGGTTATTCAGTTTAGTCAGACAGACTAAGGGACGGTTCACATTTCTTGTCTTAACACAACCGCTCCACTTTCTTCCTTTCCAACACACACTTGGGCGATTTCGCTTTGTTAGCTTGTGTTGTCGCTAAGCAACATTGAGCCTTCATGGCTTGTTTCTTTTATTTGTGTCAAACTTGACAGTTTTGTTCGTTCTGTGTCTTCGTTCTATGATCAGCTGTTCCTCCAGCTTGAGTTTAAAGAGCACCTATTGTACGATTCACGATTTTACATTTCCTTTGGTGTGTAAGTGTTTATTAGTACATGTTAACTGTATGTAAAAGGTACAAACCCCAAAGTAAATGATGATGCAAGTTATCGTCTCCAACATAAATCTCTTTTCTTGGATTACAACAAACACACAGATTGTAGGCAACAGTTTACTTCCTTGGATTGGTGATGTAGACAAGACCAAGTTTTTCAAATCCGTGCGTTTCGGGAAGAGGGTAAAATCTGGAGCTACAAAAATGTACAGTATGTGGAAAAATTTTTTTTTTTGTGATAAACATAAATAATGTTTATGCGATCCAATGTTCATACTTAAAGGGTGAAGCTGATTGGCTGGTTCTTGTCACATGACCTACAGTGCAGTTGCGTCCTTCTGGCCTCGTACACACTGCAAACTTTCGGAAATGAGAACTGCATTTAAATGCGGGAGTGAATCCCCTAAATGTTCGTTTCATGTCTGTACGGAACACGACTCACTCCCATATTCAATTCAATTCAATTTTATTTATATAGCGCTTTTCACAATCGTTAATTGTTTCAAAGCAGCTTTACATTAATAGAAGCAGTGAAAAGCACATAAAAACGACAGATAGCACAACATAATACACGATAGCATAAGCAGTTAAATTTGCTGCGGCTATGACTCAACAGTATAAGCGAGCGTATTACTAATGTAACGTAAAGAAGAGGAAGCTAAGTTAAGCCCAAAAAGGCTGCCTCCCTGGGTTAAAAAAAACCCTAGGAGAAAAAAAATTATTAACCATATTAATCATAGCAACGTTCTGCCGTCTCTCGTGCTTATCACTCACAGCTTTGACCAAAATAATTAACAGCATTGTTTTGCAATAAACCTCTGTTTTGGCGTTGTGCATTGTACGCATTGTCTTGCAGTGTTGCCAGGTCCTTGTCTTTTTTGTACGTTCATACTGCTTTGGCGGATAACTGTTAAGGCTTTTCGCTCATGAAGCGATCAAGTTTTTGGTGTTAATAAAGTGTGAAGGTGCCGGCCCCAATATTTTGATCTTTGAGGTAAAGCATTTGAATTTATTTTGGTTTATTATTGGATTGTTCTTGTTTGCTGTTTTTCTCGTGCAAGATCTTTGTCAGCAAACGCTCGTGCCTCTGTCATTTTCTGCACCGCACATACAAAAGACTTTTCCCCTTCTAGACATTTATTTTTTCAGAAGAGAGACCTGTGCTGTCCATGATGCACATTTAAGCACTTGATTAACTACTAGTTGTTCAGTTTGGTTATGTACACACTAAGCAGAATTTCTGTAAATGCGGTTGTCACTACCTGCATTTTGCAGGAGTTAATTCGGTTGTAGAATGTGGTTGTCAGTCCCGTAAATTACTGAACTGTGTGTGTACAGAACAGCATTAAGCATTAAAATGTGAACTGACAACTGAGTGAATATGCAGTGCGTACAGGACCTCTGAGAAGTTGAAATATATTCAACTGGCCACGGCGCTGGCGCGCCTTTAAAAAAAGAACGTGTGACACCTTATCGCACCGTGTGGCCCTCTATTTGAGCGTGTTTTTCGTGCATCTACATTGAAAATAACGTATTTGCGAGTGCATAAGACACGAAATGTGAACCGCCCCCAAGTGTACGTTTACATTTAATAATGTAGCAAAAAACTGAAAAGATTATTCTTTGTTTCTGAAAATGTATATGCAGATGACGACACTGTCAAAAAGGTCCAAGTTTGCACGGATCCTCGAACAACTAAAATGCTGTATTACGCGTGCTAGGCCAGTAGAATATGATGTTACTTTGTAAAGAAACCCTACACGCCAGCGCAAATATACTTCTACAGTGATAAATACAAACAATCAAGATGGCAAAAGCATTGAGTGGTTTTGTTAAGACGGACGATGAGGTAGATTTATTACTATAAGTGACCATGGAGTATAAAGTCGCAACATGGTTGGAGAAGTGTTTTTAATAAACTCAAAGTATCTTGAGCAGCACAAACACCGTCCTGTAGGCTGCCCTTGTTGTGTTGGTTATACTCCATCATGCCTATAGACTTAAATTAAGACTGATACAAGTTAGTCACCATTAGCACAAATTCACGATTCTGTCTTTAACGTTTTAGGACCCCAAAATGCTGTAGTGCAAACGAACAGCCAAACCGCATATAAACTTTACAGGTTTGTGTAAAATAAATATATATTGTGAATTGGTCACTTTCTGTATGAGGTTTTATGATGCTTAGGATGCTGCCTATGTAGAAAGGTAAACAGCAAAGCATCACGTTTTGGAAGGGAGCCTAAGTGTGTGTGATTCTTGCGTGAAGTCTGCTGTGTGTTTGGGTGTTTGGATTAAATCTGTGTAGACAGAAGCAGCGTGATCGCTGTTAAACTCTCTTTTAGAGTCTACAAGATAATCTTAATCCCCTTAGACAAAACACCAGGCCATCTGGTGCTGGCTTGACAAATGCAGCTAATAAACGGGTTTTCACAGCCAGTCAAGCACAGCCTCGGCTAGTAAGAAATGCAACTGCGCTTGACAAATGTTACGAAAACATTTGTTCAGTGCGTGTGTCGATTTAAGCTAGCACACCACAGCAGCTGTCTATAAAAGTGACGTGATGCAAAATGTATTTGATAGCCAAATGTTAAAGGTGCACACTGTCATCATTCGCTCCTGTTTTATGCTTACTTTAAAGTGTGAATAGTTTTTTTTAGCAGTTAACGTGGGTGGCAGTAGTAGTAATAAATGTTATGAAGTAGTAGACAAACACGGCCGTTTGTAATCTTGTTTTTATCATAAACTTGTTTGTGAGCCAGTAATGCGGGATTGTGTTGACATTCAAAATATCCAAAACAGCATGTTTTCGACACTATTGTGGTGATTAACGCTATGCTGTCATCGTAAAAACACGTTATTTTCTGCCACGAGACACCACGTTATCATTTTAAAGCAGATATCAGAGTCTTAACCCTAACCCAAACACACAGGACTGTAGTTTACAGAAGGTCTGGCATGTTATCGGTTCACATTCAAGGTTATAATTTGTGCCATTGTTTTTCTTGCCATTGAAATGCTTCTCAGCTAAATTCCAAGCGTGTTTGATGGCTGTTTAGTCTGGTTTGAACGTTAATTTCGTCACTGAGTTTTGTTTGGTGGGCGAAAACTAGGGTACGTTTAAACCACTGTTGCTTTCCTCTTAAAGCACAAGTGTTGTAGTCTGATAGAGGGAGGTTGCCAGGGCGGTTGCATGACCCGTTTCCTTGTTTGATTTGGCCGTCAGCCTGTCTGCTCTTCTGTGTGCCCCGGTTTGAACTTGATCCATATAGGTCCTACCAGTTAACAAAGCAACTCCACCTGAATGTGTCTGACCAATTCCCTAAAGAGACCCATAAAGGATCTTCATCTGAAGGCCTTGTGGGTTATTGTATAAAAATACACCATATTCGAATTCCAAACATCTCTGAGCTTAAATGTCATGCAAAATATCTGGAGCGGACTCAAAATTAACAACAACAGTGATACACTGGTGTGACCTTACATGGTTATCCTTACAACACCATCACGCATACATCTCTAACTTTGAAGATCTGTTTGATAGGAGGCCACTATCAGCTCTCCATAACATTGTTCCCTGTGGTACAGCTGGTAATACTAGAAGCATTAACTGGTTTCTCTCTGTCTATCATCTGTGCCGATTTTGTCTTTTTTGAAAAATTATTTCGATTGTGTTTTAAATGTCTTCTTCGTTGCCTCCTGTAACTGTATCAGTCCATTAAAAACGGCCTCAGGTCTTCCCCTGGTTGTTTAGTTAGCCTACATTTGCATAACTCTGATTGCAACCATAAAGAAACAGTTGAACGGCTTCCTAGGAACAAACACACCCTGAATGTTCGAGATTATCTGCAGCGGTGAGCGGGAAAGAGCAGGCTGTACCTGTTGCTGTTAAACTCGACTTTTAACCTACTGCATAAATTCTGGTTAATTTGTCCTTAAAACAAACTGCTTAAACCAGTCAAAGCACATATTTTTTGCATGTAGCATGTAATTTGTCCATTCGCACTGCAAGTGTGAAAATCTGTTGAATGTGATCCAATCACTGTTGATCAGCAGTATAATTACCATTTTTTGCAGATTTGGGCATGCCCGAATTTAAAGTCCCCTACCAACATACTTTGGAATAAATTAATAAAATTGTCTTATTTTGAAGAAAACATTGTTCTCTATAACTTGTAAGTTTTTTTAAATAAATGCGATGATGTAGTTTTGGACCCACCGGCAGGTCTGCACCCTTTACCTGGTGCGGCCCTTTTGGAGTGGGGGGTGGTGAAAAGGTGATGTACACCTTCAAATTAATATAACTCTGGCTTTTTTTTGTCTAGAAGCCTAATTTTGGTCTTGTTTTAAAGAAGACAGTAACGTTTTTTTGGAGGTGAAAATATATATATTTTATAGTGTTTTACATTTATTTGTAATAAATAAAAAAATGCAATAAGTATTATTTTTAATACATAAAATTATAAAAAACTGAGGTTTGTGTTGATTTGCTGTGAGGTTTGCTGCATAATCTTGCCATCGATTGCTTGAATACTTGTACGTGGCATCGATGATCGATCACGCAAACAATGATCATGTGGGTTTATTTATTTATTTATTATTATTTTTGTGTGTGTTTATGACAGCATTTGGATGTCTGGTTAGCATTACAAGCGCCTTTGGTAGTAAAGACCGGGTGCGTGTTTGACGTTGTGTTGAGCTACGCAGACCGGCGTATGACATCAGTAACTTTACCATTGATTCAAAAACAAACAGATAAAGTCCGTGCACCCGCGCCACGGCAACACGCCGAAAAAGTTATATATTTTGTGCAGATAAATGCACGTTGTATAATACATTTATGTTATATATAAGGCTTAATATTATGTCGAGTGCGTCATATAGAAAGCGCATCAGTTTGTGTTAATTAACCCTTTAGTTTCACTTTATCACGCAGCTTTTCCTGTTAGAGGTTTCTGTTAAAACATTTAAATCATTAATTATCAGTGTTGGCAACGTTACTTTAAAAAAGTAATTGGTTATAGTTACTAGTTACTTCTCAAAAATAGTAACTGAGTTAGTAATTGTGTTACATCATTAAAAGAGTAACTAATTACCAGTAACTATTGCATTACTTTAAAAAGTTAAAATATATCAAATAACTTGGATGCCCCAATATTAAATTTGTTAAATTAATGACTTGGACACTAAAGAGTAGACCTGTATGAGTCGCGACTCACTCGGATCTTTAACCCGGATCTTTAAATTAACTCATGAGTCGCGAGTCTCTAGTGTCATTTACCCGGATCAGTTGAGTCCTACTACAATTCAATGTAAAACCATAAACAGCGCCACCACACACACAAACCTCTTTCAACATTATTGATGAGACTTCGCTCAACTACAGATCCACTCGTAACCGGTTGATCTGCGCGAGAACTGACCCGAGATTCTCACTCAGAGCCGGAAACGTTGCAGACTCGAGAGACCCGCGGATCCGCGAATTGACCCGAGATTCTCACTCAGAGCCGAAAACATTGCAAACTCGAGAGATCTGCGAATCTGCTCTGACTCGAGAATCTTTCAACTCATAACCGGCTGATCCGTAACCGGCTGATCCGTAACCGGCTGATCCGTAACCGGCTGATCAGCGCGAACTGTCTCTCCGCCTCTGGGGGCTGCAAGCAGGACACAGTTTTTTTCTATATTATTATGCTATTATTATTAGGCCTATTTTTTTAAATGGTCGACCATACACACCAAACCTAAAACCTATAAGCATGTTATCTCTATAGATCCACTAACCGGCTCCGGCTGATCCACGCGAATCAGCCGGTTAGTGGATCTGTAGAGCGAGTCCCATGGTCTGCGAGTCTGCAATGTTTCCGGCTCTGAGAATCTCGAGTCGCGTGGATCAGCCGGTTAAGTGGGTCTGTACTGAGTTTCCTTGGCGATTTAGCAATACTGACTCAAGTGATTCAAGTGACTCACACAACCCGGATCACTTTAGTGAGTGACTCACAATAACCCGGATCCTTAAAAGGAGTCGAGTTTGCCAGGCCTACTAAAGAGAAACCACTAATTGTGTTGCAGCATGTGATGATGTGAGGTGCTTTATCAGAATTACAGACGTGGAGAGACTCTTTCTTACACGGCATAAGTTGCACGTTACATAAACATTCTTGTCTTTCTTACATAACATTCTTGTATAAAAATAGTGCTTATTATACTTTGTGTTTGCGACCACTACCTTCGAGCTTGTTGTACTTGCCATCACTCTGTCGTTTTGGGGGTGTGGGACTCGGGCGGACTGCAGGCGAGGACCGGGCTGCCTATGAGTGTCTAGCAGCAGCATCCGCTGCTCGTCGAGAAGAGAGAGCGATACATGCCCCCGCGTCAGTCTTCAATCACACCAGAAAAGATCGCTAGATTTGTCCTTGTCGCTTTTTTTAAAGTCGCTAAAGGGGTTTAGAAAGTTGCTAAATCTAGCGACAAAGTCACCAAGTTGACATGAGCCGTTTCTCAATACCAAGTACACCAAACTCGGACTTGTGTCCTTCGTAGTTCGAACTTGCAAGTTCAGACTGGGAAGAACGAACTCCTGACGCGAAATGCATTCTGGGAAACTTCGCTGTCATAAGTCCACACAAGTCTCCTCTGATGCATCCTCGATAAAATGGGCGGATCAAGAACACATCCGGGGATTTTATGTGAACTTGGGCTTGATGCGAACTTTGAATTGGAACAGTACTTGGGCCGCGACTGATGACGATTCACAAGTCCACAAGAACGCAAGTACAGACAAGAACGCATATTGAGAAACGGCTATGCACAGTTCGAGCAGCAGTGCAGTGTTGTGTTTGTGTATGAACTCTGCCTGCCTCTGGTTGGCTAACGATAGAAATTTAACCAATCATCATCAGTTATGTGGTTGTCCCACCCTCTCTAACACACAGAGACCAATCATCATCAGTTATGTGTCTCTCACCCCTCAACCACGCTCACACACACTAGAGAAAAACATTGCATGTCTGGATGAGAGCCTACTCGCTTCAGTGAGATTAATTATAGTAATGCGCAGCATTTTAATGTCAGTAACGGTAACGGCATTATAATGGGGGAAACAGTAATTTATTTGATTACTCGTTACTGAAAAAAATAACGCAGTTTGTAACGCCGTTTATTTGTAACGCTGTTATTACCATCACTGTTAATAATCTAGTATGTTAATTTTTCTGTCATATTTTCTTCAAAATTAAGTTTTATTT
The DNA here is from genome assembly GCF_027580225.2 of Misgurnus anguillicaudatus. Classification (NCBI taxonomy): domain Eukaryota; kingdom Metazoa; phylum Chordata; class Actinopteri; order Cypriniformes; family Cobitidae; genus Misgurnus; species Misgurnus anguillicaudatus. The sequence continues at coordinate 10,458,613 of NC_073356.2, forward strand.
GAGTGTTTTAATAAAAAAATATATAATTTTCACCATGACGTTTATGCCCCGCCCCTTTGATTGCCTGCCCCCAGTTAATCGAGTACTCGTTTTTTTAGACCTATGGATTAATCGAAATAAAAAATGACATAAATGCACGTCCCTACTTGTCACAAAGGAATAAATTACAGGAACTGCATTATTATTGCTGCTAAAAGGTTTTGAAATATGAAAACTACATTCTTAGACCTTTCCAACAATATATAGTTTGTCGTGATATTAAAGGTATTGCGGAGGATTTTCTTTTTCCGGGTGGATCATCAAGACTATTGGTCCTCCTAGTTGTCAATCAGGAGTGTTGCGCAGTTGCATTTTTTTAAAAAAGTGAAGGCAGTTCTTTTATAAAAATTCAAGAAAATCCTCCGCTACACCTTTAAAGGAATAGTCTACTCATTTTCAATATTAAAATATGTTATTACCTTAACTAAGAATTGTTGATACATCCCACTATCATCTGTGTGCGTGCACGTAAGCGCTGGAGCGCGCTGCGAAGCTTCGATAGCATTTAGCTTAGCCCCATTCATTCAATGGTACCATTTAGAGATAAAGTTAGAAGTGACCAAACACATCAACGTTTTTCCTATTTAAGACGAGTAGTTATACGAGCAAGTTTGGTGGTACAAAATAAAACATAGCGCTTTTCTAAGCGGATTTAAAAGAGGAACTATATTTTATGGCGTAATAGCACTTTTGGGAGTACTTCGACTTAAGTTTGATTAACACAAATCCAAACCATGCCACTCACAAAATCTCCTGTCTGTCTTTTTGGAAATACTGTAGATTTGTATGGAATTGATCGTTTTTACGTGACGTCACGCATTTAGGGAAACCCCTGCTGGAGCGCACGTGATTACTATCTGCTGTTGTTCGCAGGTTAAGAACTGAGAGATTTCTTTAGTTTAGCCTAAATACTGAATAGTTATTGTGCAGTAAAATGCACTACCACGAGCCTGGGCTAAGCTTCTACAGAATGTCTTTTACGAGCAAAGCCTCCTTCCCGTAATACCATTTGTACTTTTGCATTTCTCAGGCTGCTGTTTGTCCCTGTGGTCAGTTTGTATTGTCGAGGCTGTTGGGTTTAATGCAGGAGGTCTCTGGAGTCCTTACAGGAAGCAACCACCTGTTGAACACCACTGACTCGCTCTGGATTTGTTTGACAGGAAGCAACACATACAGTCTCTCTCTGTTTCTTACTGTCAACTGTCTAAGCATTTAGATGTTTATCTCTCGCAGAGATAAAGATGATGTCCTTAAATGATCTCTCAGTGGTTTCCTCTTTAACCGAGGTTAAATATGTTTTACGCTGCCTCTTAACATTCCTTTTTTTGAAGTATTGTAAAGCCAGGTCAGAAGGGAAGGGTGTATATAGGACTCTTGTAGATTGAAATTGCAATGACTTTCTTTCCTATAGAGACATTGTAGCTCTCTTCCTCAGTTGCTCTTTCTCTTTAAGAAAAGGAAAGGATAAACACTCCCCCATTACAGATTTTCATGTCACCCCATGACTAAGTCACTTTCTCACATAACTCTGTCTTGCGTCAGCATTCTTCGCATTCCACATAACTGTTGCCGTTCATTAAGTGAGAGTGAAGCAGAACTGAGCACACGATCATTTTGGAGCCATTTTTTAATTTTTAAACGAAATCACAGCTCAGACAGCAGACGACTCTGGGCCAGATCTGCACTGGAGCTGCTGACTTTGGCGCGCATCCAGCCCGGAGTCGTCTGCTTTCTTTATAGAATGCACTGCTTGACCAATCAAGTATTTCAGTTATGAAGCTGTTTTAAACCTTGAGCACATATTGCTGTAGTATAGTCTGATAGATATGATTATTGCCTTTGATGCTTTTGGCTATGCTTAGGAGCCTTATAGACATTAGGCACTGATTTTCTGTAAAGCTGCTTCGGATCAAGTGCTATACAAATAAAATGGGGAGCAGAGACTCTGGTGTAAATTTGTTTTCTGGAGGTGTCAAATAATTTAATAGATCATCCAAAAATAAACATTGTCATTTACTTACCCTCATATCATTTTAATACCTTATAATATATATATTTTTTATAATCAGCCTGGTCTCAGTGTTAATACGTAGTGTTAATACATAACTTTCAAAAACACAATAAGTATTTTTGTACGTTTATATAGATCCTGAAGCGTACAATGTAGACGTATTTGCAACATTTAATCATCGTAGCAGTATTACGTTTTTACAGCTACAATACATACGTTGCGCTGTGTGCAGGGAGTGCTCATGGGAGTTTTAGTTTCCCTGTGTCACATTACGCATTGTTTATTATTTCACATAACTTTTAAGAAAACTACAAGAAAAATTCAATTCAACCTGCCATAGTGGCTAGTGAGATTTGGCTGTCTTACCGTGGGGTCACACCAGCTCCTTTTGAGGCGGCAAAATCGCATCTACTGCCTCTAGTTTGCCGCTTGAACATTTTGAATGCATTCAGCAAGTAATGGAAAAGCAAGCATTTGATGCGTGTCAGAGGCGAAATCCGCTTCTTGTGGGTGGGGCAAGTGCTATGCGGTTGTCTGTAGAAATAAGAATATTCCTGTCTCTGGTGACTGCTCACGGACAATATCAAGCGTTCCTTCATGTTGAATGAGTGACTCCGGGCAGGGCTGTCGCCACAGCAGCAAGCAGGCTCCTGATTGGTTAACGCGACGCGATGTTAAAATTTAAAGTTAAAATTTTTCTACTCGGGCGTCAGCCGCAAATTTGCGTCAAACGCAAAATGCACAAAAAGCACCATTCACGCGAACCGCGCCAGACGCTCAATCTACCGCGCTAGACGCTCAATCTACCGCGCTGCGATAAACGCCTCATTCGCGCCGCGAGACCTCCAGACGCGCATCAACGCGTCTTCACATTGACTTAAAATTTAATTCACTCGCGCTTGACGCCTCTACCGCGGCTGGTGTGAACGCAGCATAACCCATCACAGCAGAACTCGACCCACATTTGGCAGGTTGGTGGGTGTTAATTTTAAGCCCTGTATATAATGTATTCTTTTTTATATATATAATGTATTATTTTATATATTCAACGTAATAGACGGACAGAAATATGTAGTAAAATTTTGTAACAATAGTAACAATATACATTTAAAAATATATTTTTGCGGCGCTAATACACTCCTACCCCTAAACCTACCTAAAACAGTTTATTAAAATCATGTACTGTTAGAATAAAAAGCATGACAGGTAACCAAGTGTAATCACTTTAATTTATTTATTGCGAAATTTCAAAAGCAGTACCAAAAGTAGTTAAAATGAGAAATATTAAAATTATTAATCTATGTAAACGTTAATCCGGTTTGTCTCTGTCATTGCGCACATTTCAAAGTACATCGACTGAAATGTTGCAAATCTTTGACCTGTAGCACGCAATAGCTAATGAGCGTTTGATATCGCTGCCGTAAACCAATGTGTTGAAAAGCTTCTTGAGGCGCAACATTTGAATGTCAATGCTTAATGAATGCGCGATTTGACGTTTACGGTCAATTGGCATCCATAACGCTAAATAAAGGGCTGAATTCGGATCTGTTGAATTTTAAAGATGTGGATTACAGCGAGTGAATAAAATTAACATCTTTTGTGAATTTATGCTGTGTTTTGATGTAATTATTATTGCATAGAAGACGACAGCATACACTCAAAAAACAAACGGTGCTAAATGGTTCTTAGCTCGAAATCATAGAGGAACCATTTTAAGTGCCATATAGCACAGATGAAGCACCTGTGTAGAACCAAATTGTGCTATATAGAACTAGGGCTGGGCAAAACATTTTTTTTTTAGATTAATAGTTTTTTTACGTGGTCGATTCAAACTCGATTCTCAAAGGCCACAATTCTTTTTTTTTTCTTTTTTATTTCCGCATACATTGAACGTAAGATTAACGTTAATCTAATTACTAGTCTTCTCCACTAGATGTCACCCTCTTTTTTGCCTTGCGCAATGTTACCAAGGAGCGAGAGGCGAGCTTGTCATTCATTCATTCAGTGCTTAAAATGGCAGTTTCAGGTGCTTCATTGACGTTGATGCCATCTTCACGTAAAAGGTCAGAGGTATGGAAGCATTTTAGATTTCGCAAGCAGACAAAGACGATAGTGGTGTGGCTTTTAAATATCTTCTGTTCACTGTTCTTTTTTATAAATATAGTATTTGTATTAAATCTATATTCATTGAGTTGAATCCAGAATCGAGTATAAAAAACAGTCCGAGAATCGGGTTGAGAATTAAAATCAAATCGATTTGACAGCTTGTGAATTGAAATCGAATCGATCTGGAACATCTGAATCAATACCCAGCCCTATATAGACAGTTTCATCGGACGCACGTGTGCTGGCGCGATACACGTCTGGATCCAAACTTTACTTTCGGTTTTGTTGTTTTTAAAGGTCTGACTAGTTGCTAAACTGATCTCTTGAACAAATACCTTGTCGAAAATAACAAATGTTTTGGTTTCTTAGGTAATCTATGTTTTGATTTTTTGCTTGTTATATAAATAAACTACATTTAAAGAACTTTGTTGTTATTTATTCTTAGCGGAGTTTACCAGAAGTTACGTGCGGACCATGACAGCCGCTTTTTTATGTTGTTTTTGCTGAAACAGTCTATAAAACTATATGTGGTGCTACAGTGGCACTATATGACCCCCGTATGGTTCTTCATAGGTGCTATATAATATAGCACTAAAAATGGTTCCTCTATGATTACGAGCCAAGAACCACTTTTAGTGCTATTAAGCACTGTTTGTTTTTAGAGCGAGAAAACACCTTTTGTTTGTCATGGCAAACAAACTAAATGGTTATTACAAAATGGTTAAATGATTACAGAAATATTATTCATTTTATGGTTTAAAGTGTAGTATTGTTTAATATTGTGTATTTCTCTAAAAGTCATGAACATTTCATTAGGTTAATGAGTAAACTGTCTTAAATAAATAATTCAGAATATACGCAATTTTAAAATTAAAGAATAATAAAACATCTCAGTCTGTACGTCTGTAAGGCAGTCAATATTTAACGCATACGTCCTGTCAACATGTCGATATTATACGTTTCAGTGTGTGTAAATGTACAACCACACTTTTACGTAAAAAAAACTCGTATTCTCATGAAATCACTTTGTTATAATAAAGTGGAGCTCTAAAGGGGGTCGCACACCGGCCGCGCCGCTCAGCGTCGTGTCGCGTCTAGGACAACTGAGGTGTCGTAAACCGGAAGTGCACATTAAATAGGGCGAGCTTCGTCAGATAGCGTCTGCTTCAAAATGCAGCCAATGTTAATCGTTAATGATTTAGGACAAATATGATGTTATTTAATGTTAAACTATGTGAGCAACTTCCTGAACTTCCTGTCGTAGCTGGGCAACGCGGACAGGCGCCACCTTTCGGCTCCGGTGTGCGTATACTCATAGAAAGCAATGTGTTCGATTTTTTTTTAGCCTGGATATCACAGACAGGGTCACATATATTTACATATACTTACTGTATAAACCATGACAACATTGACAATTTTTTTGTAGTAATATAATAGCTTTGTGTGAAGGACAGACAAAAGTGAAGTTTACAGTTACTGTATACAATTCTTAAATCTCAGCTGTTCTTTTAGATCTCAGTCATGCATTGTAAATCGCACATTTATACTTGCTGTGTTGTGATTGTTTATGAGCTATTAGGACCGGCAGTGTTTTACATAATGTTTAGTCATCTTATACTTTAATTATTTGGTAATATCAAACGTTGTGCAAAATATGCAATATCCTTTTGAGCTTCATGAAGGAACGAAAGTCAAACAGAGCGACGTTCTGTAAGGGAGAGAAAATGAATTTGGGTTTATCGGGTGAACTGTTTCTGATTAGGAAAGCAGTTATTTAATTGGGTGAAGTGGATTACCTCATTCTCTGACTAGGTCACATTTAGAGGAGGACACATGGAGCAGATCTGATGTGAATAAAGAGATATCTGAAGTACAGTAGAGAGGGCTGTATTCAGATAGAAATATCTGAATTTAATTGGTTTGTGTGCTGTTTAAAGGTCTCTGTGAGGGTACAGTATTCATCTCAAATGCTATCACAGGCTCGCTTGTATCCATGCTGAATCGTGTGTTAAAAATAAAGGTGCTAAAAGGTTCTTCACAGCGATGCCATAGAAGAGACATTTCTTTTTTTATAATATATATAAAACCTTTATTTACCATAAAACACATAAAGGTTCTTTGGATGTTAAAGGTTTTTTAGGTGGAACAATTTAGCCATTGTGAAGCACCTTCATTTTTAATGTTTGGTGTAAAGTCTTACAGCTCTGCAAATTTCTTTCCTTGTTATGTAATCCGAGGGCAGCTGTTTTTTCTTCTTGAGCCGCTCTGTTGCTCTCTTCCACTGCTTCCTGTTTTCTCTGTGGCCCGCTGAACCCTTTCCCAAACACAGGATGAGAGGAGGGGCTCAGATGGAGGACACGCCCACCATGACTCACACAATACTGGTTTTCCCCCAATACCCCAGAGTCTTGCTCTTCCTTTCTGCATGTATTATAAATAATCCACTAAGTTAATAATCGTGAATGCTCGGCATACCTTAACCTGGATTTATGCCCCGTGCTTATAGCATCTATACCTGAGTGATGATATTGTCTTAACTGAGTGTTACAATAAATTGTTTTATACCATGGGCTGTTTAAATACTCAATTTTGATTGGCTGGAAGGTGTTCATTAAAACCGTTTAATGCACAGGTAGTTTCAGTCAGTTTGATTACAGTTCGAAATGAATCCGCTACTATAAACATTGGTAACCATATTAACACTTGCAAACAGAGTGAGAGACACATGTTTATTTAGGTAGGTTAAATTGATGATTTTTGCATATCGTTTAATTGGTATACGCCCAGGCACAAGACGAAATAGAAGACTTGGAGAAGACGTTGAATGAGAAAAAGCGGCACAAAGAATTAACACCGGCAGAGCGGGATAAGATTGAAGACGACGAAGATGAGGTCAATACGAAAAAGACAACAAAATGGGCAGTTAACACTTTCAGTGACTTTGCGCCAAAGACAGAAGAATTGTGATTTCGAGATCTACTCTGCTTCTCTTTTAAATGAGACATTGCAGGAGTTTTATGCGTCTGTTCAGTCTACCGCTGGATGCGAATACAGTGTTGCAAGTTTGATGTGTCTCAGAGCAGGTATAAACTGTCACACTACAAAATACATCATAAGTTATAAAGACTTCGAGACAAGCAATGCCGTCTTTACCTCCGCTTCGCGTCGGGTGGTTCTTTGGTTCAATAATAAGGAGTGCTTGATGGTTCAGGGCAAGAGTGAACAATGCTACACTGTCACATAAGTTTATCATTTGCGTATGCTCCGAAATGTGCCCATATGTCCACTTTTAATGGAAAAGGGTGCGTTTTTTATTTACCCGTCTATCACGGTCATCTCTCTCCGCCTCAGCCATCTTGATTGTTGTTGTTATGCCCCCGGAAGTAATTGAAACTTCACAACTTTATTGTCCACTCGAGGCCAGAAAATAAACAGTGACATAATCGATTATGGCACTTTGCCTCATCGATGCTGAATCGTGCATGCGCGCATTGCGATGCATTGCCGAATCAATTATTGTTGACACCCCTATTAAACATTCAAACAAACAGGACACAAAACTGATCTGAAAGCGCTAATCACACACTGTTTGAGAAGTTTTGTGCGTGCGCGATCTCAGAACGCCAGATCGCAAGGCTTCAGACGGTGTCCAAATACTGGGTTTACATTTTCTTGCACTTGAACGAACATATTTACACAAATGTTCTCATTTTTCAAAATGACACGATTATCCGCATAAACTAGTGTGTCGTGTAAGGTTTTAAGTGCACTCTTAGAAAGGATGTGTTCGTTTTTTACACATCTTTTTGTGTTAATCTTTTAACACATTATGTGTAATTTTAACAAATTATGTGTCATTTTGTGTTGATTTTAGTGTTAAAATGTGTTGATTGTCCCAGAATCAACATTAATGTGTTGTTTTTAAAACATCCGTTCTAATAGTGTGTCAGTACAACAAATAAATTCAATTTCTGCAAAAGTAAAATCTTCACTGAGTGTTAATAGCATCTACTGATTTCAAATGCTATTAACTTTAGCTCCGCCCACCAATTCTTGGTTTGAGCACAAAAGTAAAACAAAAACACTCTAAAATCAACGGCTTCAGTAGAGCGGAGAGCTTGTGATAACTTAAGCCTGATTAGAGTCGTGCATAACCCTACAGTCACATTCGCTACAAAAGTGAGCGACACCAAGCGACATGGGCGTTCCTTGGCTAATATGTAAAAGCGGTATTATCTTAGGTCACTTCAGCGGTATTGTTAAGTTACAAGAACAATGTTTTTGGATTTGATTTAAAAGTATGTATTTCTCGATAAAAGTAACAAAATATGAGATAAAATGCCAAACTTGTCAAATATATACAGAAATATGCTTTTTCCGCCATCTTGAATTATTTTCATAGACTCGGCCACAGACCTACTTCACGCTGCCCCTTCACTCCGATTGGTACTCGCTTTGTTGCATCGCTCAGCATTTGCAAAAATAGCCGCCTTGTCTATTTTGGCCACACCTTGCTTGCGCAACGGCCACTCCCATTGAAAATGAATGGTAGCCTGTCGCTCTGTCTCTGTCTCTTGTAGCTAATGTGACTGGGGAGTAAGCTCTACGCTAGCCTGTAGCTACGAGGTAGGTTATCCGTACCATGATGTGTGAGCATGTGCACCTCCCAAAATTTTTAACATGTGTTTGCATGTCGACGCGGACGACGATGCCAAAAGTTTAAATGAAAACCGACGCGGAACCTACGCCGTCGCGGCTACGCCGTAGGACCTACGCACAACTATAATGAGTCCTTAACTTTTGACGCGATGTCGCTGGTTGGAACCGCCTACTGCTGACCTCTCTTTTCTCTTTTTTACTATCACATATCACATCCAAAAGGCATTCATTTTACATAAAAATGAAGAAATTGTTTGAAAAATGGAAATAAAGTGCCTAACGACTTGTTTATTAAGGAAAAAAGTATTTATTGGGTTGGGTTAGGGGTCGGTTTAGAAAGGGCTTTTAATCTCCCAATAATGGCACATCAATTTAATAATTTTAATAAATATAATAAATAATTTACACATGAGGGTGCAAGTCACCCCTTTCTTTGTCAGGTTACACTGGCTTCCTATAGTAGCTCGCATCAAAAATATCGGCTCCTGGCCTTCAAAACCACCACGCCCCCCACCTTCACTCGCTCATACAGACTTATGTACCCCGTAGATCCCTGTGCTCTGCTAACGGTTGTGGTGCCATCCCAAAAAATGGAAAAAATCACTATCGCGTACAGTACCTCCTCTGGTTCTGTTCCTCATCTGTGGAATGATCTGCCGGTTACAACAAGATCTGCTGACTGTGTAGCTGTCTTTAAGAATCGGCTAAAAACCCATCTCTTCCAACACCTCACTTACTAATAGAGTTTAATATCTTTTTCTATCATTATCTTTTCTGTACTTAAAGAAAAACATGTATACCGTGTTAGACTTGATTAGTCAACTTATGTATTGCTGTTCTTGTGGTGTTTTAATTGTTTACCTTGCTTTGGATAAAGCTTCTGCTAAATTACTAAATGTAATGTTATTATTGTATCCGGTTAATCTACAAAAATACTAATGGGAAAATAATATCTGCCAATATAAATGGAATCTAATTACTATTTACGCATTGCAAATTTTATTGCAATAGGCTTTATGCCCAGCTGCACTACTTCCTGAACTTCAGCCAGCTCCTTGTTTCCTGTCTGCCATTATTGGACAAACTGATTAATCCAGGTGTGCCTGACTTCAGTAGTCACAACAACAATAATCAGACACACCTGGATTAATCAGTTTGTCCAATAATTTCAGACAGGAAACAAGGAGCTGGCTGAAGTTCAGGAAGTAGTGCAGCTGGGCATAAAGCCTATTTATTAAATAATTTATTTTCACCTACTAAATGGCATATTGCTTAGAAAATGCTGATATTGTCACTAAGTTTAGCTGGAAAAATGTCTATATTTTAAATAGCCTCTGCCAATTTTACTGATGAAATTTACCTAATCGATATTGAATAGAAACCAAGTTAAAAGATTGGTGGCAATACCTGAGCACCCAGAAACCTGGCATGAGTTTTAGCGTGAGAGAGAACCGTTCATGTTTGCTTCAGAACATGAATCCAGATTATCCAGATAGATAAATAAGTTTTATTTTTGGAAGGCAACTAAACTCCCTGGAATATTTAGGAGTTGTGCTGTAAAGATACTGAGAAACGGGTAAGGTGAAAGTTTAATAAGACAGTAGAGATGCATTGAATGTGTACCTGATGAGGTAAGACAGGTGTGGTGGTTCATCTGGTTGTGTCATCATTGGCCCTGTGGCTAGAAAGTGTGGGGAAAAGGTACGACATGTGTTAAATTCACTTCATTCCACAGCCTAGTCATTAAATAAACACAGACACAGCAAAAACGACTCTCTGGGAAAAGGCAGATTTTTTGTTAGAGACATCACAGTGTTTGTTCTGTGTTTACCTAATCAGTTTGCCCGGCTATGTTTAGCTATGTCAATATACTGTATGTCGATACCATGTGAAAGCACTACACAGTATGCGTTTGTGTGTGTCATCCGTCTTAAATAACAGCTCAGCAGTCTCTTTTGTGTCCTCATTTCTTTTCTCATTTCAAACAAATCTTTTATTTCCCAGGGCGTTTCGCGCCAAAACCGTGGCGCGAACACAAGTGTGAGGATCTCTCCTTAACCCTTAGCTTTCTCTACAGACTGCTGCATCGTGTTTCTGATCTTCGCATCAATCCCGCAGTCTTTTAAATGTATGCTTGTACAGGGTTTCTTCATGCTTGATCGTGCCTGCGTGTGTGTGTTTCTAGATCAAGGCTGAATGTTTTCACCGGTTGCATGGGTACGGCAGGGTCGTTGCCGCGGGAGACAGAGACGGGAGTGGCAAGAGAGCCGGTCTGCTGCAGTTTAGCGCGCCTGCTTTCCCGCCATCTGAGCCGGCTGCGAGGGAGGAGCTTTGGCACAAAGACAGCATAGGAGGCTTTCCCGCCAAATGCCTCGCATGCAAATGAGCCCCGGTGGGAGGGGCTTGCAACCGTTTGCAGCACTGTTAACCGTTTCAGTGCTGACAGCCAGAATACACAACCCCCCTAACCCATGCAGACTGCTTACATAAGCACATAGTCCAACCTTATGTTTCATGTTATGCAAGTCCAAGAAACTCGAACCCACATGTATATATGTCCCCTGTGCACTTTTAATTTAGGTAACAGGTTTATTGCTTTAACATGCATGAAAATTACTTTTCTTATGAATGTGCTTGCTTGGAGTTATGATGTTATAACACATTGGTGTGGAAAGTTTGCATGGTTTTAATGACAGTTATGGGTCTGAATGAATTTAAGCATTTTTCTCAGTTTCAGATCTGTTAATGTTGTGTTCCTAAACTTCTTAATGCTGCTTCATGAAATGCATCCTCATTTATTTTGTAGGATTATATTGGATACATGAAAAATGTTTTTTTTACATTTATGATATACATTTTTTTGTATGTGTTTTTACTGGGAATCGAACCCACAGCATTTGTGTTGCTGCAGGACCTTTTAGTAGGACAGGCCCTGGACAGTCATAAACATTTTAATAAATATATTATATTGTCTGAACTAATAAAAAACAGTATTTAATATACAAACATTCACAAATAATATAAAATAGAGAAATGTCATATGTTTTATGTATGCCCAATGTCCTCACAATACCAACTGTGTATTGTTAATGTTTTGAGTTGGATACACAATGCAATAGCTCTGTTGCTCTGGGCGTGAACCGGGCAGGTGATGGCGGTTGGGAAACATAACCACAGATCTTTACAACATTGTGCCAAGTTTAACACTGAACAATAGAAAAAGGATATGCACACAACGACTTCATCATCGGTTACTTAAATGCGTGTTAGAGAGTATTTGGACAAAGCAGTTTGACCCAGCGCTGGTTAAATGACACCTCGACCCTGTCATGGAAACCGGCCGGTAACCGTCACCAGGCAGGACCTTCCCCTCCGGCTAGAGAAACTTACACTGTTCTTCCCTCTCTTTCTTCTGCTGGGGTGGGACGGCCTGCTCTGCGTTGAGCCGGTTTGTTTAGCTTGGCTGTACACCTGTCAACCGACCGGCAGCTCCTGAATTTACCTGGAAAACTCCCAAAAATATCGCCAGCGGCAGATCCTGGTCTGATGTGAGTCATTGTAATATTGCGCTCTCGAGGCTCCAGTGAGATGATGGATGATGCCCATCTTTAGCATCAGATCCGTCTAGACTAGTCAATTTCGTTTATAACGGGATCATCGGTTACATATGAAATATTTATCATCACAAGTCAATCACTTTTATGTTTACAAAATACTGAAAAAATTATTTTGGTAATAAGAAACTCCTTGTTATTTAATTTTACAATGCATGTGTAAATGATAGTTCTGGTTGTTCTGATTACGTCATAGGTCAAAAGCCAGACTTGTTCGGGTATCTCCGAAACCGCTCCCATCTCCTAGTGCAGTATATTTGGCGTCTGAAGCAGGGGCGAACAACTTTATTCCCCACATTTGTTCACTATTTTTTACCCACAATGCACTCTGACTTTGAGGGTACATTCGATGTAGACTCGGGCTGCGTCCGAAACCGCCTACTTCCATACTATACAGTAGGTGAAAAGCAGTATGCAAGGCGAGTAGTATGTCCGAATTTACAGTATTCGAAAAACAGTAGGCGAAAAGTCCCGGAATGACTACCTACTTCCGTCAAGATCCTGAAGTGTTCATTCGATGGACACTTTGCTATCCTGTGATCTTCAGGAGAGGAGTTATCCAACAACGATGACGGCGGAGGGGCGTTCAGAACGCATATCAGTATTGTTCACGCGAGTGACAATCAAACAGTGTGAACTATCAAAGACACGATCTTATCAAAATCATGCCGTGTGAAATGTGTTCTGACCAAAAATAACATCAGCGATGACCTACAGCCAATGAGAGAGCACCATACAGGGCAGCTGGAAGTTCAGGGAGGAGTCTCCTCAAACATTTTCCCCTTTATAATCTTTTTTTTTTTTTTTTGCCGCAAATGAGCGCACATGCAATTTTTATGGCAAGCTTCTCAACTACTCATGTAAGAACTCGGTCTTGCACACGTGGCCTTGCGTGTTTCCTTGTAACTTCTCGCATGCATTTGGTTGTAAGAGTTTGCGGACTGGGACAAAGTTGAGCTGCGATTCTTCCTATGGTAAAGTCATGCAGTGTGGAACGCCCTGTCGCCTCACGTGAAACTTTCGCATGCTCACGTGAAACTTTCGCGTGTGCACTTGAATCTATCTCGTGCGCACGTGAAAGCGAAAGTTACTAAACGCGATAGTTTCACGTGCGCACGCGAAACAAAACTTTTTTAAAAATTTTCCTTAGGGGCTCCATAAAAATATAATACATATTTCTATTAAATGTAATAAAACCTTAATAGTATAAAAATGACAAGCAGTTTTTTTTCTCTTTATTTTTAACAAATACATCACAAATGTAGAAAAGTAAAGTGTACCTTTTACATTACAATCCATAAAGCCACACAGGTGTTAGGGGGTGTACACACTAAAGCTTTTACGCCGACGGCTGGCGTTTGTTTTCAATTGTTTCCAATTAGAAGAGCAGTGTTTTTTAAAAAAGCCAGCATTTTTTCGTGCTGAACTTCGAGTGAAAAGCTCAGCTCGCCAATGTCAGTTCTCATAGGCCATCCAATCACAGTGGAGGAGAGGCGGGACAAATATCACAACAACCAACAATTACAACAACAATTGATAAACAGTGCAAGAGTATCACACCAACCAAAGCGTTCAGCTGAAGAAAGCTGGCATTCGGCATCCGCCTGCCGTTTAAAAGCTTTGGTGTGAACACCCCTAAGTTCATATATGGGGTCAGATAGATAACATCAAACAAATCTCATTGGTTCTCACACATCTTGTTGCTAGTTGTCATATTTAATTAAGAGACAAAAAAACAATAGGCATTTTTATTAATGGTAAATATATTTTTATTGGATACATTTTTGAGTATTACATTTATTCTCCCATTGCTTAACTATGTGGGTACATCATTGCGTAAACGTGTGGTAATAGTCATAATTTCGAGTATTGTACAATATTTTCTTCAAATGTTTTAATAATGGCCAAAATGAAGCTATACAAATTTGAGGCCCCTGTTATTGTAGGGCTATAAGTAGATAACAGAATACTAGCAATGTTAATACTATGCTGCCCCCTTGTGGTCATATATAAAACTAATACAATTCTAAACTTTGTTATAGGGATTTTTTTACTCTTATAGTTTTACTTTATTTATTTTTTGAATGATCAAAACACATCTGACTCTTCTAAGGTGGGGTTGTCATGTGTCATGTCACAAAGCCTGTCCATCAAAGATTTAATTTGTACGTAAGTGCACTTGTTTATATAATTGCTTGTTTAATCTGGCAGTGGTTTTGTAAGATCCTGTTAAACACCTTTTTCAAAACCCCTTTGAATTAGATTAGTCCTCCAAACTAACATTTTAGTCTTTGCAACAGTTATTGGTTAAAATACAAAAACATCCTAAGAGAGCATCTCCAACAACCCAAGAACAGGTGATATAAAATGTATTTTCCAGCATCCTTCCTTGCATTAAGGCAAAAGTGAGAACTAAGTTACTTGGGGAACAAAACTTAAAAATGTTGTGTCCCCAGACCTCCTAATCCCATTGTGAATTTATAAGGTGGGTTGACAAACACACATTTTGACAAACTCCAAGCATTGATTATACAAGGAATGAGCTGCCATCAGTCAGGACATGCCCCAGAAGTTGATTGACAGTATGCCAGGACGAATTGCAGAGGTCTCGAACAAGAAGTGTCGACTCTGCAAGTATTGAATCTTTCCTTGCATAAACGTAATGTCAATTAAAGCCCTTGACACTTAAAATGCTTCTAATTATGCTTCAGGATGCTATAGTAACATTCAACAAAAAGATAAAGCAGCAGACTTTGTGAAATTAATATTTCTCAACATTTTTGGCCACGACTGTGTAGACCACACTCTCAGATAAAAGGTCCAAGAAGGTACAAAAGTTGTCACATGGGGCGGTACGCTTTAGTACCTAAAAGCTGCATATTGGTACATCAAAGGTACATCTGCACCAAAATGGTACATATTGGGACCCTTTTGAAAGGTACTGCCCCAGTGAAAACTTCTTGTACCTTTATTTCTCACCTTTTTCTAACAGCAACTAAATTTTATCCCCTCTCTGTTTCGGACTATTTGTGAATAAATGTTTTCATTGTTTCTAAAAGGATACTTTAGCAATATCGCTCAAGTAGAAGTGTGATAGCTCTATATCTTCGTGGCTGTGATGATATAGAGCTATATCACATGAATTCGAGAGCGACAATGCTTTTCTACAACAATTCGATGGTGAAAGTTTGAAAAAAGAAAACTAGAAAACAACAAATGGAGTGATTTTAAAAGCCTCTTTGTTGGGGAACTACTTTCTTCCGCCACGGATTTAAAGCTCTGAGTGACGGGTAACACTTTTTGTGCCGTTTGTTTTTAAATGTCATCATTACTCAATAGACTGAATAGCCGTTTCTCAATATAACCGGTTCTTGGTCACAAAGTGTAGTTTTAAGATTAGTTCAGTTGAAAATATATATGTATAATATTCAAATCTGCAGTCTTGTAAAGATAGCGCCTATTTGAACATTTGCTTAGAAAGATTCTGACGTGAGAGATGTGGCCAGCAGGCTTTGATGTATAAAAAATGGCAATTAAAGAAAATAAGTTACGGGCATGATTCCCTGCTCTTAAACGCTGGATGCGTGTTCGTTGTCGGTGCTGAAACCACGCCCACTCGCGGGAAATCTGCCATCTCTCTTAAAGGTGCTCCAAGTGAATTCAGGCGTTTTAAGACATAAAACATTTTTTGTTACATACAGCAAATATCTCCTCACTATCTGCTTGCTACCTGACTGCTGATCAAACTGTAAAAAAATGCGGTCTCTGTAGGCAGCCCAGGCTCCACAAATGGCAATAACAACACAGTGGCCAAACCTAACACCACGAAACAAAACAAAGTGTTCCAGCCAATAAACGACAAGAAGGATTTGGGGGTGGGGGTTGGGTGTGTTCATGAAAGCACGGAAGGGAGGGGGAGGAGTTAGCTACGCTCTGTTTTTTTTAAAACAGTTCAAACATCAACAAAAAGTGACGTCGCACAGATTCGCTTAGAGCGCCTTTAACTTTCAAATAGGCCTACAGCTACAACCTGAATGGATGCTAGTGATTGTGTAAGGGGCGGGGCCACGCGCGGTAGCTCAAGTGCGTCACCAAGCCTCCGTTTAGGCCTGCCTAAATAACCCTGAAAAATGGAAAAACTGTTTAAAAATTGAATGAAATTGAAATTATAAACTATAATTTGTTTTGGAACAGGGTTGTGCAAAGTTTTCTTACTCAAGGGCCACATCAGAAAAAAAAATCTAATAAAAATCTTTACTTTATGTGCATATTACATATAGGGGCGGTTTCCCAGACAGGGATTAAACTATTATCTGGATTTTTCTTTTAAGAAAATGGACTATTCCTTTAACAGAGACTTTTATTAAAAGTAAGAAACTACAAGATTATTGTAAATCTATTGTAAAGTGTTACCTTTGATGTGAGTACAATAAAAATACTGGGTTATTTTCAGCCTAGGATTGGGTTAAAAAGGGACAAACCCAACCCACTGGGTTTTAATTTAACCTATACTGGGTTGTTTTAACCCATTGTTGGGTCAAAAATAACATTTTTCTGGGTTTGTCCCATTTTGACCCAACGCTGGTTTAAAAATAACCCAACCTTTTTTTGAGTGTATACTGTACATCATGGCAACAAGTTCCTATCTCATCATATTGCTTTTAAAATGTACATGTGTAGCTGGTTGTTGTTCAAAGGCATAATGCATAAAACATGTTTTGATAAGTTAACCGTATCAGTTATTATACAGCATTCATTCAGCTTTGTTATAACAGCACCATGGACAGCAACACTCATTGAGTCTGATTCACAGCACACAGAATGCTGTCATTTATACTTTGACGTTTCGATTGAGGACTCAAAAGCTACGACAGAACTCCATGTTGAATGTAGTAAATGACAAGTTTATTTCTTGCACAAAATGTACAAAATAACAAGCAAATGGACAGCCCCACCCCACCCTCACCCGGCCCTGTTTCTCTTTTCACCCCGCTGATATGAAGTCGAAGATCTGGAACAAATGTCTACAGCAAGTCCGATGGTCTTAGAGACAACACACATCCAATTCAGATTCACTGAACAATTAAAAATGAATAAAAACACCATATTTACAGTCTTGTCGGAACTTTTACAGCATGCCATCTATATATTCATACAGAGTTTGCTTTTCGACATGTAGAAAAAGCATTAGAAGATCAAATCAAGACATGAGACATTCAAAATACGCCACTGCTTCTTCATTTCATTACATTTTTATTTCAGAATCTCTATTGAACATTTGTGTATAGTTGTGGCCTCGTAATACCCCACGAGGAAAATCTTTATATTTACACCAAGTCTTTAGGTTCAAGCCTGCATGTTTTCAATACCAGCATTTTAGTTTTAGATTGTGAGAAAATATTCATCCAAACATCAAGGCAATGTTGCAGTCTCATTTGGCAATGATTCGCTTGCGGTTACAAACCCAGCGTTGTTTGTGTCGTCTTAATGCTAAATCTGTATCTGGATGGGTGATTATTTTCAGCAGATGATATTTTTGTAATATTGCCGTTCATCAGATAAATGGCGTGCAGTGATACAGAAGCAGACATGGCAGAATGTGTGTCGCGCGTCTGCAATGCAGTTTCATGGCTTTTACTCTCTAACTAAACTTTACAAGAGCAAAAAAGAAAACAATTCAAGCGATTTAAAGGATCATTTGTCTTATATGTACAACTGGCCATGATGTTGCAAAGATGAATAATTTGCATTTTTCTGGCTCGTACATTGGTGTGAAGGCCTTAGAAATGAATTGCTGTGTTTGTTACATCGGTTGTATTGCTGTACAGCACTAGTGAGCGAGTCAAGCAAAATGCTTCATTTCTTTACAAAACTATCCTGTGCTTTCTGAATATATACAGCTCAATGAAACGTAAACCTGTCTCCGTTTATAGTACCTTTATGATGTCTGTTGCCATCAGGAGTGAATAGATCGCGTAAAGGTTATACTTTTGTCCTGTAACTCGGACTGCGCTGGATGAAGCGTATCAAGGACGATGAGACGAAGGCATTAAAAATCCGATCAAGTCTAAAGCATGAATATGGATTTGAAATATACACAGTTTGAAAATCTTTCATGAGAAGTGGGATTCCTGTTACTTTCAAGTGTGCAAAAATACTCTGTCGGCACTTTCCACCTTAAATTAAATTATAATGCGTGTTTTGAAAGACCATAATCGGGTATTAGGCTGCAGTTTTGTTCAATTGTTGAATTATAATATACATATTTATATATATATCTCTACTCTTCCTGTTTTATAAAATGACACACGGTGATAAACCATCAACAATCTATATATATATTTATTTATTTTCATTTTCATTTCTCTTTTCTAGAATATCTTATACTTCATTTGAGATCAAGTTGCATTGCGCTCTTGTAAACAAACATGTTTCGGAGGTTGGTTCACCCGTGTTTGTCATCCACCTTTATTTGTTTTCTGACAGTCCATTTCTTTGTTGTCCACTCCCTCACCTCCAGCTTTCATTGAAGCAGGGCCCTTATTTGTTTAGAGGTGCTGTCATCATTTAAATGTCTCGTTGTGTACCTGTATGAAAGACAGTGCTCATATGTCAACAGAAACAGTTATTAAAACACTTTATTTAAAGGTGCAGTGTGTAGATTTTAGCGGCATCTAGTGGTGAGGTTACATATTGCACCCCTCTCTTTCAAAGCACATAGAGAAGCTACAGTATCTGTTACAGGACAAACATGCTCTGTACAGCAAGTTGTCCATTTAGGTCTAACGTAGAAACATGATGGTGCAAAATGGCGACTTCCATGTAAGGAGACCCGCAGTCTATGTAGTTAAAAATGGCTCATTCTAAGGTAATAAAAACAATACAGTTGATTTTGAACGTTTTTTTTTACACCACTGAAAATATAGTTATATATATTAGATTGCTTCGAAAATGTACACAATGCACCTTTAAGCAATATATGGATGGTGATTGTGAAATTAAAAGAGTGTTTAAATGGTACAGAACAAGAACAGAGGTTACAATATTGTGCAAATATTTAATATTTAAAGTAAAACATTTTAATAAACCAATGCAGAGGTGTTTTTATCTGTTACTTTGTTTAAACTCTTAAGTCCCGAGCTTTGGTTTGTCTTTTTTTTCAGATTTCTTCCAGCTATTTTGCGGTTAGGAAGAACCAATAAATATAATAACTAAATATTTTTCTTTGAACATGAAGCAGTTTAATTGTCCACATTGGTGTACAACATGTTCCAGTTACACAGAATTAAATATTATGGTGCAAACAACAACAAAAATGTGATGTCCACATATTAGGAGGTTAATAGGCAAAAAATGACCAGTTTTGCACGTTTCATTCTGGACGCAATGAATTTAATGAATTATACAAATCTAGACGCAAAAGAACAATGTGCGCGGTCCCGGTCACGTTGCTGCTGGTGCTGCATTGTTATCTGATAAAAAATTAACAAGCCATCACAACACTTTCAAAATGCACCACAATGTTGAGTTTACCCATCTTGTGTACAAAGATGGTGGTTCAAAGTCCATTTCATGTTTATATCTTGAGACGGGGCACAGAATCACATTTATGTGCCCTGAATATGAGGCCAAATATGTGATGCAAAAATGCGTTCATCTAATCATTTTATCTAAATATGTTTTATAGGCTATGTTTTATTAAAGAAAAAATGCAGCATTACATTAATACACTTCTTACCAGTGGCGGCTCGTGACTGCTCATCCGAGGGGCGCTTATTCAAAATAAGTTTTTCGGAGTGTCGTGTGTTGCTCGTGTTTTCAAAATATGTGTTTGTTGCGTCATGTGAACCATGTGCATCACATGTTTTGTCAAAATAAGTACCTGCTGCACACGCGTCAAAACCGTTTATGATAAAAGAGACGCTCACGGTCACAAAATACACGCTACATACATGTTGTGACAAACTTCGCATCGAGCACCCTCGAAAAAAGAAGTCACCGGCCGCCACCGCTACTAACGTTGCATTAGAGATTTCTTTTTATTACCTGTTTTTGAAGTTTTGATCATTACAGCCAATTACAGACGTGGATGTAATGTTTAAATGAGTTGTTGGTGTAAAAGTTTTTTTTTTCACTTAGTGTAAAATAGCAATTGAATTATTTTTTGTTTGTGTAGTCCATGAGAATATGGTCTATAAAAAGGTTTTAATGTTTTTTATTCATTATTATGATTACAGTATGAAGTGTGCACACTGTGCCCCTTAAAAAAATGGTCCATGATGTATAAAGGTGAATGCGAAATTAGAGGATAAAGATTTCTGGGTTTTGGCAATAAATGATTGGTTGGTATATACATTAACTGTATTTAAAGGAATAGTCCACTCATTTTCAATATTAAAATGTTATTACCTTAACTAAGAATTGTTGATACATCCCTCTATCATCTGTGTGCCTGCACGTAAGCGCTGGAACGCGCTGCGACGCTTCAATAGCATTTAGCTTAGCCCCATTCATTCAATGCTACCATTTAGAGATAAAGTTAGAAGTGACCAAACACATCAACGTTTTTCCTATTTAAGACGAGTAGTTATACGAGCAAGTTTGGTGGTACAAAATAAAACGTAGCGCTTTTCTAAGCGGATTTAAAAGAGGAACTATATTGTATGGCGTAATAGCACTTTTGGGAGTACTTCGACTCGCCTGAAAAGTCCGCTCCCCTTCTCACTCTCATAATGGGAGAGGGAGGGTGTTACTGCGCCGAGTCGAAGTACTCCCAAAAGTGCTATTACGCCATAAAATATAGTTACTCTTTTAAATCCGCTTAGAAAAGCGCTACGTTTTATTTTGTACCACCAAACTTGCTCATATAACCACTCGTCCCAAACAGGAAAAACGCCGATGTGCCCGGTCACCTCCAACTCCATCTCCGAATGGTACCACCGAATGAATGGGGCCAAGCCAAACGCCATCCAAGCGCCACAGCGCGCTCCAGCGCCCACGCGCACGCACACAGACGACAGAGGGATGCACCAACAATTCCCAGCCAAGGCAACAACACATTTCAACATTGAAAATGAGTAGACTATTCCTTTAAGGGATATTAGATAATGAATTCGTAATATGTCATTAAGTGCTAGAATTGTATAAGGAGCGGGGGAAAATAAGCTTTGGCTTCATCCCAGTCCTTTTCAGACGTAATGATATTATTATGTATAATGTGTATTTATGTATTGTCTTATAGATGTGTTCTGATATGCTATAGTAGACTAATTGTATTGTGAATTTGTTCGAAATAAATAAATATGAATGAATGAATAGGTCAGAAATGTATAGCAATACACCTGAAATGCAGAAAAAATTTAGCTCAATTGGTTCTGCATTAGTAATGGGTTCGATCCTAGGAATATGCATACTGATAAAACAAATGCATACATTTAATGCACTGGATAAATGCATGTGACAAATGCGTAAATGTAAATGCAGGTGATAATACCATGTTACGGTCAATGATTGCCATATTAACAGTGGTGCACACTCAAAATAAAATGTACTAAAACTGTCACCTTTAAAAAGGACACCTTTGTGTGCATATTAGTACCTCAAAGATACATAATGGTACCAAGTATATACATATCTGTACATAAATCAAACATATAGGACCCTTTTAAACCCTTTTTTTTTTCAAAGCATTTACAGTATTTACAATGGTTTTACTATAATACATGGTACAATAGTCTGTGCCATCCCCACTCACCTCAGTGCATTCAACAGGCCCTCCACGCTGTTTGAAGGCTGCTCTTTCAACACCTTGATGCAGCCCTTCATCTGCACAACACACACATGCATGCAGAAATCAAGCTTTAAAGAAAGGTCACCACCTTGTTTTTTTCATCCCTGACTGTGCACCAACCGGTCTAGCGCTGGTTTAGCAGTACTAAACACACAACGTGTAACTCACTGGACTATTAAATTAATAGATTTTCATTTATAAAGCTTGAGAGCATCAGTAGCATGAACATATTTAATTGTTTGATGGAAGAAAGAACTTCATACAGGTGTGTTTTAATATTTTTGAAAGACCTGATCAAATATTATATTATAATATAAATAATATAAATATATTTATAATATAAATTATTACAAACACTTATAAAAACTAACCATGGTATTACTACAGTTAAAACCAAAAAATATGGTTACTGTGCAGAATGTGTAACTTATATTTTCTTACATCAATCTTGGAGGTCTTGGCAAAGGCACCCACTGGATGAACGTGGTCATAAAGGATGATGACGCCCACCATCACACGCATGCAGAACAGCATTGTGTCTGTGTTAGTGAAGCGGCACCTGTACTCCCTTCACACAGGAAAATAATGATCACTTTAGCAAATAATTTTTTTTTTGGAATAACAACATTTTCACTCAGAGGAACTTACGGAGTCTCCAGCATGACGCGGCACACGCAGGCCATGGTGCTCAGGCAATCTGTGGTGTCCTCGATTGGCAAAGTCTTGTTCTATAACATGCATGTGGATTAACACCATACCAGTAACAGCCTCTAGGGGGCGACACGTTACTGTTCAACACCTTTTTATGTGATGTTCAAATGAAACCTCATTTCTACGCCCTAAAGCAATTAAAAAGCATTCGATAATATTTCTACTTACCTCTGACACAAACTTAGTCGTGGCATTGCTCAGGGTTTTGAGCATGGGTGTGGCTTCAGCATAGAAGAGGGACATCCGATTGGCCATTTCATTATTCACTTCATTCTCTGCCTCTAACTGTAATGCAAACCAATTGATTTCATATTAGGTGTTTAAGTTGCATTAAAGTAACAAACGCATGCAATGCATAAATAAATGCCAGTAAAGTTCCTATTAAAGCTTGTTGATCTTACCTGCTGGTTGTTCAAGCGATTCCTGCTAATGGTCCTCCTATAGTAACTAAAGTCATTCTGTATGGCTGGATTTGTCATCTAGAAATGATAGAGGTATTAAAAAAATGTTTAAAAGGTGTATTTGTTTTCTCTCTTATAAAGTGAAGAACAAACGGTGCTAAATTAAAATAGCACGAAAAGTCGTATTCTATATAGCACTGTTTGTTTTTAGAGTGTACCTTTAGGTCATTGCTACATTTCTTATCACAGATTTAGTCTTGGCTCAGTTTTCAGATATGCTACTAATGATATTTATAAAAGCAGAAAGCCATGCCTTGGGTATCTCAAAGTATCCAAAAGACATCTTTAAATATCTCAAATACACCCAGTCTCCGGTTTAGCATAGTTTCAGTGCCACAAAATAAAAGAGAGATATAGTCAAAATTAAGTCAGAATTAAGAGCAATATGAAATTAAAGCCGTAATATTATGAAAACTTATTCATTAAACAAGAAGCAATGTTGTAGCAATGTGATAATAATCAAACAGATCTGGGGCACCATTGACTTCCATTGTATTCTTTTCTCCTACTATGTTAGTCAGTGGTGCCCCAGATCTGATTGGTTAGAAACATTCTTCAAAATAGTGAGTTTGGGTATTTTAAAGACATCCAGTCTCCAGTATGGCATTGTTTTAGTACCACGTAAAGGAGTCAAAATACAATAGTCAAAATTAAGTGAGAATTAAGTCATAGAAATATGAGATTAAAGTCGTAACAAAGTCATAATACAAAAATTAGTTGTAAAAAGGTGAGAATAAACTCATAATATTTTAAGAATTAATTTGTAATTTTGACCTTTATGTGTACCAAAATACCAAATTTGGTACACGCTTTATTAAAAAGGAAATTATGCACAAGCAAGCAAGTGATCCCAGAATATGAACACAAGGCACGTAAGGCATTTTCCTTTTATACAACATGCATAAAGTGCATTGTGCATTCATATCCTGGGCTCTTTACTTGCCTGTACATAGTGTGCTTCATTCATAATGTGTACTAGATTTGGTTTCTTCTCGTATTGCTATGTTTTACTCTTTATTCTCATAATTTTAACGTTGTATGCAAAATATGATGACCAAAATACTTATAATTTTGACTTTAGTCTCAAAAATATTTTATTAAAAAAAATTGTGGCAATAAAATGCCATCATACAAGGGGACACTATAGAGACAAATAAGTTAATAGATCTAAAATTGTGAGTCGCTTGTTTCATTTCTTAGGACATAGCGAAGGTAACAACCCTGCCTTTAGAGAAAGTTTAATATTTAAGCAGATGTCATGCCAATTCAAATTAAAGTTCAGATAAGTTATGTTAATTCACGCAAATGTGTTTATACAGTGCGTTTTTACAATGTTGTATAGTTTCAAAGCAGCTTTACATTAAAGATGAAGAAAAGACACGACAGAGCCACACCAAATTATTAAATATATAGTATTAGTGCAAATGTATTGTCCTCGAATATAGATTATAATCTAATGAAATGGTATATGTGACCCTGGGCCACAAAACCAGTCATAAGTCACACGGGTTTATTTGTAGCAATAGCCAACAATACGAACCCAGTCTCACGGAGTTGCGTATAAATAGCACGAAGTGTGAAAATCGTTCAATATGATATGTCAGTCCTTCCCATTCACTTAAACGGCGCATCTTTTTTTGTCGTTTAATTCATTGGTTTCTCAATTTTTTGCTATTTTGTTTTTACAATTTTCGCTTTGCTTTTGTTTAGGGTTAGAACTTTTTGTTATATAAAAATGACATCCTAACCCAAACCCCAACTCTAACCCCAACTCCAAACGACCATGGCTTAAATATAGACAAAAACAGAGAAACCTGTATATTTAATAACCTCCTTAAGCAAATCTCAAATCTTACCCTAAACCCAAGCGAAAATGGTTTAAAAACAGAAAAAAATTGAAAACCAATAAATAAAACGACAAAAAAAGATGCGCCGTTTAAGTGAATGGGAAGGACAAATTGGAATTTTGCATATGTATTGCACGATTTTCACACTTCGTGCCATTTATACGCATCTACATGAGACTGGGTAGATAATGCACTTTATGGGGGTCAAATTTATAGATTTTTTTATGCCAAAAATCATTAGGATATTAAATAAAGATCATGAAGATATTTTGTAAATTTTCTACTGTAAATATATCAATATTTCTCAATATTTAGATTTTTTTGCACCCTCAGATTTCAGATTTTCAAATAATTGTATTTCTGCCAAACATTGTAATTTCCTAACAAACCATACATTAATTATAAGCTTGTTTATTTAATTTTCATAAAATCTCTTTTCTTTGACTATTTAACATCAATTAATATGATAAATGACAGGTGTCATATTAAACTACACATGCTTTTCCATCTTACATGGAAATGGCCCTTAAAAGAAGAATAAGAGCAGGAATAACATAAAGGATTTGCAATAATGCCATGAACAGCAATGTAAAAAACGCAGAAAGAAAATTTAGCAACAAATGAGGAGCTCAGATGCAAAAGCCGTTAAATGCCACCTCCATCAAAAATGAGATAATGATAATACTAAAGGTGCAGTGTGTAATTTTTTGACAGAAATGCAAAATAATATACAAAACTATATGATCAGACCTTTTTATAATGAACCGTTATGTGTTTATTACCTTAGAAAGAGACGTTTTTATCTACATACACCGAGGGTCCCCTTACATGGAAGTCGCCATTTTGTGCCGCCTTGTTTTTACAGAAGCTCTTAATTGACAAATTCTTTTACAAAGTTGTCTCAGACGATGACATGTTTGTCCAGTGGCGGCTACCGTAGCTTCTCTATGTGTTTCAAAAGCAAGAGGTGAGCAGTGGACTGAGCCTTTGGTTTCAATTCGCAACCTCACCACTAGATGCCGCTAAAATTTACACAGTGCACCTTTAACTGAATGCTCTTTGCATGTATTATACGTTCATCAAATACTTTCACTTCAAATCCGCTTAATCCCGGCCTCATGCCATTCAGACATACTGATTTGATGAGTTATTTGGATGCGCATTTAAAAGAAAACCTGTCAAACACACTTCAGTTATAGTTATGTCTGCTCATCTTAAGCTCATCAAAGCTAAGGGTGAAGTGAAGGATCTCTGCGAACTGTTTGGCCAGGGCCTGCTCTCTCTCCAGGTGCTGCATTGGAGGGTACGGCGGGCTGGTCAAAGCCTCCAGTAGACTGCGCAGAGCATTCTCTGAAAAAAACATATTCAGTCCCCAATTTAATAACTTTTGCAGTTTAGCAGTATGTGAGCATTTCAAAAAATGATTTCATCATCCGATTTTTAATACAACACCTATTTCAACGAAAAGTTAGCCTCAAAGTTGTCTCATGAATCACTGAATCTTTTTTACGCAAAAGTAGATCATTTTAAACAATCGTTTTGCTCTTACACTATTCTCGTATTCTTTTAAAGCCATATGAAGCAATAATTCTGCATTAACCCAAAACATAACATTTGGTTATACCCCTGAAGATGAAGATCCAATGAGTGCTGTTTCACCATCAATTCATCGATGCACTAGACATCCAAACCAACTGCACAATTTATTCCCAAAGTGTCTTATGTGAATAAAACACATGCATGCTCATGGCTATGCTGGTATCAGGTGATGCAATACAAACACAGAGACCAAGGCTAAATATTGGAGAGAACCAATATTGTTACCCAACCATGAGAATTTGGGTTGAAACAACCCTCTCAGTCATAGCTATAAAATATTCAATAAATGGAAAAAATGGTCTTCTCGTGGCCTTCAGATGATGCAACTTCCTGTTAGAAATGTGTCTTGTGAAATCTTTTCCAAAGGGGGACGTGTTGGGGTTACAGGACTGAGTGAAAATGGGGGACGTGACTAAAATACGTATTTTTTCTAAAACGTGTTCTTTGTGAAAAAACATTTAAGCATAGAGTAAATATGGAGTAACAAAACAATGCAAAAAATACGAAAAAGGATTTAATTCAAGGTATAGTAAAGTGATCGAGCGGGGGCAGATGAAGTTTTTATTAATGTTTGAAATTATATAGTTTAAATTTGCAAGGTAGGTTAATGTGCTCTCCTTTTCCTTATAAAATGTATTTTATTGTAGGGCCAGAAACGACACCCATCCGGTGTAATGGGCTTTATGCATTTGGCAGACGCTTTTATTCAAAGCGAAGTGCATTCAAGCTATACATTTTATCAGTATGTGAGTTCCCTGGGGATCAAACCCATAATCTTTGTGTTGGTAGAGCAAAACCAGAAACACTTTGGATAAAAGTGTCAGCGAAATGCACATGTAACCAACCAGCATAATGTATCAGTATGTCCATGTATCTCCATAGTGACCAGAAACACAATTACAATCCTATTCACTTCCAACACCTCCCTTTGTATTTTGTAATTGCTGCAATTTATCGTGAGAACCTGCGTTGCCTGGATACCGAAAAATATTGAAACCCTCATTCGTTTACAATGTTACTGCAGTGTATGTATTGCATACATTAGCAGTGTTAATGCGGTCTTATTTCAAGTAATCAGGCTCTTACTAAGAGATACTGGAATATCGTGCCGTCTCTAAATGTCATTGGTATGCCTTAGCATGTCTCGCCTCTCATAAAATATGCAACAGCCTAACTATAAATAAGGATCTGATATGTTTTATCTGGAGACCTAATGAGAAATCTGACTCGGTCAGACATTCTGATATACGTGGATGTGTTGAAGTGGGCGTGGCCATTTTTCTCATGAGTCACTGTGGCAGTGAACTCTTATCTCCATGTTGTGTGTCTGCCAGGAGATCTGAATTTCTCACTAATCAGCACCGCCTTGAAGAAAACGACCTATCGACTAAACCGAGAGTATTGTCAGTGCGTATGGGGAGGCGGAAACTCGGCCCTTATGCTGTGCTGCTGAGGTTGTCATGACAACTCCATATGAGGAGGAGAAGCGAATGCATGTAAAAAAGCCTTAAATGGAAACGATGGGCACCCGCTTACCTAGCCTGAGAGAAAATTCGTAGAATCTCTTCAGCTTGGCCACCAGGGGGCAGACTGCGTTCCAGGCTTTCTCCTGCAGCTGGAGGTCATTGGGGTTCTGAATCGCCTGAAGGGAAGAACAAGAACATTTTCAAGTAAACGGCTTTTACAGCTGTAAAACCTGAAAGGTAAATTCAACTCAAGCCATTTGAGGAAACCGATTGCATCAAACCTTTTAAGTTTTAAAACACCTACATATGAGTACTGTGAATTTAAATGTAAGAGCATATGTGCATATGACCCAATATAAGTTCAGAGTACTCACATGTAGGTGTTTTAAAACTTAAGGGTACGTTGTGTGAAGGATCTCTTGACAGAAATACAACATAATCTACATTATCAGTGGTGTATAAAGACCTCACATAATGAACTGTATTGTTTTTATTACCTTAGAATGAGCCGTTTTTATCTACATACACTGCGGGTCCCCTTACGTGGAAGTCACCCTTATGTTTCTACAGTAGCCCTAAAGGGACAAACTGCTGTACAGAGTGTGTTTCGTCCATACATTGTCTCGGACGACAACATGTTTGTCCTGCGGCGGCTACTGTGTGTGTTTTAAAATTTAGGGGTGAGCTGTTCGTTGCAATTCGCAATCTCACGACTAGATGCTGCTAAAATTTATACACACCACCTTTAAATGGTTTAAGACGAGCATCATTATGATTCAAATCCCCAACACTAAAAATTTAGCTGTAGTTATGCAGCTGTTTGCCAGTAACCAAAGCTGGATTCAGACTAGCAGTAGCAGAGCGATGTGATCTCATTGATTTCAATAGAGGATTGCCAACTTCTGGTGACACGAGCGACAGTGATCGTTGGCGACTGGATGGGCGTGTCCAGTCGCACAACAAAGTTGAGAAATGTTTAACTTTATGCAAATTATGAGCGACTTTCAGGAGCGACTGCCAATGAGAACAAAGCAGTGGGGTTCACGTCATCCACCTCTTGTTAGTTACTGGAGTGGATGTTACTCATTATTTATGACAACCAGATGTAGAAACACCTCTTTAGAAAGAGTTGAGCAACATAAATTAGCTTATAATGTGAATGTACCTTTACTGTAGACTTAAATGTATGTTATTTACTGGCAACAGTTTGTTTAAAGTGAAATGAACTGTCTTTGTCTTAACAGAATAAAACTATAAAATTAAATCCTCATGCAAAGCATTCTGGGAACCAGAAATCCTCATCAACCTTTTTCTGTTTTCCTCCTTCAGATTTTGTTTCCCAGAATGCTTTATTTTACATTATTTTAGTTTTGTAAATATAAAGACTTGTTCATGTTTAACCCCTTCAGACTCTGCGTCCACTGGAATGGACATCATGTGTTTTGTGGTTCAAACCAATAAAAATGCTGATCAACTAGGGGTGGGCGGAATGACCAAAATTCTATTTCACGGAATGAGTCTTTTTATTTCACGGAACGGAATATTTCACGGTATACATGTTTTTCAGTTTATATTGTTTTTTGATTATTAAAATGTATAGAAATTCACCACTCACTATAGCTTTTAACTAAATGCTCACCGCAGTTTTAAAATATGACCAATTTAAAGTTAATAATGTTAAGGTGAAAATGCCCAGAAGATAACAACAGATTAAGTCTTGATAAGACAGAATCTAGTTTTTAATTGAGTTATTAATTTTATAGACTATTGAAGCTATAGTATGGCTTCATTGTATTTTGTATTTATGCATACATTACATTAAACATATGCAATATGTAAAATGAACAGGTATAAATATATGCAAAAACCTACAGACAGGATAAACACCTGTATATGAGAGACGAAGCTCTAGATATTATAAATATGACAGGTGCTATGATGTAATGATCATGAAGTCTTTTTAAGGTCTTGGCGCCCTTTACTTTCTATTAGACCTTAACATTTGCGTCTCTTTCTCGTCTTTCGGATCAAATATGCAAATGGCGCGTCAAACTACATCGCTCCAGCAGCGCACGTGTCACTGATATAAACGCAAGTTTTGTCTTAGCTTGCTTAAAGTTCAGAAAACGTAACAACTTTTAGCATTATGAACGAGAAGAACTCTTTATTTGGTGTCGCAGCTCCTTCCGCGTGCCTAGAGATCTCTACACGCGAGAGACCGGCCGGCTGCAGCATGAGCACAGAGAGAGAGAGAGAGAGAGAGAGAGAGAGAGAGAGAGAGAGAGAGAGCTGGAGTCTCTGCGAGACCCGCGGTGGATTCACTGGCACTTATTATAAAATTACACAAATAACTCGTTCATTTTTATGAGTAAATTATTTTACATGTTTCTCCGTCACACTCAGTCTAACATGCGGGAAAGCAGAGTTAGCCACGCCCACTTATTTGCATTCCGCGGAATAGACGGAATAGAAAAATCTGTTACGTCTGACATTTTATTCCGCGGTAACGGAATATACCGTCATACCGCCCAGCCCTATGATCAACCATTCAAAATATGGCACACTGATTAAAACATCTGAAAAATCTGAAGAGGTTAATGTTCATTTACATGAACAGACTGTTGCCAGTAAATAACATAAATGTACATCTAAGTTACTGGCAAGCAGCTGCCAGTGATATTGTAATTTCTACAGAAATGTTTAACAGTGAACCCTTCTAAAAAATAATGCCAATTTTCTTCAACATGAGCCAAAGACCTACTCATAGATATATAAAATGTGTAATCACAATATCATACACTATAAAAAAAGATTGGTTGGTTCAACTTAAAAAGTAAGTTACATGGTTGCCCTAAAATTTTAAGTTAATTCAACTTTAAAATATTAGTTAAAAAAAGTTAAAATTTGGCATCAACTACATTTTTTGCTATCTTTAAAGGGCACATATCATGACAATCTGACTTTTTCTGTTTAAGTGCTATAATTGGGTCTCCAGTGCTTCTATTAATCTAGTAAATGTGAAAAAGATCAACTTAGTTTTGGTAAACCATTCTCTGCAAGCATGTGAAAAAATAAGTCATTGAAATTTGGCTCCCCTTGTGATGTCAGAAGGGGATAATACCGCCCCTTAATCTGCAATATCCATGCACGGCACTGCCATTTAGTGCAGATAGAGAAAATAATTGACGGCAAAGTTGAGTTTCAATGTCGACAATCCACCATCATGGCGATCAGTGTTTGCATTTCATCAGCTCATTTGCAATATTTAAAGGACACATCCAAAAACAGCACATTTTTGCTCACACCTACATAGTGGCAATTTGAACATGCTATAATAAATTATCTATATGCTATTTTGAGCTAAAACTTCACATACATACTCTGGGGACACCAAAGATTTCTTTGACATCTTAAAAAAGTCTTGTGAAATTTCCCCTTTAAGCATTGGCTAAAAACCCAAATGCCAACACCTCACTTACTAGCACAGAGCTTAATATCTTTTTCTAATTTTCTATCTTTATCTTTTCGGTCCTTTAAAAAAATGGCTATGTATACTGTGTATGTATACTGTGTTAGACTTGATGAGACTAGTTCTCATAAGTGCACTTATGTATTGCTGTTCTTGTGTTGCTTTAACTGCTTCGATTGTATATTTGTAAGTCGCTTTGGACAAAAGCGTCTGCTAAATGACTAAATGTAAATGCAAATGTAACTAATATTTTTAAGTTGAATTAATTCTAAATTTTAAGTCAACCAGGTAACTTACTTTTTTAAGTTGAACCAACTTTTTTTACAGTGGAGTTCATCTGAACATGCACTTTTAAATTAATGACCTGGCAACCGCTTCAGCATTTTGGTGGGCCAAAAGGTTTAACTGTTTTATTGCCATAGCCTCGCCTCTCTTATTTCCTGTCCTGCTCCATTGTACGACTGTAACTCCGCCAGTATCCCATGAGCCTCTTCCAGAACGGCACTAACCTGGTTCCACACGGCCGTCTCTGCCTCTGTGGGCTGGGCATCTGTGAGTAAAAATCAGATCGAGTTAGGCTGATAAGAATGAAAACATCTTGTGGAAGATAGAGACAGCTCATATGTAACACAGTCTGTGAAAACCCAGCTAAAGTCATTTACAGTTTCTACATACATTTAGATTATGAGACATTAGCCTAGATTTCACATACAGGTCACATTTACTCGGCCATGTATATGTCACCTCTGTCACAAACATGCTTATGTAATTTCCTTATTTGCTGGCATGGTTTGGTTTAGTTTTAGTTCGATCTGTCCTTTATATTGGTATAGCGGAAGTTTATTTAAAAACTAGATCAATAATTGAAATAAAGGAGCTTTTAGGGACTTTGTGGTGCGAGTTAAACGTGTGGTTAATATTGGATTATCTTTTGTTTGGCATGCAGAGGGAGAAAGCGCTTTCCCTTGAATCATAAATCCACATGGATTAATCTGCTAATGATGATGTTATTGTGGGTCTGTAGTACACAGGCTTTAGGTTGTGTCGGCGTGGGCCGGGATTTGTTAGGGTTGATATTAACAGATCTGTTGGGAAATGCTGATGAAAGGCTAAATGTTGGCACGTATAGCAGTGATCTGATTATTAAGCCGATGTCAGCGGGCAGGATGGTAAGAGACATAAACGTTCGCACATTGCGTGACCTATGCATAAAAAGTATGCACGGTTACAAAAATACTATTCTGATGACAACATTTGCGTCACGTGCACTATATGAGAACCTTCACATATGTGTTAAAATGTAACTATACTTTTAGCTTTAGCTTCACACCTGCTGCGGCTAAAATATAACATGTTATAATTTATACACCATGGCAATTTTGTTTAAAAAAGATGGGGTCACTATGAAATAGCTACTTTTTATATAAAAACAAAAAAAGAACTGCATGCAGATTCTTGCAAAAAAAAAACCAAAAAACTTAAAAAATAATGAACTTTGATTTTTGGGTGAACTATTTTTTTTAAAGCCTCCATATTCAGCTCTTGTGGATTTTGCATTTCAAAGAGAATTTGCTATGTGGTGCAAAAACTGCGGCAGAATGCATTCTGGGTAATGCTGTCACTATTTGAATCTGATGTTGATCAAATTTTCTTAGGTTGCATATAAAATCGCCTACTTCCATACTATATAGTAGGTGAAAAGCCGTAGGCGAGGTGAGTGGTATGTCTGAATTCATACAGTACTATTACAAAAACAGTAGGCAAAAAGTACCCGGATGACCTCCTACTTCCGGCAAGAAGAATGAGACCCCAGGAGAGAAGTTATCCAACAAAGAAGAAGAAATGTCCAAAAGCAGTAACGCTGCGGTAACACTTTATTAAGTGTTATTCATTCAATTATGTCATTTTTAATGCAAAGATGACATTGTTTGAGATGTCTTTGCTATTTGAATAAAATCTCCTTTATGTTCATGACACATGTCATGTCATGATTATGAAGGTGTCATGTCAGTCTTATGAACACCTCTCTATGTAAAGTGTTACCAACGCTGCTCTATTCAAATGCAAATACAAATATTAAACAGCTATATTAAATTGCGCTAGTTTAATGTCATTCCAGTTAACGACTAACTTGTTGTTATGACGACGTGTGTCACATGATGTATCAACATGGCAGATGTACTACGTCCGAATTCATTCATACTATCCATATTCATACTATATAGTATACTGTAAACAATTTGCTGTAATTATGCAGCTGGTTAGCCAGTAATACCCAGTAATACTGTAATTTCTACAGAAATGTTTTACAGTGTACCTACTGTTTTAACAGTCGATGAGTTCATTTATAATTCAGTTCCTACTGTCACAGTATGCGATTTCAGATGCAGCCGTAGGGGCCATTCACACGTTGCACCTAAAACGCATGGAAAACACTAGGGGCGCCGCCTTTTCCTTTTTTCCAAAGCGCTCAGGCAGTTGCACACCTGAGGCGTCTGTCGTTGGAACGCAATTATGAGCTGCTTCTCCATTTTTCTGTTGACGTTTCAAAGTAATGGAAAAGGTGAGGAAGCTGATTGGTTGCTTCTTGTCACATGACCTGCGGTGCGCTTGCGACATTCTGAAAAGTTGAGATGTTTTTAACTCAATACGGTGCGGACTCTCCTGGAAAAAATGTGCATGTTGCACCACGTGCGCGTCGCGACCGCTTCACTTCCATTATCAGTGCGCATAGCGTGCGCCTACATTTGAAATAATGAACTTGAGCACGCAAAAAACGTGATATGTGAACGGCCCCTTAAGTCTCCCAAAGTCTCTCTGTATGATAAGTGATGCGCAGGACGAAGAAAGTCTCTAGGCCTGATTTATAGCACAATCCCTTATGTTGCACACAGATAAAGGGGCTGCAATGTATGGAGGCAATTACCCCCATCAGAGGCCTATAATGCATCTCCATGTCTTTAGTCCCCTATATCTGTCTCAGCTCGTGTGCTTGTTTGAATGAATCTGTAGATACTTGTGACTGATGGTCGTGTTGCTGTCAGCTGAGCAAACACACATCAGTATTTACCACTTATGCAAACAAACAAGCAACTAGTGTCATTGCTAATAAAATCCTCAAAGCCATGTCTCTTCTAAAGTCTGTTAATGTTGTCTGAGATCTGCAAATAACCTGTTTG
This sequence comes from Misgurnus anguillicaudatus, assembly GCF_027580225.2. Lineage (NCBI taxonomy): Eukaryota > Metazoa > Chordata > Actinopteri > Cypriniformes > Cobitidae > Misgurnus > Misgurnus anguillicaudatus. Next base: position 10,493,564 of record NC_073356.2, read on the forward strand.
AAAACGCAAAAACGCAAAAGTGTGGTGAAGAATTTTTGTGGTAAGTTAAAGGTAATAGAAGAAGAAATAGGACTGATAGACCTAGGGGTGGTTTCCCGGATAGGGATTAGCTTAAGCCAGGACTAGGCATCAGTTATAACTAGTTTATATAAAGACATATAACTAGTTTTAACAAACATGCCTTACTAAAAACATTCCTTGTGTGCATGTTGAGTGTATTTAATCGTTTATTTTAATAAATATTAGCGTTTAAAGTTATTAAAGTTATAATATAAAAGTTTTTGTAGGACTTGAACACCAGTTGGTAGCAACCAACAGTTGTCTTTTGGAATATTATTTTGAACAAATCATTGAATCATTCGCTTAACAGATTTGTTTAAGTTGTAAATTTTTGTTCGTTCAGCTTCACGGTTAACCCAGATATTGTCTTTACTTAAACAATGAAGTAAACATCCCTTAATAAAGTTTTGGACATGTACTTAACTTAGACATTCATTAAAACTAAAACATTCAAGTGAAATGAACTTAAAATTATCAGTAAATGTGGTAAGAAATACCTATAATCCTTTGTGCCTTAATATTTTGAACATTTATGCATTTCAACAGAATAACTACTTGAATATTTGTTAATAAAATGTCATAGAGGTTTATGCTATTATATTTATAATGTTGTTTTGTTGTAAATTATAATTTTGTGAAGTCACCGTTCAGGTGATCAGTGTTTATTGTACATTTTATTGTAATTCTCTGGAAAGTTATGACAATGCATATCAAAAACACAGTTTTGTGTGTGTTTCTGTGGTGAATCACGCTTATAGTCAGTCATGAATTTTGTGTTATAATACAATTTATAACTAAAACTAATATAATTAAAAATAGAAAATCTGTGGAGATGTTGGACAAGCAATTAATATTACAAATTATTTCAAGTTAAATCAACTTAAAATTTAACAAATTAAAATTAAATCAACTTAAAATTAATCAACTTGCTAAATTATATTGGAATTACTAAAAATTTAAGGTTAAATTAACCTTTGTTTTAGTTCACATTACTTAATTTTTAAGGCAACAACCTTCCTTTAATTTTCTAAGTAAATTCAACTTGTCCGGGTTTACAACGTTCAACCAAAACACCAATAAATGCATTTATTTAAATACAGAAATTACAGATTGTCTGCTTACAAAGAATTTGACTTTATATTTAGTATATTTATTATTTTTTATTTTAATGGAAAATCTTAACGTGTCATTGCCATTCATACTATCAAACATAAATTGTAAATTAAACTATGGAAACAATTCAGTACACAAATCCACTATTCGCATCAATAAATTCAATTTAATGCTTATTAATACTTAGTAAGGTAGTTATTGTACAATTTAAGTGTAGGTAGAATTAAGGGATGAAGAATATGGCCATGCATTATGTGCTTTATAAGTAGTAATATGCTATTAATACGGAAGCTACACTGAAAAAAATAAAGGCTGGATTTACTTAAAAACATTTTTAAAGCAAGTATTACATGGAATTTTAAGCAATTTATGCATTTGCTTAAAATTTCAAGTTAAACGTACTTAAAAAAGTGGATGCAAAAATGATGCACTATATTTTTAAGTAAATCCAGCTTATTATATGTTCAATTGTTCATTTTTGTGATTATTTTATTTTAGCTAGTAATTTGATGCTATAGAAACGGGGCGTGTCGTTATGATTGTTGTGGTTGAATTGGGCGCGTGAGCATTTGGGCGGAAGTTTGATACCGCGGCTCCACCTCTGGCTCCACGGACGATTCCTTCTGCGCATGCCTTGGCTCCAAACTGACGTTTTTACTTAACAAGGCGGTGAGCATGGTCAGACATTTTTTGCTTCAATAAATTACAATGGAGGGAGGCAACGTCGCGTCGTCCATCTTTTTTACAGTCTATGGTCCCAACACTGAAGTTTTTCTATAACTTTTTATAATATTAATATAATTTGTATGTATTATAATTTTAATATATAGAATTTCACATATATAATACACATCGTAGTGTTTTTTACAAGATTGTTTGAAATTGACTTTCCAATTAAAGCAAACATTTACATTAGCTTTCCTTTTCTCCAAATTGACATTTTTTATGCACACCATGTACAATTTTATAATTACCTTTAGTCGAATTGCCCTAATCATGCATAGTTTCTTTAAATCTTCCATTTCTAAGCCTTTATGTTTTAAACCAGAGCTGTGTAACAGAGGTGACCATAACTTTACTCTCACATATTTATTATGAACCGACCAGATCAAGAGAGGGGCTGCTGTCCACTTTTATTACTTTATATTTTTGATGTTATTTCTTTACATGATGTCAAGTTAAATTACAGATTACGACATAAAGCTCAGTGCTGTGCTGTAATGCATTGAGATCACATTTCACCAATTTCAATAAGCTTTGTACAAACCTCTGTCTGAATTTTATTTTAGAAACTGGACAACAGACACTCTCACACAGTTTTTTATGGTTCACAGTTGACATATAAGAGTTTTATTACCACCGTAATAGAGGAGAGGTTAGGCATGTATCTGTTAGAGGTGTCATTAAGGACGGAGAGAAGTGCTTAGGTAAGAGTTAAAAGGGAACACAACATCAGAGAACAAGGAAATTGAGGCTCCCCTTTCACAAGGCAGCTTCCATTCCCACTTCCTTAAATCCTTAAGGCTGGTTAATACACACTCACACACATTCAGATGCACAAGGATATACAGAAAGCCAACACACATTACAAATCTGCACAGGGTTAGGGCGGAAAATTGGAGATAATGGCAGTAAGTCATCGTGAGTGTTTTCCGTCCCACCCTAAAGTGTTAAAAAAGCTTGGCATTCATAGGATGGCGTGCCTGGAGATGTGCGTAAAATGTATGTAAAATGCACAAACAGAGGGATGGCTGGGGAACAGGAAGTGAAAAATGTAGAGGGCAGTGGTTAAAGAGGAACCATGAATAAAAGGGAAAAAAACAAAACTCAAAACATAAGAAGCTGATGGTCTCATGTTCAAAGTCAAGGAAAACTATTGGGCCATGCTCAAGATCGCTGCAAGCCAACACTTTCAGGAGATTTCCCATGATCCCCCTGGAACAGAGAGAAGGGAGAGGCACGTGGGTCATGGGAGGTGAGGCAGTTGTGTCTCTGGTGTCGGGTGTGTGTGTTCGTGTGTGTGTGTGTGTGTGTGTGGAGTCTGGGTGGGGATGTACAGGGCGAAGGGTGTGGGATGGACTCCGGGAGAGGGTCTTTGAGTCGGATGATGTTGGCAATGGTCACATGGATCAACACTGAAACTTGTTCTTTTTGCTCTCTCTCTCTCTTTCTTGAATACCTGGATGAAATGAATGAAATTCTGCTGGTGTAGTGCAAAACCTCTTTTTGAGAGTGCAAAAAGAACAGTTTCCCAAAATATAAAAAATAAACAAAAAAAAATCAATGATAACCATTCTGTATTAATGCCAGTCACCATCTACATAACAGGATGGGTTGCACCTGCTGTCCATGCTCCAACCCTGATACAACTTCCATCTCCAATAACACACACACAAACACAAATACAAATACACACACCTTACACCAGTGAAACACTTACTTTCAAAATCCAGGAAAAAATGAGGACAGTTTTCTAAATCCTTGCCAAGGACCTTAATGAGGTTCCCCATGGCCGGCAAACCTGAACAAGGGAAACAAATACATACAGTACAAGGCAATGCAACCTAGTCATTCAAAATCAGAAAATACTTCTGGTATGTGCAAAAATGGCCGTATCCAAGTTTTTCCAAGTTAATGAATTAAAATATCATGTTTTGCTACCTTGCACCTAATTTTCGGATTTCCTTTATTTTCGATGAGATCAGTAATTTAACATATGCTGAGTTGTTTTAACCCATTGTTGAGTCGAATATAAACATTTTCTGGGTTTGTCCCTTTTTCACCACATCCTGCGTTGAAAAAACCCAGCGTACAGTGTTTTAGACTGTACTGTTTATTCTTTTTTGTTGCAATGCAGCACTTGTGGGCGAATATAGATAGTAGGGAAAAGTAAAGAATTGCATTCATGGTACAGTTTATGTAACAGAACACACAGAGCTCACATTAAATCGATAGTTCGACAAAAATGTTGTACCAAACTCGTTTAAATGTCTTTGTTCTGCTAAACACAGAGATATTTTGAAAAATGTTTGTAACAAAGCACGTCAGGGACACCATTCATTTCCATAGTAGGATAAAATAATACTATGGAATGTGAATGGTGCCCCTGATTGGCTTTGTTACAATGCAAAAAATTATTTTCAAGAAAAAAAGTCGTAGTTTTTGTCTTGTTTTCAGTAGGGATATCTAAAAGTTCTTAAATTAAGATGCTTTTTCTTTATGGGCAAAATGACCCAAGAAAATAAGTCTAGTCTTTAGACCAAAAATATTAAATTTAAGGGATTTTGTGAATAAAACAAGCAAAAATCTGCCAATGGGGTAATTTTCAAGATTTTTTTGGTTACCTCATTGGAAGATTTTTTGCTTGTTTTATGCACAAAATCACTTTAATTTAATCTCATTTTCTTAAGTCATTTTGCTCATCAAGAAAAAGCATCTTAATTTAAGAATTTTTAGATATTTCTACTGAAAACAAGACAAAAATACTAAGAATTTTTTTCTTGAAAATAATTTTTTGCAGCATACAAACATTTTTCCAAATATCTTAATTTGTGTTCAGCAGAACAAAGACACCTATACAGATTTGACTCAATTTCGATTTTGCCCCTCAAGTGGCACAGATCGGACATGACGCACGGACGTGTTCAGCGCATCAAATCCGATATTCAGCGATCGGTTTCAGGGCTTAGTAAATAAGAATCGGATTTTTCCTTAATCACTTTATACTAGGGCTGTGCCGATACATCGCGTTCCCCATTAAAAAGACCAGCTTGAAATCGATAGTGAATCGCAAGTCTCCGATTCTGTGTTTCATGCACAGCTTGTGCATGTATTACGGCTCTGTGATCAGTAGGAAGTCCTTATCAATCTAAAATCACTATGAGTTTGAGTCGTTTATAACGTGCATTTAAAAAAGCAACACTCGCCAAACACAATAATTTCAAATATTTTTATTATAATGAAAATACCTGAAACAATCTGAAGAACAGCGATATAAATATGCTTCTACACATTTCCTGGAATAGTGTTTGGTATGCTACTTCTTCTGTGGCACAAGTGGCGTTTCTACACGAGAGCGCCCCCTAGCTTTTGGATGTGGCGGCATTTCACCGTAATTCATTCAAATTCATTCATTGAGAAAACGCGCATTTGCAAGATTAATCAGCACAGCCCTACTTTATACCCAAACCCAACGTGCATAAATAATTTTTTTTAAAAGAAAGACCTGACCCGAGACGAACCCGAGAAATTTAGACCCGAATCCGACACTATCCAGTGGCATTTTTTTTACCCAATTAGACTCGAATGTAAACAGCACCGACCGACGTGTGTGCAGTCTGCAGCCCCGCACGCAGCAGTCAGACAGAAACCCCGCTGGTCTCGCAACCAATTTGGCGAGCTGCTCCATTTGTTTTACTTTGTTATCTGAAAACTAAACCTAGGTAATCGGTAAAATGTACATTTAAAGGCAGAGTAGGCAGGTTTAAGTCTAAAAAAAGTCTAAAACACTTTTTTCCAAATTTGTTTAAACTGTCTTTATATACCAATACACAAGCAAAATGCAAGTACTCCGAAAAAGAGAGTATAAAAATCGAGTGTCTGCAGACCTCTCACGACTGTTTTAAACACAACTCATTATTTCCATTCACTCCACCCCCTCCCTTCTGGGTTTCTTATAAAGCCACGCCCCCAAAACACATGAACGCGCGACGCCGACCGGCTCTGCTGGGAGAAGCATTTACCTCAGACGAGCAGAGAGGAATGAGAGCGGTGCATGTAATAACATCAAGTCAATCACATGTAATAAAACACCTATCTTTATTACTATGAATATATTTATAAGACAAAGCTAAAAACAGGTTGCATTGATATACGTTTTTTATTACCATCAGTTACACTGTAATAAAGGTGAATTTCGTGGAAGATTCATAACATATACAGTGTTTTGCATGTAAGAGTTTCTGTGATGAAAGCATTGTTGACTCTGATGAGGACTACACTCCAGAGACAAAACAGCTACCGCATCGTCGACTCGAGGAAAAGCCACACGATATTTACTCTCGTTTGATTTTTTCGTTTATTCCTTTGTTTGCCTTGTTTGCCTTCGCTGACTGCATCTGCAGGTACTGTGAGTTCTGAATGCACTTTCTCTGCCTTACTTTTGCTCTTCCTAGAGTGACTCGTGCACGTTCAAATCAGTCGGGTGTGCGCATGTGTGGGCAGATCCTGTAGCAACGGGTGGTAGCCATGGTCGCGAGAGACAGTGATAGTCGCGCAAGCCAATCATTTGTTTCGTCCCGAATGGAAGTGGTGAGCTGTGTTTGAAACAGTCATAAGAGGTCTACAGATACTCGATTTTTCTACTCTCTTTTTCAGAGTACTTACATTTTACTTATGTATTGGTATATAAAGACAGTTTAAACAAATTTGTAACAAAGTTTGCTGCCTATCTTGCCTTTAAAATTGATTGACATGTCTGTCTCAACGAACATTAACCTACCGCCAGCCACACAATGTCGCAAGTGCTCTTGGCAAACAGAGGAGGGTTATGAAAAGGACATTGACGCACACACGCAAGAGAGTTCGGTTTTCGGATCCGTTCGGCAAAAACGCATTCATTTTAAATTACACGAGACCCGATGCCGCTAATATTATACCCAACCCGTGTCCAAGGCACACGTGAAACCTTTAGACCCGAACCCGATCGGGTCTCAGGTCGGAGCTCGGGTTTCGGATCTAAGTGGACCCTTGAGGACCTCTAGTTTAAGCTGTTCTGGGTCAGTGTGTCTACCTTGAATTGTTTAGTGTAAATGCAGATGTCAGATACGAGTCACTTTTAAAAGATGATGTAAGCGGGTCGTCAAAAGAATCGGATACAGGCAACAAATCGGAATTGGGCATCAAGATTTGCAGTGTAAATCCAGCCTAAATGACAGCAAAATTATCATTTTTAGGCAAACTATCCCTTTAACCCCATGTAAAACAGTGTCCTGATCAGGCATGAAGTTTCTACCAACAAGTCATTTTTCGGTTATACTGAAAGTGAAAATGCTGCGCAATCATAGCTAACTGAAAACATCTGATGTTTAATATACAGTTATCTGCAGCAGGATATTGGACCAATGATATCATTAGCAGGCGTTCTCTAACATGCCAGAAACACAAACCAATGTACCAGGACACATTGTGGCGGTCATACCAGCAACTGAGTATTTTGCAATAAGCTTGAGATCAATAGTGTAAGGCTAATGGCACAGACAGTAACAGCAAACACAATGGTATCAAGGATACTGGAAGGGTTTATCATGACAACATCTCATGCCACAAAAATGTAAGGACATTTCGAGAAAATAGGAAGCAGATCTGTCATTTCTGTTACTCGTTCATTTTTCTAACGCACAGTGCAAAGATGGCTCCTCTCCGCCTGTTTATCACTTAAGATGCAGTATAACCCCCTTCTCCTGTCTCCTGGCAACCATCAGTAAAATCCTGTTTCCATGGCTGGACCACATTGCCTCTCTCTACCTCTCTCTCGCTCTCTATATCTGATACTTTCATCATCTACTGTACCAGACATTCAGTCTCAGATGGTTTTGTATATAACGGTCTATTAGAAATCTAATCATACAATTTGACTCCTATCTGTCTATCTATCTTCCTATTTACACTTTAAACATGCTGGATTGTTTAACCTATTGTATGGACAAACGCAACAACTGGGTTTCTATGCATCTGCATCTATCTATCTATCATCTACCAATATTTGCACAAAGCTCAATCGTCTCCCATTACTCACCAGCCAACAATGGTTACTTTCCTTCTTCCAACCTCTCTCACCGCCCTAGTCTTCTTATTTCTTGACTTTTACGTCAGTATACGTAATATATATCTCTCGTATATTTGTCCTGTGAGTCTGTCTCAATGCGACTCGTGCCGTAAAGCCCCACAGGAACTGTGTCAGCCTCGCCAGCGATCCTCTCTGCAGCTCTGCGTTCAACATCTCTCTTTCACACTTCTCTATTCTTACTGCTATTTAAAGGGACGGCTTATATTAATTCAGCCTGGTGAGACCATTTCTCTGAGGTGCCACTGTGAGTTTGTTTGTGTGGTTTTGGTGTGGGGTGACAAGGTTAGAAAAAGGATGGCTTATACTGGTGCGGTGGTTTACCCGCGCCTTAAACACTGAAGATGCAGTTTCCTGTGTTAAGAGACATCTGCTCAATATAAAATAGCGTGCACATTAGTTTATGCTTTACAGTGAAAGAAACGTAATCTCTTGTTACTATTATGTTAATTTTTTCCCCTTTAGAAAGCTTTCTGATTGAAGTTGCACTTCGACTCAACTAAGAAAATCGAATGAAGATATTTTGCTACGCTGTGAACACACAGCCTCAGTGTGCTTGAAAACAGAAACTCTGTTGATAGTTATAAGGAAGTGACCCTCGTTGGGCCGTCTAAAAATGAGCCACCGCCTCAATCTGAAACACAAGGTCAGGCGAAAACTTGTGCTTATGCAGCAATCTCAGACCGTCCCTCTTTGGTCTGCTTGGAGCCGTCTAGACCCGTGCATATTTACACTGTCAAACAAAATGGTCCCTAGCTGTCACTGGGGTGGTACTCTTTACAGGTCATTGAAAGTGCTTGAATCTATTTTATGCAATTTTATTCCCTGTGTAGTGTAGGATAATATCATGAAATGTCTAGCCTTTTAAGCACAGGTGCTAAACTGTTCGCTTTAAATGCCTATATCTTCTGTATGCGAGTGTTTGACACATGATAACATCTCGGGTTACGTATGTAACTGTTGTTCCCTGAGAAGGGAACGAGACGCGGCGTCTCCCTTGCCATACCTCCTGCATCCCTGTAACGCCGTCTTTGGCAATATTTCAGATAGTGATATACTTCCTGGCTCCCACGTCACCCTGTCTTTGTCGTTAAGCCTCACCATTGGTTAAATTTGATATACACATTCAGACGCACTTACCCCTGGAGGCGTCCCCAAAGTGTCACCGCAGTGACCCAGCGCGAGTTCCCTCGAAAGGGAACTGTAACAATGTATCTTAAAAGGTAACACGATGTAACCTTGCTCTCACTTGAAATGTGTCCCCACATTTAGTCCTTGAATTTGAGAATATTGGACCTGGAAAGTCCTAGAAAGGTCCTTGAATTCGACAAAATCCAATGCATCTCCTGGGCTACATACTACATTCTTCTGTAGGAAAACCTACGCGTTCAATGTACGCCGTCGCCAGGTTTCGAATAACCAGCGGTGCGCATACAGTGTTCTGATGACTACAATTGTGGCACGCACACTGTAGGCGGACCCTCGCTTACACATAAAAAATGGACTATACTTCGGCCTTCGTGGTACATATTAGGACCTTTTAATGGGTACTGTCCAAGTGACAGCTAGAGACCATTTTTTCTGACAGTGTATGACAATGTATACTTAAATAACCTATTATGTTTTATTATTGCAGATTAAGAAGTGTGTGGAAGATGCTATAAACAGGCATTGCTGAAAATCATGAAAATAATGTCTATAAATGCCTCCACATGGCATCTGTTCGTACAGCATGAGCTATTTATGATGTTGTCACACATCAAAGTGTTCCAGTGATGGATCGAGTTGAATGTTTGTCCTTTTACTGTATATATATTTCACACTTGATGCCATATGGTAGTCGTAAAGGTTTCTACCTTTGCTTGCGTTTTCCTCACGTAGCAATTCACTGCATCAAACGAGAGAGCCTGTATGTTTCTCCTGTAGTATCACAGCATCGGTCTTCACTGTCTGAAAGAAAGCAGAGGAAATATAAAGATAGTTAGAATAAGTGAGAGAAAAGCTTGATACAAAATAGCGAACAAGAGACATGGGGTGAAATAAAAAAAAACAAAAAGGAAAAACATGACATGTATGACCTCTTACTGCCTGCACTCTAAAAATGCTGGGTTATTTTCAATCCAGCGTTGGGTCAAAAAGAGAAGTTAACCCAGAAATTTTCGATTTGACCCAACAGTGGGTTAAACTAGCCAGCATAGGTTAACTTACAACCCAGAACATGTTTGGGTCATACTTTACCCCAAAAGCGATGTTTATCCGTGCTGAACGCCTCGCATTTTGGCCCCCTCTCGCGCCATGTTTTTGCAGAAGCGCTCTGAGCGGAAAAGCGACCGACGCCATTCACGTTTTTTCCATTGTCCAATCGAATGAGGGGAAACTGAATGTGGTGACCGAAGTTGCTTGGAACAACCGGAGACTGCACTCACTCCCAAACCCTACTCACACAGCACTTTGGTCCTAGAAAATTTCCATAAAACTGTCAGAGAGGCTTCTGTGTGAACACAAACACGTCCCGTAAATATTTTGGGATCGCTCCCGTAAAGAGGACTTTTGCCGTAACATACATGGAAAGCATTCTGTGTGAACAAGAGGCTGAAACAACGCCGCCCGTAAGGGGGCGTGTAGGGATGAGGACGTGTGTGTCTTCTCAACAACAAGTTATGGTTCAGCTCTTTGACACAAGGGGGCCCTATTTTAACAATCTAAGCGCAGGGTCTAAAGTGCACGACGAACAGTCTAAAAGGGTATGTCCGGATCAACTTTTGCTAATTTAACGACGGGAAAAATGGTTTGTGCGCCTAGCACACAGTCTAAAAGAGTTGTTCGTATTCTAGTAATGAGTGTGTTTTGGGTAGTTAATTTATATAACAAGCAAAATAAACAACACAGAGATTACCAAAACATTTGTTATTTTTGACGAGGTATTTGTTCAAGAGTAAAAAAAATGAGGTAAAGTTCGGACCAGATGCGTGTCGCGTCACTGCATGTGCGTCTGATGAAACCGTCTATATACGGTACTGTTTGTGTAAGACACACAAAATCCAATAGACGCTTAAACATTAACATCTAAAGAGGTATTGTAAGATAGCTTTCTTGATGGGTCACAATCTTAATTTCCTAAATGGCATGGCCACCAATCTATCACTGCATCCAACAAACGCACTACAAACTGGAGTACAACACTTCAGATAAGGAGCCAGGTTAGCTCAATGCATTATGCGGCAATGTCCCTCGTAAATCTAAAGGGAGCATGTGTGCACCCTCAAGGCTTTTGGTTATGACTGATTTCAACCAGCTACTTCATATCTATTGTATGGACAGAGCCATTTACACATTAACAGTTTTCAATATGGAAACTAAATCCGGTCATCTGTATCTCATTTTTCATATACAGTATATTATTTCATATTGTGTGTTTGGTTGTAGCTCATGTGCAGTTGACATCGATGCAGCGTTTGGGGAAGTCAGACATAACGGTTAAGAAAAGAGACATTCAGAATCACCTGGGACCAAACAAATGTATTTGAGATCTAGTGCATAGATCAAACCACGCCACAGAAGAACAAGTGCGTTTAAATGTCACAGTGTCATGATTTGTACCACGTTGGTCTGACTGATGCTCACGTCACGGTGCACAAAGCAAGGTCAAGCATATCGTTCTGAACTCTGACCTTTGCCAGTGACATCCTAATAATGTTGCAGTAGGTCAAAAGGACTTTATTTAAAGGACATGCATTATAATAATGATCTCTCTGGTTTGCAGAACAGATTCAGTTTTGTAAATGGATCTTAAAGTTGTTTTAGCAAAGATATGCTAATGCTTTGGACAATGATCTATCTTTATTCCACTTAGCGGGACACCAACCCCATCCATTTTCTGAGATAGTTTTTTGCACTTTTCTGTAGAAAATGGGGCATTCGTATGGCGTTTTAGCCCATTAATTGATCCATTTACACTTATGGAGCTCTTCAGCTTTGTGAGGTAGGCCATTAATACACAGAGAAAATCTTAATAACATGGGAAGTGTATCTGTTCACAGTTTACTGGTTGATTCAACCCATGGTTGGGTAAAATATGGACAACCCAACGATTGGTATAAATGAACCTAGTAAATGTCTTTATTTGACCAAACCATGGGTTAAAACAACCCAGTGTAAGCTTTTACTACAACTCAGACAAGTGTAAAGTCTTCAACTACTAGGTTACACATTATTAAACTTGAGTCGCCCTTTGAGTTGGGTTCCATATTTTATTAATGATTTATATGGTTACTGTAAATACCTTATGCTATGGTGGCACACATCATTCCATATGCTTTTGTCAAAAACATCCTCTTAATATAATTAAAATGCAGAGAGTGCACAAAATTGATGCTTTTAATACTGATGCTGTTTCAAGAGCATTATTCTGTATCTGCAATAAAAAACTTGTTACCAAATGGTTCCTTTGTTTCTAAACAGAAAAGCTCATATTAACAATATGAACAGAATACAGAAAGACAAAAGCAACCACAGACAGCACTCGTTAACTGCAGTTCATTCATAACAGTGTAGTATTACAGCATTGAAGTATTTTACTTCCCTAAATAAAAACCATTTGATAAAAGGTTTTTGTGGTGTTCAATATGAAATGTAACTAGAAAAGCTATCTTATAATTGATAATGTTTTATATTTGTGGTGAAACAGTTAATACTGCATTTGGTCGACATTATGCAAAACATTCTGCCAACTAAATTATTATTATCATTTAAGATTTAACATATTAACATTACTTTTATTGAACACATTATTTTTTATTACATGTTAAACCAAAAAGTGTCACAAAGTCATGACTTACTGATGCCTTTTCTATGTACATGCTAGGGGTGGGTAAAAATATCGATTCATCAATGCATTGCAACTATTTGTTTCTCAATTCAATATCGATTCATCAAATCCTATGAATCGATTCATAGGATTTGATGAATCGATATTGAATTGAGAAACAAATAGTTGCAATGCATTGATGAATCGATATTTTTACCCAGCCCTAGCATGTAGAAAAATTGTTTTTAACCATAAACCACGCAAACACATTGTATTATACCTAATACACAAAATAACTTGTTTTTAGCAATGAAATAGGTGCTCTTTAAAAAGGGACAAACCCGGTGGGTTAAATTAACCCAGAAATTATTTTAATTTTTATGCTGTGCTGAAAAAACCCATGGTTGGGTAAAATCTGGACTTTCTCTAGGTTAATTTAAACTCAGTCGTTGGGTTTGTGGATATTTTATCCAATCATAGGTGTAATTTGCGCGAGGGGGGGATATGTCCCCACCACTTTATGCCAAAGTTGATTGTGTCCCGATCGCTTGGAATTTTTTTTTAAATGAATTCTTGTGGAAGGTGTGTATTATAATAGGGTCCATTAACGTCTAAAACGGTTGTTCTTGTTATGCTGTTGCTATTATATTGCATAACAAAAATCAATTTGATGCAAAACTCATCTCAAAATATTTAAAGCACCCTACGTTATTTGGTAATATACATGATCTAAGTAATAAATATATATGCATATATATGCAAATATGCACACTTTATAAATCTCGCTTGTGCATTGTATATCAGGGGTTTCCAAACGTTTTCAACCTGACAGCCAGGCAATTATAAGACCCACCAATTTTTTTAAATAGAAATTAGGGGAGGACACAAACACATTCGTTCCCTTTCAGTAGTTTTTTTAATTTTTCTTGTCATGAATGAATAGGTTTAACTGAATAATATTAAAATACCTTATGGTAGGGCTGCACGATTATGGACAAAATCATAATTGTTTATCGTATTCCCCATAATTGCCATCATTAACGTTGATTACATTTTTACAACTGCCTGCTATATTCTTTGTATAAACAAACTGCTTCTGAAATAATTGATTACTAGCTGAGTTTCCAACAAAACGTGAAGCGATTCTTTTAAAAAAAAAAAAGCAAATTAGGTGTGTTTCTATCAAGTTGTTAAAGTGAATGACGATGTTATTGGTAACCTAGTAACCAACAGCAAATAAAACAAGGCACACTTGGAAAATGGAGACACGACTGCATTTAGTTACAATTGGGCAAATTATTAATTAACTAGCAGTGTAGCTTGTAATTGCCAAACTGAAAGCTGTGCACAGAAGAAGGAATGCAGAATTTTTGATACAGGCACCAACAGCAAGGGCATTAAGATGACATCAAGCCCCATATATGGCAAAGACAACATCAGCTGATACAGCTAGACAATCAATCACAAGGGTTTTATGTTTGCTACATCCGAATTTATTTGGCAAATGCATTTCCATCTCCCATTATTTGCATTAATAAACTCTTTTTTGCATAAGTCAAAAACCACCTCAAGCGAGCGTATTTGGCATTTCCATCACTCGTTTTTGATGTTGTATAGCAGGGGATCTCAAAGTTTACATTCAAAGGTCCAAATCTGAATTCTCATCATTTTCATAGGTCCAGAAAATTGTTATTACAAAAAATGTCAAGCATGGTAATAACTTTATGTAAATCACTTGTTTATATAACAAATCAACACAAATAGTTTGGGAGAAACATAACAAGTGTATTTTGCATTTAAAGTAAAAACATTTTTTAAACATAAACACAAAAAATATGCCAAAAGTAACCAGGTGCAAAATACAGAGCAACATAATTAGAGAAATGGCAAAGTTTGTTTTCCATCAGATGCATAAACCATGGCAAAAAAGTGTGGTTGGTTGACGGAGACACTGACCAAAATTAGGGGTGCACCTATAAATTGGCTGATGATGCTTGCTATGCTTCTCAATGAATTACGGTGAAATGCCGTTACATCCAAAAGCCAGGGGGCGCTCTCGTTCAGAAACTCAATATGCGCTGCAGACGAAGAACCAGACACACGCAGCTCCAGGAAATGTCTTAATGATATATTTATATTGCTGTTCTTCAAACCTTTTCAGGTATTTTCATGATAATAAAGAATATGTATAATGATTATGTTTGACGAGTGTTTCTTTTTCAAATGCATGTTTTAAACGACTCAAACCAACAGTGATTTCAGATCGATAAGGACTTACTGATCAAAAGCCGTATACATGAAGTAGCTGTGCATAATATCTGGGTGTGATGGCTACAGCGTCACACAGGACATTTTTAAATATCTCGTTTTATTTTCGGACCAGGAATACTCTTAAATCTAAAAAGATAAAAACTAAACGAATGGTTTACAAGTTTAATATGAATTTGTAAAGTAGCAAATGCACACATTTAATCATTCACATAGAAATTAATGCACTTGTAATATGAAGTGGACGCGGGTCCGGATCAAGTTCCTGTCGGGTCCGGATTCGGACCGGAGTCCGGACTTTGAGAACCCCTGTTGTATAGTCTCAACACTCTTAAAATGTGTTTCACGATGCCATAGAAAAACCTTTTTTATCTAACTGGTTCTTTAAGGGACCAAAATAGGTTCTTCTATGGCATCGCTGTGAAAGCACAATGAACGCATTCTTTATTCACACTGTAAATGCGCCGGTTGCCCGTACATAAAGCCACGCTTCATACATGCTATAAACGCAGTGCTTGCGCATCCAGTGTCCAAGCACAATAAACACATGATTTAAGTCTGGAAAAAAATGCTTTTAAGTGTAATGCACTGCAACAGCCAAGTGACCTTTCCCAAATGATTCCCCTATGATGACACAGTTTGGGAATTGATAGTATGTATGAGAGCTGGAGCCATAAATCGCAGCGGAGTAGCCAACGGATGGACCTAAAGGACATCTCCCTACCAACTTTAATGAACATTTGCAATGAATTATTACATAAATACCTTTTTAAAGTATTGTTTTTCATTGTTTTGACCATTGGGGTCAGTCTTTGTCCCCACCACTTTTTTTGTTATATTTTATTGTTATATTTTATTTGTGAGTTTTTAGAAGAGGATAGGAAAGTACGGGGAGGAGAGAGGGGTATTGGATCAGCAAATGACCACAAGCCGAGAATTGAATTTGGGTCGCCGAAAGTGCGAAAGCACCACATGTCGGTACACAGCCCACTACACCATCAGCTCTGACACTCCCCACCACTTTTTAAAGCAAAGTTACGCCATTGGTTTAAACAACCCAGCACTTTTTTCAGTAGCGCCTCACTGCAGATTGCGACATCCAGGGGGCGGGGTTGGATTCAGATCCAATGGGAAGATCTCTTCCCACTGCATTTTAATTAGTCGACAGTTTTACAAGACACGTCATACACGTGTTGTTGCGTTACCATTTCGGCATTGAGACGTAACTAAATTAAGTTATTCTTTTGATGGAAAAACAAACTTTACTTATGACTACAATACAAGTAGTAATGTTTTGGAGTAAAACATTCCGGGTACTACGAGTAATCTTACCACGCACAGTCTAATACCTATGAATGTTTACAGTATAAATATGCATAATTATTAACATATATGTCATGTTATTTATAAATTAATAAATTGAATGTTTATTTGCTTACAGACATTAGGAAACAGGTTTGCCTCGCAGAAGGTTTACTTTTCTTACAAATTTGTGTTTTTATATTTACTCGTATAGGAATAGCCGTGTAATAAGTGGGATAAGGTACAGCCTACCGGGTCACAAAAAAATCCTTTCAGTGATATCACCCTGTCGGGGAACGTGTCCTACATCCCCTTACACCTAACTGTGATCATTACTTACTAAATTATGAATCTTTCTCGACTTTACTATTAATCAAACGTACACTTAAATTGATAAGAGCAAACGCTTGCAACCACAGGTTCCAACTAATTGCAGGCTGCAACAATGCAAATATACTGGTTCATATGGCGGAGCAAAGTATTTAAAGTGAGAGGAGTTGGATCTAGATCAAGTGAACTAGAACAAATAGTATAAAACCTGCTTCTGTTTAATAATCAGATGCTTGTGGTGTTATTCTTGTAAACTTGTGTTGAGAAAGTGTCTTTAGCACGAGCTGGAGATTTTTTTCACTTCCTGTGTATGAGATGTCCACATTGCTAATGAGCATCAATATAACAGCCACGGTGCAGAGACAGCATTAGCCTAGCATAGCAGGTCTTTAAAGAGAAATCGGTATTGACGGTGAGCTCGCTTCTGGGCTTGATGGGAAGTGACAGCACGGGTGCCGAATGAACCGAATAAATGGAAATGTGATGCTACAGCTGACGAGGATGGTGGCGGTCGGTCACAGACGACAATATTGAAGAACCGCAAAACATGCTAATGGAGGAACTGGGAAGAGGAAGAGAACTAGGGAGGGATAGAGGGAAGGGAACCCCTCCCCCACCATCCCTCCATCAACCGAGCAGGAAGAATATAGCTGAGAGCGGAGAATTGCACAGTGTCTAAAAAATTTGCATTGTGTGCCTTTGCTCAAGGGCTAACAGGAGACAAAAATCTTGATCGCTGAGATTCCCACATCGTTTTTTTTTTGTCCTTTGATGGCTTGAATTTAATTAAACAGCAAAATGAAGCTTTGGGTTTGGGAAATTTTTGATGAATTGCATTTTTAGAGGCTGATTAGGAAAGCATTATGCTCAACAATGACCGACATCAAACAGCTGGGATTAGACAAATGGATTTCACTGTTTTGCTCAATTCTCCACTTAATAAAAATACAACTCCAATATCCCCATCCATAATGACCAAATTGTACCCTTCGGACTGCTTAATCTCTTGTTTTTAAAAATCAGAGCATCCCCATGAGAGCAGCTATTATAGTTTTAAGCAGCTGTTTTGTCGGCACAAACTGGAAAGCATCATTAGGGATGACCCATGCACCCTAACAGACAGGCATGTGCTATGCATGCAATCTTACATTCATGAATTTAGCAGACACTTTTATCCAAAAGGACTTACTGAGCTTTTAAGGGTATACATTTTCAGCATGTGTGTTGCGATTTGAACCCACAACCTTTGCTTAACGCAATGCAAAACAAAGAAGGTTCTTCGTTTATCAGACAGATGAACAAAAGACCCTTTAAAGTCACTGCCATTGGTTCAGTTGAGACATTTTGGCAACTCGTCACAAAACCAGCAATGCACTGAGGTCTTTCTGACCATATCACCCATTTCACTGTCTTATGCTTGCTTACTCCCCTGTGTGGATCACACCTGCTCGGGGTCATAGATCAAAACCAGGCTCTAAATATAGCTTGAACCCTTGCCATCTCATTAATAAACTCTTATAATACATATTTGACTGATGGCTTAGTTTAGTACCCTTATGAAAAGACTAGTTAAAGACCAACATGAAGTTATGCTGCTGATCTTGCTCAGCGGTTCACCAGGTGGCAGATCTGGTCAACCAATGAGTTATACTATCTGGTGAGGATAAAAAACCAGCAAAACAAAACACATATTTTTGACCATGTGGTTACGTTGACTAAAGGTCAATTGTTGCTTCTGACTACTCATGAAAGAAGTTACTCGTACGTCTTCCCCTTTTTCCCTGGTCTGACGTGTGAGAAACACATTGACAGACAGATAGCATGAGATGAGAAACTTTACTCCGGAAATCAGCACCACCATCAGTTCCCCTGTGGCACTGAAAGCCCTTCAGCCAAACAAACATCTCAATCTTGTCTTAATCCTACTGCAGATTCTAATTAGAAATAATGATAATACTCTTCATATGAGCTGTACTATAAAACATGCAGATTAGTGACACATAACACTTGAAGCTATTTGTCATTGTTTCACCTTGCAGTATTCAAAATCAGTACGTACACTGCAAAAAATGATTTTCAAGAAGTATTTTTGTCTTGTTTTCAGTAAAAATATCTAAAAATCTTGAACAATTTTCTCAAACACAATTAATTCAAGAAAGATTCTAGGAAAATTTGCTTACCCCATTGGCAGATTGTTTTGCTTGTTTTATGCACAAAATCACTTGAATTTGATATTTTTGGTCTAAAAACTAGACTTATTTTCATAGGTCATTTTGCTCATCAAGAAAAAGCATCTTAACTCTTTTGCCGCCATTGACGAGATATCTCGTCAATTAAGAGAAAACGCTTGCAATGACGAGATTTTCCGTCTTTTCGCAATACCGCTATTATCCACCGCAACTTATACAACCCGGAAATAGTGCCTCACGTGAAAGAGAAAGAACTCCGTGTATGTTTTAAAGATCGCTCTGCATCTGATCTTTATCAAAAGTCCTTCACAAAAATGGAATTATCTCTGCTTTTTGCTCAAAATTGGGTGTTTTTGAAGAAACCTACCCATGTTTGAGAGGTGATTACAAGAGAACTAATGAAGGTAGGATGAAACGTTTTTTTTTTGTTGTTTGAAAGCAGAGGATCTGTTCTTTCATCTGATATATTTGTTTGTTTATATATTTAAAGAAGAACATTTTCTGGAAGGCATTAAACTTTTGTGAAAATCATGAAAAATGCTGGCGCTGGCTGGCAACTTTTTTTAAAAACGATGGCAGGGAAAGAGTTAAATTAAGAATTTTTAGAGATTTTTACTGAAAACAAGACAAAAATACTAAGACATTTTTTTCTTGAAATTCATTTTTGGCAGTATACCTCAAATTATTTAATGTGTTATATAGATCTTAATAAATCTAAGAAAACTGCATTTGTGTGACTGTTTGGAAGTTTCACAATACATTGCAATAAACAAATCCATGCTTGTATCAAGTATAAATCTGACACACTGCAAAATATGACTTTCTTACTAAGTATTTTTGTCTTGTTTACATTCCAAATATCTTAAAATTCTTAAAACAAGATTAAAACAAGATGTATTTTTTATTAGCAAAAACATAAATGTAGTGAATTTGTGCTTAAAACAAGCAAAAAAAAAAATCTGCCAATGGGGTAAGAAAAAACTTTTTTCTTAAACACTAAATAAAAAAATGGCACAAATTCACTTAAATTGTAGATTTTTTTGTATAGACGGTTTCATTGGACGCACGTGATAGACGTCTGGATCCGAACTTTACTTCCGGTTTCGTTTTTTTAGTTGCTAAACTGATCTCTTGAACAAATGCCTTGTCAAAAATAACACGTTTTGGTGTCCTAGATCAGTGGTTTTCAAACTGGGGGCCAGGGCCCCCAGGGGGGCCGCTAGATGGTGCCAGGGGGGCCCCAGTTTTATGACATTTTATGTAATACATTAATTTATCATGAACTCTGTGCAATTAAACCTAAAAAAATAAGGCTACTAACCAAAAGCACTACTTTTTTGTATAATTTAATGGTTTTTTATTAAAATGTTGAGTTTTAGAACAGTTTTTTGTCACAAATTTTCTTCGGGGGGCCGCGAAGGAATGCACCGTGCACAAGGGGGGCCGCACACTAAAAAAGTTTGGGAACCACTGTCCTAGGTAATCTATCTGTTGTTTTTTTGCTTGTTAAATAAATAAACTACGTTTAAAGTACTTTGTTGTTATTTATTATTAGCGGAGTTTACTGGAAGTTACGTGCGGACCGCGACAGCCGCTTGTTTATGTTGTTACTGCTGAAACCGTCTATAAAAACAAGACTTCTTTTCTTAGGTCATTTTGTACATCAAAAAAAAAAACATCTTTATTTAAAAGGACACTTCTGCCTAGAAAATTGCAACTTTTAATTTTCCGTCGGTCTTAGTACACAATGTAACTACAGAAGAGTCAAGTTTTAAATAGGAAAAATATCTATTTTTTAGCGTGATGCTAATGGTCTAAACAGATTCAATGGATTATGCTAAGCTATGCTAAAAGTGGTAACACCAGACCCGGAGATCAGCTGAATGGATTCAAAAACGGTAAAAATCAAATGTTTAACTCTAGGAGAGCTGGAAAATGAGCAAATTTAAAAAGTGTCCCTTTTAGAATTTTTTGATATTTGTACTGAAAACAAGACAAAAATACTAGATAAGAGAGTCATTTTTTGTAGTGAAGTTGAAGCAAGAAATAATATGCCAATGATGTTAGAAAAAAAAAACTTCTTTGAAAACAATTGTTTAACCATTCACATCTAAGCATTTGGTAGATCATTTTATCTTAGGCAACTTCGGGTACAACAAGGTACATATTTAATCAGTATGTGTGTTCCTGAAGATTGAACCCACAACATTTTGCAATGCTAACAGAATGATCTACCACTGAGCTATACAAGTACACTTTAATTTTTGTAAAGGGCACCTATTATGCAAAATCTACTTTTACAAAGTGTTTGAACATAAATGTGTGTTGGCAGTCTGTGAACACAACAAACCCTACAATTGATCCACCCCAAAAATCCACCCTCTCCTTCTTTTGTAATCCCAATTAAACCAAAGCAGCCTCATTAGACATGCTGTTTTAATTATGTTCTTAATGTGATGTCACACTGATAAAGCCTCGCCCACAGCCACTGACTGACAGTCCTGCATTACCATAGTTTCCGCCCTTAGCGAGTTGTACGTTGTCCACCGTATCTCAAAGTAAGATACTATTGTTTGTGTTCACAGGAATCAGATTTATTTTAACTAAAAGCACTCACTGTCTCTTTCGGCAAGGGAGTGAAGAGCAGTAGCTCATTTGCACTTAAAGGTGCAAACTGTCATGATCCTGTTAGCCCTGTATGTCTTTTTATGTGTTTCAGGTGACAGGGTCATGGCAGCCCTCACTGTTGTCTTGTTTGTGTAGAGTCACGTGGCCTGTGTTTATATTTTGTGTACCTCGTGCTCTCCTGTCTTAAGTCTTGACCCCGCCTTCTTGTTAATTGTTCATTATTAGTTTATGCCCTTCACCTGTGTGTCCTCGTTCCCTACACTGTCAAAAAAAGGTTTAAAACGGTACCTTTTTTGTCACTGGGGTGGTACCCTTAAAGGTTCATTTTTGTACTTTAATGGGTATACAACACATTGAAATGTTGTACATTTTGGGGTACAATATTATACCTTATGCACCTATTTTGTACCTTTAAAGGTACAGTTAAATGTTTTGTGCTACTAACATTTATCTGGTACAAAATTGATCCTTTGAGGGTACCACCTGACAGAAAAGGTACAGTTTTAAACCTTTTTTTCTGACAGTGTAGTTTAGTTCTCCCCTATTTAATGCCATTGATGTCTTGTGCCGGATCGTTGTGACGCCATTGTGTGAGTCTTGTCGTGTCTTACCATGTTATGTTTGATTATTGTTATTGTTTGCCCCCTCAAGGTAGTTTTTGTTACAAAATAAAAGTCTTTTGTTTAAGAGCTGTCTGCAATTGGGTTCTGTCCCCCACCTTACTGTACATGACAACAGACATCCAAATAGAGGCACTTTGGACATGCTATAATAAATAATCTGTGGGGTATTTTAAGCTGAAACTTAAGACATATTAGGCACACCGAGATTTATATCACATCTTGTTAAAATTGGTGTAATAGATGTCCTTTAAAATAATTGTTCTTATTTTAAGAATGTTTGTATATTTCAGTGGAAAACAAGATCTGTGCATGCATGTTTTGTGTGTTAGCTTTTCTCATTTAATCATTTTCTCAGTCTTTTTCTCAGTCTTTTACACTACAATATATCTGCATGCTGGGTTTCAAATGTAGTTACCTTTGCAAAAGCTCTCTATTTCTCAGAAGCAGTTATGCACCAATCATATAGTCCATGATGCAAAAGCTTGCAAATCTGCTTTTAAATCTATACCTTTCACATGTCTACTCTTTTGAAATAGGGCAGCAACACTAAAGGGTCATGAAACCCCACTGTTTCAGCTCCAGCATACATCACTATCACTTTGAAAAATGCAGCTTAAATGGGCGTGGATGCTGTAAGAAGAACGGCGAGGAGTGGGCGGGGCACCTGATAGAATAAGCTAGTTTAACAAATATTATGATTTACTAAGAATAGCAGTAGGACAGAAATAATTAAACTGAATATAATATTTCATTTAAACAAAGGTCAAGTAAAACTGTTATAGTTGAAATAATAGTGTGTTTGAAGATAGAAAAGTCCTGAGGACAGTAACTCAGGACAAAGTCAAAGTCCACCGCCTCCCGTAGCTTTTCTGAGCAAATTCAAAGTTGATGGTGAGTCTAGTCCTGACACCATCGTGGGGAATATCATCCAACATATTTACAGAGTCTGCATCATGGCGCACTCACATTTACTTTACTATACAAAACTGTATCCAAGTGTGATTGTCCTGAGCCCGAGTCCCCCCTGCCCCGGCTGACCTGGGCGCATGGAGCAAATGCACGCACGCACACACACACACAAAATCCAAACTCTTTGCATTGGATAAGAACACATAAATAATAATGAGACACCAACGCATCATGATGTACTACAGTGCTTTGCCACGTCACAGCCCGTGATGTTGACACGATATGGAGTTTAAACCTGGAAGATAAAAATATCACAAAAAATTTACTAGTTTAGTGAAGCCAAAACGTCTCGATCGCCCCCCAGTGACTGGTCCCAGTATAGGTCATAAACTCCGCCTCCCCCATGTTATTCAATGGCACTTGAGACCAACTAAACAATTTAATTACACTTTAATTATCTTTTTTCCGAAGCTGGTTTCTGTCATTTACTGTAGTTTTTATCACGCTGATGTAAATTCAAGTGTTTGTTTTTAAAATAAGTTTGTTTTTAGTTAGTTATTTAATGCTATTAAAACGGTGGTGTCACGTCATGATTGACAGCTGTGATATGTGCATACTGCGAGGGCGGGGCCTTGATTTCGTGGCTTTACTTCCTTCTCACTACTGCGCAGGACTGGTCCCGAAAAAAACGCTACTGCTCAGACTTAAGACCCAAGATGTCAGCGCCGTATCGGGACACTGGCGGCTTCACTTTTCACCAATGGAAGAGAGCGAACGGCCGTCGTCCATCTTTTTTTACAGTCTATGGGTTTCATAATGTTAACTCTATTAATATCTAAAAAAAGTGTTGGTTAGTGTTTTTATGACGCTTTAAGTTCCTATAAAGCCTACTACATATTGGGGTGCCAGACTATCTCATATATATATAGTATATACTAGCACGTCACCCACCGCCTTAGAGGAAATCAAATCATGTTCACAGGTCACTGTAAACTTATTCAAGCTCTGTTAAAACTTCCTCTAACAGCTCTTGTAAAATTTTTAATAACTCAAATTTATTTATATGTGATGGACTGAAGCTGAAGCAGTCCAAGAGCAAATGGAGTTTAATTTGTTTGAAGGATTTGTGCCAAAATTAACTTGAATTGTGATCTTGAGAATAGTAAAATCAATCATCAATTCTAGAGATAATTTCCTAGTTTTGTACTACAATAACAGAGAAGCAAAGCTACTGTATATATGGATGAAATATTTAAAATTAATTATAAGTATTTAAGAAAGTCGGATAAAGAGCCCGACCTGGCCATATTTGAGCTTTCTTTTGAAACTTCATTAATATGACACATAATCCATCTGTACATTTTGTTATATTGTTCTTGTAAGTCATCAAAATGTATGTGCAGAGCAACCAGATGGGATCAGACAGGAAAACAAACCCTGATAATGAAAGCCCTGATAATGTTAAAACCCAGAGTGCATTTCCACTTCTGAACGACTCTGTAATTCCTGATCTTTTATTTTTTTGAACCAAGGTTGGTGGTAGAGACATTTACAATCCACTTTTTTAATTTCAAAACTAAATGATGTGAGGAGAATTGGGAAGGCAATTGAGGTTATAAATCGAGTTAGATTTGATTTATTGGCATTATTAACTTGTTTAACATGAAGGTTCATTCAGGTTTTACAGTTAATCTATTAGGCCTTTCATAAAGCATATCAGTGTCCCCATGGAGATGAATGACACCAATATGAATCTGTATTCTCTCTTAAGCACAGATTCCCTACCAATGTGTGACTAGTTAGCATGAAATAAGTAGCACCGTTACCATATCAGTTTAGGGCCAACAGCTGTCTTTTTCCTTGACTACAATCAGCCATTGTCATGTATTCTTTCGCAATACTTTTATTTGTGACATTGCCTCATTTTGTCTTGTTTGTTAGCTGTAATGTCACAATTCAGGACAGTCACTTGCGACAGGCCTGGGACTGTGGGCTTTCTTTTGTTTTGATCGGCACTGTCAACATAACAAGGCATCTTTTTATCTTTCACACTGGTCACATGACATTTACACACCTGACAAAACTCCAAAGATGGCATCACGCAGATCACACATCACTTTTAGGGGTCCTTCGGCAGCAAAGCATCCCCACTGAGATGAATGGGAATGCTAACAGCTAGCTCCAGGTACTATAGACGTCTTTACTCTTCATACACTTTAAAAATATTGGGTTGGTTTAACCCGTGGTTGGGTAAATATTGGACAGAACTAACTGGTGAGTTAAAGAAACTTATGATGGGTTCTATTTACCCAACCATGGATTAAAACAACCCAGTATTAAGTTTATTTATAACTAGGGATGCACCGATGTATCTACTTATAATTAATATCTGCAGATAAAATCAACTTATTTTTGAATTGGGAAACAATGACATAATAATTTAAAAACCTTTTCTGTATCGGTAGGTGTCATTCTAAGTAATCGAATATTGGAATCGCCACACAAATTTGGATATCAGTGCATCGCTATTTATAACGCAAATGTTGGTTCTGTCCAATATTTACCCAATCATGAAATAAACCAAACCAAATCTGATAGACAGGCAATAATGCATGTAGGGTCAAGCTGTGATGATGTCAGCTGAACCTTGTCTCAAGGTTAGCAAAGATGTTTCAGCCACTCCTAATGCTGGGTTCACACCAAACGCGAATACAGCGGATGGCGGGAATTATTTCAATGTTAAAGGGGCAATAAGTAAGATTTACCCCCATCTAGCGGTGAAACTGTATTTTGCATTCAAACGAACAGTGCTCTCTATCGCCTCGCATTTCCAAATGCGTGTTGCAACTACGGTAGCCGTTATGTAATCGTTGATCTCCTTGTCCATTGCAGCTGGTTCACGTGTTCTGAATGCAAACGCGTTGGTAGGCTAGTGCTTTTTGTCCCTCTCTGCTATTATAGTTTATCAATACGGCGGAGCGACATGGAAGCCTCCTCGGACTTACCCGTTCAATGTAAGTAAAGAGAAGAAATTCTAAGCTTACAAAGAAAAGTCAGATCACTGGCAGAGGTCATTTGACACCAACCAGGACATATTTATGAATAAAGACATTGATTTTGATTAATAAAACACTTAAAATCATACTTACTGTTCCTTTAAATCAATGTAAAAACATGTTTACGCGCGCCTGAAGGTCTCGCGGCGCGAATGAGGCGTTTAGCGCGGTGCGAATTAGGCGTTTAGCGCGGCACGAATTAGGCGTTTAGCTGAAAGTTGAAAAATCTGAACTTTGGCTGAAAATCGCACTGAGTTAACCAATCAGGAGCTTGCTCCTTGATTACAGGAAGCGAGCGCAGTCGCAGAAGCCCCTCCCATGACTAGAATTTCACGTGCGGCTTTCACACGCCAATGAAGCGAGTAAACTCAAAATGTTCAAGCGTGCAACTACGCGCGAATAGCGTGTTTTTGCCGCCTCTACTGCGTTTGGTGTGAATCCAGCATAAGTCCCATCTGATTTACACGCTCAGTGACTGTCCAGCTACGGGCCCCTTCACTGACCCACTTACACCAAACTTGCTTTGTGTTTGAATGTGGGTGTTTAAATGTTTGCAATCGACACAGTGCAAAATTAGTAGGGTAAAGCAAAAGCTAAATATGGAGAATGCTGTGTCTGAAACTCTTCACTTTTCCCTTTATACCGAATGACATTTGAGACCACTATATGGAAAGAAGTGAACAAAAATGAGTGACCGATTTCGAACACTGACGTAAATATCATATTTGGATTCTTGTGCTGTGAAACGGTAGTTTTTTTTCTTGTCATGTTTATTTACTATTATGTGTATTTATTATATTTAATCAAAATATGTATTATATTTAAAATATAAGTTACTGTCCATTACGTTTATTTAAAGGGGCCACTTTTTTAAGATGTCAAATAAATCTTTGGTATCCCCAGAGCACATATGTGAAGTTTTAGCTCAAAATACCATATATATAATTTATTATAGCATGTTAAATTTGCCACTTTGTAGGTGTGTGCAAAAATAGGCAATTTTGGTTGTGTCCTTTAAAATGCAAATGAGCTGTTGAAATTCAAACACTGATCACAATGATGGTGGTTTGTTGCAATTAAAACTCAATTGTGCTTTTCTCTGCACTAAATGGCAGTGCTGTGGTTGGATAGTGCAGATTAAGGCGGTATTATTATAATAAGAGCTCCTTATGACATCATTTTCTAGGTTGATAGAAGCACTTGGGACCCAATCATCAAAATAACTGTCAATAAGAACACGTATGTCATGTATAAACATAAATGTGTGGTGTTAACTGTCATTAATTTCCAGCTTATTCCAGTCACGCGTTCATCTCACGTTGTATCACAGGAAATAGTGCATCAAATGTACACTCAAAATCAGAGTGCATTATGGGTAAAAAAGCCGTTCACTCAGGTTTCGGACAACCCTACAAAATGGCAGACGGCTAATATAGTGCACTATATAGGAGATAGGGAGCGTTTTTGGACACAGCGAAAGATCTGATAGTTTTTAGATGAAATCGTGAATGCAACAAAGGATTGCATCTCACTGGCTCTAAAGCGTTAATGTTATAAAAGATAAGCGAATGAGAGGTTTGGAGCAGAGATAAAGTGCAGACAGTCACATATTGAGAGGAAGATAGAAGCGAAATGTGAAACACAGACAGGCATGTTTCCATGGGCGAACGGGAAAGATTTGGGGTGGTGAGGAACCTGCATCATTGGCTGCAGCCAATCAGAGGCCTCCTATAAAATGTTCAAAGGGAGTGTCCTAGCAACAGACAAGTAAATACATTTTCAGGCTCAGATTGACCATTACAGTTAATAGGTGTGATTTTCATTATATGAGGGGAAAATCACGCCTATTAAGAGTAATGTTAAAGGTATCTTGATGTATATGCAGTGCTGACACAAACGAATGTCATTCTTATTGCATCTTATATCTGATTTCATAAAATATAATTCTAGACTTTTTTGAGTGTGTGATAAATGATGGTAGCCATACAATGCAATTCTACACTTGCATGTACTGAATTTATGCACACATTGGATTTAGTGTTGAATACAATCTTGTACTGTGAATCTTCCATACATATAATAAACAACGTTTTTGCGCAGTTACTACCCATGAAAGATACCACCCGTGCAAATTCATTCACCAGAAAATCACAGATTATGTTGCCGCCCAAAGTGTTTTGTTTGGACACGCAAGTGGTCTTTCAACACATCTGTATCTTTCTCTCAGGCACAGACACGGTACACAGACAGTAGACACGTATGACCAGACTCATATATTCGGGTTCATTCATACATCTGCCTCTTTCCCCCCTCAGGTGTGAATTACCTCTCGCATGTCCCCTTGTATACGAGAGCGAGCGCTGAATAAAAAAGGAGTGGTTCATCTCTCCATTCAACCTTTCATTCATTTTTCTCGGTTATGAATTGAAACACAATGCCTTGCGTTCATCTATCATCACATGCAGCCCTGTGTGGTTTATTGCTTACAGCGAATGCCTCTGCAAATGTCACCTGGGAATAAAATGCCATTTCTTTACAGATAGCATCAAGCTATTCTTCCCCGAACGGGAAATACAGAGTTTTCCCTGCACCTTGCTCTTAGTTAATGTAAAAGGTTGTCTATTGATTTTCCTATCGGCTGTGTTAATGAGTCTTACCGATGCAAAAAAAGTTGCCGGTCTGTTTCACAGCGCATGCATGTGTAACGCAACTGGATAATGCAGATTCTTACGAGGCGTGAGCGTTTCCGTCTGTCATGTATACGGTGTCATGTGCTGCAGTGAAAGAGGACGAGCCCCAGCTGACCGCTCTCAGGGTTGGAAAACTAGAACATCCGTCTCTCTCCTTCCCCTTCATCCAAGCGTAAGAAAGACCGTTGGATGCCGGTGCAGCATCGCTTGCTGCATGTCTACCGTTACTATTTTATCCAATGACTGAGACATCGAACAATGAAATAAACACGGAGAGACAAAACAGACAGGTAGGGAGGCAGAGTGTTCCCGCTTACCGGCTTGATGTGTTTCAGGCAGACCACAGCAATCCGGCTCTTCCGCAGGCAAAAGGAGGAGGATGAGAAAGGATGGAGGGAATAAAATAAAAGAATGAAAAGAAAAAGAGCAGGGGGCCCTCTTGAGGATCTAAAGAATGAAAGAAATGGGTGAGAATCGAGCCTTTTATCCCAGGGAGCTGAGTTTGTGGGTTTCCCTAAATGCACGGCTAGAGTCTGCTTAAACCACAACCTCACGCTGTGTGTGTGTGTCTCTCGCTCGCTCTCTCTCCCCCTCCCTCTCTTACTCGCTCGCTCGCTTTCGTTTGCGTCCGGGCACCAAATGGACTCTCTCACTGTCTCTCTGCTTTCAAGACAGTGTCTGCCTAGCAGCTGCTCATCTATGAGAAGTAGAACGCTCACTCTATCTCTCTACAGTATATCGCTCACTGTCTCTCTATCTCTCTCGTCCGTCTTCTCACAAAGACCCCCACTTGCCTATCCCCCTTTACACCCCTTCCCCCCTTACTAACAACTGACATCTCTTTTGAGGGGGTTGAGCTTGTGAGTGAACAGTTATCACAAGCTGTTTGTTTGTTTGTGTGCACATGGGTGGGAGTACGTAGCCGCTTTTCCTCCAGCAGGTGTGTATGTGTTCGGGTTTGGTGGGTGACATCGCCGGAGACCCTCCAAGAAGGACCTGGGTCGGTGATGAGTTGCCGTGGTGATGGTGAAATGAGCCATGTCTAAGTGGCACAGAATGGCTATTGTCTGCTCGCTCCCTGACTCGTTTTGAGCCCACCATTAACGTTTAGGTGAAGACATGAGATGGAGTCTAGCATGGCACCCTGGACCACAAATCGATGCGTTGAAATTGGTATGAAGATGCATTGGATGTAAAATACAATATCTCAGCAAAACAGGACAATGCAGTAGCCAAAGTCCTTAGTATTTGCTTTGAACATCATAAAGATTTAGAGTTTTGCATATAAACACAATAATGTGTATCAATTAATTTGAATATGTAAATGAAGAAGGTGGCAACATAAATTCTGTTTATTTGTCAATAACATTCTGTGGTTGTCAACTTTAGTTTTATTTCCTGTGTTGGTGTAGTAGGAAATCAGACAGGAAGTTAGGGCAAGACATATTAAACGCCCAATGTTTAACTCACCAAAAGCCTTACCAGCAAGCAACAGCCGTCATTTCACCGTCTAGGTTAAAGGAATACTAATTTAGTCACTCCCATGTCGTCCAAAATGTTTATGTCTTTCTTTGTTCAGTCGTGAAGAAATTAGGTTTTTTGAGGAAAACATTCCATATAGTAGACTTTACTGGACCTCAACAGTTGGCAGTTTCAGTGCAGCTTTAAAGGGCTATAAGCGATCCCAACCGAGGCATAAGGGTCTTATCTAGTGAAACAATTTTCATTTTTGCAAAAAAAATAAGTATTTTTTAACAACAACTTCTCGTCTTGCACTAGTTGTGTGATGCGCCAGTGTGACCTTACGTATTACGTAATCACGCCAAAAGGTCATGCATGATGTATGCGAAACTACCGCTCCAGTATTTCCAAGTGTCAGGGTTCCCACACCCTAGTTAACTTCAAATTCAAAAACTTTCCAGGTCCAAAACAGTCAAATTCAAGGACTAAATGTGGGGACACATTTCAAGTGAGAACAAGGTTACATTGTGTTACCTTTAAAGAAACATTGTTACAGTTCCCTTTCGAGGGAACATGCGCTGCGTCACTGCGGTGACACTTTGGGGACGCCTCCAGGGGTAAGTGAGTCTGAATGTGTTTATCAAATTCAACCAATGGTGAAGCTTAACGACGAAGACAGGGTGATGTGGGAGCCAGGAAGTATATTGCTATCTGAAATATGGCCAAAGACGACGTTACAGGGATGCAGGAAGTATGGCAAGGGAGACGCAGTGTCTCGTTCCCTTCTCAGGGAAAAACAGTTACATACATAACCTGAGACATTTTTATTTGTCAAACACAACTATGCAAAAAGCATTTTGGTATGAATCAACATTCACATACAGAAGAAATAGACATTTAAAGTGAACAGTTTAGCATGTGTGTTTAGAAGGTCTAGTATTTTTATGATATTATCCTACACTACACAGAGAATAATATGGATTTTTTTCCCGAAAACTTCTTGCATAAAATAGATTCAAGCACTTTCAATGACCTTTTTTCTATACAAATATGATACGGTCAACCCCTCAGTGCTACAATAATTACTATAATTATCTCTAAGTGCACTACAGTGGGTAAAATCATATCTCAGTGACCGTGTCCAGTGCGTAAAAGTCGAAAACAAGATATCAACATCTAAGGCTAATGACATGGGTGTTCCACAAGGCTTTGTTCTTGGGCCATTGCTGTTCGCGCTTTATATAAATGATCTTTCTTCGGTGTGAGGTGAACATACACATGTACGTGGATGACACTGTAGTTTATGTGCATGGAAGTGATGGGATCAGTGTAGCTATTTGTCCAACAGGCATTATGATGTGTTTGGTTTAATTTAATGATTTCTTCTATTTCATTTATTTATATGGTTAGACGTCTAATAATTTTCACTGACAGCCCAAATTTTGTCTTGTTTTAACCTAGACATTAAGGCTGTGTTTGGACGGCTATTAGATGTGTTATACACACAATGCTTGCCAGATTTTCTTTGGATTTTTTCCAACATATGAACAATAAACATTCACAATCTAAATCCATTTGGATTAAAAATGCATATAAAATGTGAAACTGTGTCGTGTAAGCTTCGAATAAATAATGTTATTGTTATTGTTCATTGTGGCACTTAATATAGTTATTGTTAATATTGTTTATTGTTATAGTTTTTGTGCTTTGGTGTGAATATAAGCCTTAACACTGTACATATATGTGTACAGTACACCTTTAAAATAAAAGGGGCTTAAAAGGTTTTCATAAGAGCCTTTCACACCGCTTCATTTGGGTTCTAATTTAATGGAATAAGAACTGGGGTGATTTCCTGAGAACAAAATATTAACAAAATATAATTCCCCAGTACCATTTCCCCGGTTGCATTCGCACCGCCAGTCGGGACTCTGAAGTGGCGCACTCAGTGACATACCATTCGTACTGATGGCTGATCTGAAATCAGCACAAATGGCATCAGAAATCAAACAATAAGCTTTTTACTCTATAATACACATTTGCAGATCCTGTCGCCATATCATCATGTAAATTTTCCCAGTGTTACACACAGTTGATAAAGACTACACGCATCAGTTGGAGTGCAAATAATATGAACGTGGTGTCATTTTACACACAAGACTCTAATGCAGGGGTGCCCAATCCTGCTCCTGACGATTGACTGTCCTGCAAACCCTACTGAAAAATCCAGCTAAGACCAGCATAAGCTGGTGAGCTGGTTTTAGCTGGTCTCCAGCTTGGTTTTAGTTGGTTTTGCTGGTGTAGGAAGCCGATTTTGCTGGTGTAGCAAGCTGGTCACATTTTAAGCTGGTCTAGCTGGACTTTGCTGGTCAGGCTGGAATACCAGCTGGCCCACCAGCGTGACCAGCTTTGTCAGGCTGGGAGGACCAGCGTAAACCACCTTGAACCAGCTACCAGCTTATGCTGGTTTTGGCTGGATTTTTCAGTAGGGAAGTTCAACTCCAAATCAAAAACACCTGAAGCAGCTAATCAAGGTCTTTGGGATCAATCGAAGGCAGGGGTGTTTGATTAAAGCTGGACCTGATTTCTGCAGGATAGTCGATCGCCAGGAGCACGACCGGGCACCCCCGCAATTGATCATGTACTATAGCAAATGCATGAGATATACCACCGCATAGATATCACTTAGTTGAAAAATTATGACAGATGATTGCTTTATGTAAACAATGGAGGATATACCAATATTTCTTCTATAATGTTTGGGCTAAAAGTGCACATGGATGCTATTGTAAACACATGGATGAGCAGCACAAGCCCGTCTGGATTTATAATTAATAATAATAAGGTATGTGCTTTTAGGCCTAATGAAACTCAGTATTACTGATGATAGCAAGAGTAACTTGAAATAACACTCGGATTGGTCGGAAGTGTGTTGTTGTTGTTGCGCTTTTGGCCAATAAACATACACTTCTGTCACAAATAGTTTGCGTTGTGCTCATTAGACCCAACACTGAAGCAAAAATGACAGTACCAGTACTAAAATCGTCACAGTTCCTGTGGTCCGAACACACCACAAAGTGGGCAGTCCCACAAATAGTTTGGGTACTATGAAAAGGTTCCCACGGTGCGAAAGACCCTATTGAAGAACCATATTTGGTTTCCCTTTAAGTCAAAATAAAAATAAAAATTTCTTCCATACCTTTTTATATAATAAATAAACTTTTTTCACTACAAAGAAGCTTTTTTGTGTCAGATGTTTAAGGTTCTTTATGGAACCAAAAATGGTTCTTTTATTGCAGTGCTTCCCAATCCTGGTCCTCACGTACCCCATCCCAGAACATTTTAGATGTCTCCTTATTTAAAACACCTGATTCAGCTCATTAGCC
The DNA here is from genome assembly GCF_027580225.2 of Misgurnus anguillicaudatus. NCBI lineage: Eukaryota > Metazoa > Chordata > Actinopteri > Cypriniformes > Cobitidae > Misgurnus > Misgurnus anguillicaudatus. The sequence continues at coordinate 10,527,227 of NC_073356.2, forward strand.
TTCCAGAATTGTTTACAGTGGTGCCCCTAACCATAGATATGTACACTAGATGTCGCCTTGGCTAGGGCTGTTCATTGGAACGAATGCGTCAAATAGAGCCGCCATCTTGAAACGGGAGCCCTGCATCAGCGTCATTGTCGGCAACGGAAATAAAATCACCATAACTCATTATGAATGCGATTTTCTTGGTTTTCTTTTAGTTCGTTTCAACAATCAGACATGTATTTAGTATTGAGTCCAGAAAAAATACAATTTTGAATTATGAAAATCTACTTTTTCTAACTATAATGCATAGTGCTAGTAAGCCTAACATCCAAACGCAGCACAAAAGTCCGGCATTGTACATGAATTCGAAGTACAGGTGGAAATAGCAGCGTTACCTAGCTACTTCTTATGACATGACCCCTGTTCTAAGATGGAGGAGGTTGTGACGCATGCTTAGAACCCCAAGGCGACATCTAATATATATATCTATGCCCCCTAACAAGCAGATGAGTTAAATCGAGTGTTTTTAATAAGGAGACATCTAAAACATTTTGGGACAGGGCACTCGAGGACCAGGATGGGGAAACACTGTTTTATGGCATCGTGAAGCACCTTTATTTTTATAACGTAAGACTAAAAGCCACAAACACTATTAAACAGATTAGTCAGTGTATTTTCAGAAAAAATAATCTCCTGGTTTGTTTAAAGACAGTCTTTGATTTTTTTTAGTAAGTTTCTCTTTAACAAAGTTTCTCTAAATCAAAATGAGTCTGTAGGGAGCCTGCAGTGTATTATTGAGACGTCAGTAGGTGAATCATACTTGGTGGAAAGTACATGAAATGTTTTGTCGAAAGCGAGAAAAACAAGACAGTGAGTAGAGAGACCGAAAAATAGAAGTGTGTGTACATGTCAGCGTGAAAATGCTTTTAGACCTGCGTACCCCCCGCGCGGTCCGTTGCCACTGTTGTGGTGGTGCATTAGAGAGAATCAGACAAATGTATATCTAATTATAGACAGAAGCTTTCCTGTCGGCCCGCTGTGCTCAATAAGAGGATCTGCACTGTGAGGTTCCACTTTCAGACTGACACATATAGTCTCTCTGTTAATGTGTCTAGTTACATTACTCTAGTCTGTATAAATGAATATTTTATTTCGGTTTTAATTCCTCTTTGTGGGAACTACTGTTTGAACCCATTACTGCAATTTTGCAGTGACATCAATCTTTGATATTGTTTGAGTCCTTCATGCTTTTATTATTTGTTTAAATACTGATGCCTGTCTTAGTAAAGCACCTCCAATGAAAGTATGAAGTGGCATGACTGACAGCCACCGCTGCGACAAATCAGCAGAGCTCCTTCGTGCTGATGTCATAAACAGATGTGCTTATTGCTAGGTGACAGAGATCTGGTGAGGTGGTGTGGAGTCTTACTGTGACATTAAAAAAAAACAAGAGGTAAGATTGTACCGGACAATTTCCTGAACAGTATGACCGTACATATCTTTGTTCTTTTTTTACGGTTTTGCGTCATAGTCTTGGTTTTGGAGGTGAGATTAAAGTGACTACGGATGGGAAATGAGAAATTGGCTTTTATAGAAAGCCTCTTGTGCCCGTAGTCACATAATATTCTTATCCCAAAAAGTGAAGAAAAATCACAAATATCATCTCAGTTGTTTCTCCTACACAGACAGATAAATTGTCATAAATGGTCCCAAGCTGGGACTGGGGCAGTGCAGTGCCCTTTAAAAATATCCTAATATGTCCATTTAGGTACAGATGTGCATATTTGGTATCAATATGTACCTCTGAGGTACTGAATGCTTTGAAGGATAGTTTAACCAAAAAATGAAAATTCTGTAATAATTTGTGCATTTCTGTATGAATTTCTCTTTCTGATGAACACAAAAGAAGATATTTTGATGAATGATGGTAAGCACACAACTGATTGTAGCCATTGACTTCCATCATATTTGTTTTTCCTACTATGGCAGTCAATGGTTACAATCAGCTGTGTGCTTACCATCATTTATCAAAATATCTTCTTTTGTGTTCATTCAAATTAAAACTCATACAGGTTTAGAGCAACATAAGAGGGAGTAAATGACAACAGAATTTTCATTTTTTGGGTGAACTATCCCTTTAAGGTGTGCTTTTCTTAAGGGTACTGCCCCAGTGACAGCTAGGGACCATTTTTCTGACATTGGCCCTGTCCCAAATGGCACACTCCGGACTTGTGGACTTTCTCAGAGTTCACACTTTGATGACATCTGTAGTGCAGACCTAAGGGACCCTTGACCTGAGTCTACAAGGGCACACCGGAGTCGTATTTTGGGACAGAGTCGAGTGTCACGCCGGAAATAGGAAGAGGAGTCGTCTGATTGCTCTTTCGCAAGGACTTCTGGGTTGGTAAAGTGCGCGAAGCCTGCTGCAGTGCAGAAGACTGCATCAAGGGTGCAAAGGGGGCGCTGATGCGCACACTTCGAAGCGTAAAAATGACAAATGGGACACCCTACAGACATGTAGACTTAGTGAGCACGCGCAATGTAAGTCCATGAGACCGAAAGTCCACATGAAGTGCGCCATTTGGGATAGGGCCATAGTGGATGAGATTTTAATGTCTGGAACTGTGCTACAGATTTGCCAGCTGCAACCAAAAGTCAACCAAAACGAACTTCCAAAGTTCATTGAATTTATTATAAAACCATATCTAATGTTCACCACCAGATATTAAATGTGTTCTGAGTTGTGACACAATGTGTTATTGACCACCCAGCCAAATTTAAATGATTAAAAAATGCTAAATAAATAAAATAAGTTGGAAATCTTGGAAAAACAGGCAGCATTCTCTGCTCTCAAAAACTGGGGGGCATGTCCGCTGTCTGTGCTGAAACCACAGTCACTTGCGTGAAAGCTTCTGTCTGTCTCTTAACTTACAAAAATACACTTCGCATGGACTTAAATTGCGTGTGCTCGCTTACGGTACATTCATACAGGATGGAACCGTTAACGCTTGACGGAAGGCTTGTCTGAAGCTTGGCCAACAGCCAATCACAGTGGCCGCAACACATGCTCTGGTCTTCCATAAACGTAATTGGCTGACTCTGCCTAGGTTATTTGCATAAGGCGATCTGATTGGCTGACGCACACGTTGCCGCTTGTAGAGTTGAGAAATATTCAAATTCTGCCGCGAGCAACGGCTCCACAATTCATTTCGGCAACGCGCTCATAAGTGCCCCCTTTGCACCCGGACCGCACTTTACCAACCCAGGAGTCCTTGCAAAAGAGCAATCAGACGAATCAGACAACGGATGGGAGGAGCTCACACTGATGGGCAACTTCTCCTCCTATATCCGGGGTGACACTCGAGTCTGTCCCAAAATACGACTCCGGTGCCCCCTCGTGGACTTGTGTCTAGGGTCCCTAAGGTCTGCACTACATGATGTCATCAAAGTGTGGACTCTGAGGAAGTCCACAAGTCTGGAGTGTGCCGTTTGGGACAGGGCCAACCTGAATGGGTGCTCACTATTATGTTAGGGGCAGGGCCATGCTTGCCTCATTGTGTCATCAAGCCACCATTTTAGCCCTGCCCAAATAATCCTGAACACAGAAATGTGGAAAAACCGTGTAACTTTACGATTCAGTACTACATATGGTATTTCACAGTCTTTGTTACATGTTTCAGCGAAACATTTCTAACATTTATAAGGGTCTCCCGGACATGGCTTATCCTAATCCCAGACAAAAATGTAAGTTTGAAAAACAGCTTGCACCAGTACTGTTTTATGTAAAACTGTCCTAATATAACTAAGGCCTAGTCCTGAATTAATCTAAAACCCGTATCTAAAAACCACCCCAATGTGTTTAGAAACAATTCTTTACATGAACTTTAAGATATTTATTCACACCCCTATTCCCCCCGCCCTTACTTTCACATTTCAATTTAAACTGCTTCCTACTAAACTCTATTATGACACAGACAACTCCATTTCGCTTGTCTCAGGAACATGACATAGTAATAAAAATGTCAACAGCGTGTTGTGTACGAGTAGAAACAAAAACTTTTATATTAAAATCCTTTAATGGCTTACAGTTCCTCTGAGGTTGACGACTCATTGCAATCTACCTATTTACTATTGCATCATGTATTCATTCTGTATTTCAAGCAACAGCTGCCATTATCAACACCCTCTCATTTAGGATGATATCCCTCTCTTCCACAGTTCAAAAATGAATCTGTCATTTGTGATCATTGATGGTAATGAATGCGGAGGTGCAACCTGCAATGTTTACATGCGTCAGGAGGATGTAATGCAGTCAGGTCTGTGAATGGATACAGTGAGTCATTCAAATGAGCATTTATTAGGGTCTGACCTTTTAATGAATCATAGGTGGATTCAATCCCAATGCTTTTCACCCCTCCAACACCCGTAACAATACACATAGCCAATGCAAGACGAATCCCTGCTGTAAACAACTTGAATCTATGTTGCTTTACTGGTCTTGGCTGGTTTACACTGGTCTAGGTGGTCTCCCCGAAAGGCCAAGCTGGTGTTGCAGCTGGGATTTTAACCTTATGGGTCAAACTGTTTTTTCTGACCTGTAACCAACCTATGTTGCTTTACTGGTTTTGGCTGGTTTATGATGGTCTACGTAGTATCGCATCCTTGCTAAACTGGTCTAGCTGCTGGTCTTTTAACCTGGCCTCATATATCAAATTATTTTTTGCTGGTCTGTAATCAGCCTATTTTGCTTTACTGATTTTGGCTGGTTTATTTTGGTCTAGGTAGTTTCCCATTATTGTCAAGCTGGTCTTGCTGCTGGCCTTTTAACAGGTCTAATAAATCAAACTGGTGTTTGCTGGCCTGTATCCAACCTATGTTGGTTTTCTGGTCTTAGTTGGTTTGCGGTGGTCTTGGTAATCTCTCATCCATGCCAAATTGGTCTAGCTGCTGGTCCGTTAACCTGGCCTCATAGATCAAACTGTTTTTTGGTTGTCTGTAACCAGCCTGTGTTAGTTTACTGGTCTTCGCTGGTTTACAGTGGTCAAGGTATTCTAACATCCTTGTCAAGCTGGTCTTGCTGCTGGACTTTTAAGTTGCGCTTATAGATCAAACTTATAGGTCTTGCTAGTCTCTCAGGTATGACAAACTGGTCTTAATGCTGGTCTTTTAACCTGGCTTCATAGATCAAACTATTTGTTGCTGGTCTGTAACCAACCTATGTTGCTTTACTGGTTTTGGCTGGTTTACGGTGGTCTACGTAGTCTCCCAGCCTTGCCAAGCTGGTCTAGTGGCTGATCTTTTAACCTGGCCTCATAGATCAAACTGTATTTTGCTAGCTTGTAATCAAGCTATGTTGTTTTATTGGTCTTAGCTGGTTTACAGTGGTCTAGGTAGTCTCCCATCCTTGCTAAGCTGGTCTAGCTGCTGGTCTTTTGACCTGGCCTCATAAATCAAACTGTTTTTGCTGATCTGTAACCAACCTATTTTGTTTTACTGGCTTTGGCTCGTTTACATTGGTCTACATAGTCTCACAGCCTTTCCAAGCTGGTCTAGCTGCTGGTCTTTTAACTTGGCCTCATAGGTCAAACTGTATTTTGGTTGTCTGTAACAAACCTATGCTGGTTTACTGGTCTTAGCCAGTTTACAGTGGTCTATGTAGTCTCCCATCATTGTCAAGCTGGTCTAGCTGCTGGTCTTCTAACCTGGCCTCATAGATCAAACTATTTTGCTGGTCTGTAACCAACCTATTTTGCTTTACTGGTTTTGGCTGGTTTACTTTGGTCTAGGTAGACTCCCATCATTGTCAAGCTGGTCTTGCTGCTGGGCTTTTAATCTGGCCTCATAGATCAAACTGTTTTTTGCTGGCATGTAACCAACCTATGTTGGTTTTCTGGTCTTTGTTGGTTTACAGTGGTCTAGGTAGTCTCCCAGCCTAGCCAAGTTGGTCTAGCTGCTGGGCCTTTAACCTGGCCTCATAGATCAAACTGTTTTTTGCTGGCATGTAACCAGCCTATGTTGGTTTTCTGGTCTTAGCTGGTTTACAGTGGTCTAGGTAGTCTCCCATCTCTGCCAAGCCTTTAGCTGGTCTAGTTGCTGGTCTTTTAACCTGGCCCCATAAATCAAAATGGTTTTTGGTGGTCTGCAGCTGATCTGCTAGTAGACTAGGGAAGAAAAAGATGTCAGCAGAAACACACTGACAGTTTTCCAGCTAAGTCTTAACGATCATGGTATTTCAATTATGCATTGGCAGTGGATTCAAGCTATACACTTTATCAGTATGTGTGCTTTGTGGGGATCAAAACCATGACCTTTGTGTTGCTAACCCAATGCTCTACAAACTGAACTACATCAACACTTTACATAAGAAAAGTTACAAATCAACCAACCATATTTGACGGATACAGGGCTTGATGACCTTCAATTCTTTTATATTGGCAACAAGGGTTTTATGATACCTCTCCACCTCTACTCATCTGATGTATTTCATCTCTGACGCCAGCTACAGCATGAGCGACACAAAGGAAAGTCTTTATAAAAACCCACTCAATGAACAGGACTGACGCCACATCTGTCTTAAAATAACCCTTAGAAACATGCTGCAACATGCTATCAACCCACAGAGAAATCCATGGGCATATTAATCACATGCTTCTGCATTCGTTCATCTCTCCTCAACCTATTTTGGTCCTTTTATTCAGTGGGACTGGCGTTATTCACACAATCTCCATCACCCCCTCCACCTCCCCTTACTCTTGTACCCCTGTAAAACATGAGCAGATAGTACGATCCAGCTACACTCTTGCTCATCCCTCTCGCTGCTCTCACTCTCTCCTTATAAGGGCAAAATGCATTGAGAAAGAGCGGGAGGAGGACCGTACCAGCTTTCAACACCAGGGAGGGGAAGCGTTGCTCTCTAAAGAGAGAGAGGTGGGGGGAATCGATGGTTCTGAAAGGACAGCGCCTTGATGTTCTCCATGAGAACAAATTGTACAGAGAACAAACATGAATTAAAGAAATAGCACAGACACTAATAGTTCAGCTGAATAGTCATGACTATAAACTTTTTGGCTCCTACCCAGAGGAAAATGTACTCAGATGTTCCTGTTTTATAGCCCAGGAGATATGATGGAGATCAGTTGTGTTTCATTTAAGTACCAGCTTACTTAAATTGCTGAGGAGAAATGAAAATGTTAAAATGCATTAAGAGCATGGAGCTGAAAATGTATGTATGTTAATGAGAAATATTTGCGTTCAATAATATTGACAGATTTGGCAAATCTGTGCTCAGTTTGTGACATTGTTGAGAACTCTCTTGATACTCTAAAGGAGACATATGTGAAATTTCTGGGTCTTTTTCTTAGGAAAAAACCTAAGATTCTGGAGACTTCAGCAAAAGTCTACATTTGCTCTGCATTTAATCACATAGATGTCCCCTAAATTATTTTTCAGGATATAGATACCATATATTTGGGATGGGCTGTTCAGATTTGGGCCAGTAAGCAACCAAACAGAACATTAGCATACAGAACACATTCAAAAATGGTCCCTAGCTGTTACTGGGGCGGTACCCTTTAAAAAGTACACCTTGGGCGTAGAATACGAGGGGGCACATCCGACATGTTTCCCCATAAAGATGATTCTGTTCCCCGCATTTTTCAACCCGCCACAATTATTCCCACCCATGTTTTTGGTTTGTTACTTAGCTTTGAGTGAAGTAACATATACCCAATCACAAGTAAGCGTTATAAGGCGATTCATCTTCCCGCACGCACTTGGTTGAGCTTCAAAGTTCAAAAGACGGGAAATCTCAAACGCAGTGCTGCGTTGACACAAGCAATCATTTCACATGCTTTCAGATATTGCCAATTTAAATATTTAAGCACAAGATGCGAAACAGATTTACTCACACGCTGTTTGAATATTATGTCTGTGCGGCCATCTGACGCACGTGGCCTTAATTTGGCATCTCAAGGCTTCAGAGTGCTACCTGAGTTCACGTTTTCTTGCAAAATTTCTTACAATTTTTCAATAAAGTTATCTTCTATTCAGAAATATTTATTAAAACAAGCAAAACTAACACAATCACAATCATACTGTATGATAACTCCATAAAGCAAGTCATGAAACTACACTAAAGAGATTTAGGGCCCGTCCCATTTCTACTCCCTTTTCCCTCCCTACTCCGCCATTCTTCGGCCAGGATTTCGGTGCGTCTTCCGGAAGTCGTATTTGTTGACGCCATTCAGTCTAAAACATAAGACATACAATCGTACTTTCATTCTTACCTTAAAATGTAACGGTTGCTTTTCTGTAATAATAATATATAATTAGGATTGTAACAATACACTAAGCTCATGGTTCGATCTATATTTCAATGCTTGGTTCGCGATACGATACACATCACGGTTTTATTTTATTAACCTATATAATTTCAGTAACTTTTTTGTTGTACATAAAACTTAATAAAGAATTTTAACATTTTAAGGCTTAACTGAACCTTCTGTACTGCAGGTCTGTCACTGAAAAAAAGGGAAATTTTACATAAAATTAGAATTGTTTAAGATTCCCGTCGAGTGATATGAAAACAAAATGCTGCCAGACGTTGGACTTAAAAGATAACGGGGCATTATCTATATCAATTTCTGTTTCTACCGAAGTCAAGTTGCTGGCCTTAGTTCAAGCTGCGGGTGATTCAAGCGATGTCTGTGTAACTGCGGTGAAGCACAGGTGACGCTGGCGCAGAGTAGATCACGTGTTGACCGGTCAATGAATAAAATTAAAAGAACGTCGTATAAATATCCCCTTCATGCATGATGCAACATTGTGGCTTTTTTTGTATCGCGAAGTATCGTACGGCGAAGTATCGTTACATCCCCAATAATAATCCTTTATGACTTATGCGGTCGATAAATACAACTTCCGGAAGACGCACCCGAAATCCTGGCCAGGACGCGTCCGGGAAGAATGGCACGTATGGTCACCCTACTGCTGCTTAATCAACAGAGAGTGAAAAGCAGAAGCGGCATTCGCCGTCTTCTTGGCCTTGTGGATTTGTTTCAAGTATGTCGATTTGTTTAAATATTTTGACATTATGTTCAACTCATCTGTTGACGATTTAACACTAGCCCAACTACAACTAGCCTAACGTTACCTGTTGTTTGTGTCGATAACTTTTTCCTCTCTATCGCCATCTCTGTTTGACATAAAACTGCAGTTATTTGCAGGGTAATTTTCTGTACATGTGCTGTGCTTAACCCTGCTGCTCTCTGCGGATGAATCTGATCATCAGAGCGGATCTATCATTATACTTGACAGAAGTACATCCTAAAAGTCATATATTTGAAAAATATCATCTGAGCAAGTAATATATATGCCGCGTTTAATCTGACTAAATGAATGACATGAATGATATTCGCCAGATGATCATTGCGTAAATTTTAAAGATAACACACGGCCATCTAGTAAGACACGTTTAAATTCTAAGATACAAACTCTTCACCATCCACAGCAGAACACACATATGATATAGTAGCCAAGCCCTTTTCTTTCTGTTTACGGACGTGACATAATCACGCAATACAATCAAAAAGTTAAAACTATATTTCCCGCAAAATCCCACCTGATCAAATAAAATATAAATTATTATTATAAGCTTAACGCTGCAAATTTGGCTAAGAACACTATTTTCTCAACAACTGATTTAGTTTTTTTTACTTCAAAAAGTTACGCAGTGCAGCTTTGAATAAAATTACACAATTGCACATACAGTATTGTTTTTATACAGTATAGAGTTTTTACAGATACATGGCTGTATGCCATTTGGGTTCATTTTGCTGTGACAATTCAGATTCTCCATCTCAAATCAGACCTCAGTGTACTACCTCCATCTTCCCACGCAAACTGCTGAGAACAGCCACACATTAGTGAAAATAATGAGGGCTGCCCTCAGCGTAACACCTGCATGCTGTCAGAATCAGCTCTCAGATAAAACGACAGACCTCAGCACACATTAAAGCTTCACATGAAGAACAGATACAGAGAAGATATGAGTTTGGGATATGAGACAATAAGTTGCTAAACATACGTTTAAAGATCCCACATCATCTCACGCTGCATCGGAAACCACCTACTTCTATACTATATAGTAGGTGAAAGCAGTAGGCGAGGCGAGTAGTATGTCCGAATTTATAGTATTCGAAAAACAGTAGGCGAGAAGTACCCGGATGACCTACTACTTCCGGCAAGATTCTAAAGTGTTCATTCGACAAACAAATAAGTGGATATCTGTCAAAAATCAGCTTATAGAAACCTGTTTGGACATTTGTCAGGTTTCTCAAAGGCAGTGACGCCAATGCCTATAGTCCACCTAGTAACTCAAAAAGCTGTTGAGAAATCTGTCAAAAACTATACTGTTGTATCTTTTCCCTACTGAAAAATCCAGAACAAACTGGTGAGCTGGTTTTGGCTGGTCTCCCAGCTTGGTTTAAGCTGGTATTGCTGGTGTAGCAAGCTGATCTAGCTGTGTTTTGGTCACCTTTTAAGCTGGTCTAGCTGGACTTAGCTGGTCAGGATGGAAGACCAGCTGACCCACCAGCTTTGCAACACTGGGAGGACCAGCTTAAACCAGCTACTGCCACCTTAAACCAGCTAAAACCAGCTTCTAGCCTATGCTGGTCTTAGCTGGATTTTCCAGTAGGGTTTTCATGTCTGCAGAACCTGTAAATGTAAAACAAGTTTTCAATTTCACAGTTTCTTCGTCAACTGCACAAGTCGAGAACTTTTATGCATTACTTTATGATTTTACAAAGCAGCTGTACATGGAATAGGAACAAGGAAAGTACGGAAAAATCAAGAAATAATAAAAGCAATTTTAGAATATAGATTAGAATGGAATGCATGCACAGTATAAAAAAGATTTGTTTGCTCAACCTTATAAAGTAAGCTATCCATCCACCCCAAAACCCAGAGTCAGCACGACCGTAAAACACCAGCAAGCACAAAGAGACACACTCCCTGCGCCAACTAATACCACCAAGCCAAATCAACCCAAAATCTCTAGGCAACCAGGCAACTCACATCCCCATGCCAAATCCTCTCTCACTGGTGTAGGAAAATCTAATTTATTGTGCACATGAACAAAACGGCAAGAAAGCTGGTAAAGGCGTTTACATGAAAAGCAAAATTGGGGTAATGGGGCAAAAAAACTACCTGTGCCAATTGGATTTTCACACCTAATAATCTTGGTGCAGTGAAACACATCAGACTACACGGTGCTGTACGATCATTCATTGCTTGCTTTTCATGATGTCATTGAGAAGGCAGAGCGACGACTTCTGTAAACAAAAGCGTATGCTAGCCCAATATGCTAGCCGAATGCTAATTCATGAACTTGCGGATTGCCTCCACCATAGTTCATTATCTTTTTCAGTATGTCGTCGTAGTCTATCAAGGAAACATAAAGTCATAAGCATTGTTGCAGTAGCTCCACAAACCTTTCCTTTTTTTGCATAATTCCAGCGCTAATACTGTTTGTTTTTCCTTTCACAGTGTTATAAAGCTGTGTGCGGAAGAGCGAATGATGCAAAGCGCGTTCTTGGCAAATTGAGCTTTGCTGCGGGAAATGCGCGAGATGAAAAATCTTAAACTTGGCGAAATTCGCACCTTGTTTACCAATCTGGAGCTTGCTCTAGTAATGAGGTGATTACAGGGAGGGGGCGGAGTCGCAGAAGCCCCTCCCATGACATGAATTTTCATGTGAATGTCTCGAATTACCAGAATTTCACACGAGAATGATGCGATCAAGCGTTCAAGTACGCGCAAATAGCGCGTTTTTGCCACCTCTACCACAGCTGGTGTGAACGCAGGGTTAGATGTGACGCAACTGGTCACAGCCTTTATCATGTGACATCATAAAGACATACAGATGCTGCATCACATGTCGTACACTATCACACTATATTAAAAATAAAGTACTCGAGTCTTGCACCTTGATGCCCATTGTCGTAAACAAATCACTATAACTCAGATCGCACCGGGATCGGGCAAAAATCCACACTCTGGAAGGGCCGTTAAGAAGGTTTTGATTATAGTCGCTAGCCAAATAAATGTTGCATCTGCACTTCATCTGTACTTGTACATTTCATACAGTGACATTGATTTTGAGTTTATGTTAGCTCTTTGTTAACAGTCCTGTGTATTTAATGCATTATAGTGCTTTTCCTGTAGTAGATTCTGCTATATGCAGTTTACAGATATTGGGTTTCCTTGCTGTATTGACTCTATTGAAGCTGACCTGTGAGAATACAGCTGGGATTACTGTTACTGCACCAATATCATCTCCTCCTAGATATCTCAGACTGCAAAATCTTTGTGCCTATAATGTTACATGTGCGCTGTTTTGGTCGAAACCTATAGATCATTACAGTATATGTGTGCATGCAGTATTTGTGTATTTATTTTATGCTAAAACACTTTCAGTCCAACTTTAACCATTTACTACCCAAAAAATAAGAAAATAATCATTTAAGGTTAGTCTATTAGGTTTTATGAGTGGCAAAGACAGGTGCTGTGGGTGTGACATGCAGTAAACTGGATCTTATTTGCTTGCCGAGTGTTTGTTTGTGGGTAGCTGTAAAATGAAGTCCTGTGAAGCTTGTTTGTGCAGGATGCTTTTACTCTGTCAGTTGTGTCATATTATTGTGGTGGGAAATGGGAGCAGAAGCTCTGGGGGTTCTCAGCTATAATGATGCACCGCAGATGCAAATCTGTTTAGTCACAGGTCCCATGGAGGTGGCAGCCAAAGGAGGTCTGAGAATTAAACCTAACCTAACTGTATTAATGCGTGTTATTTCCCTGGCATAAGACACGAGTGTATGTGGAGTGGGGCGTCTTTGGAGTCTCTTATCTTGACTAAACATCTGCTCTACTAATCTCTATTAACCCGTGGGTTCTCTGGATTTACCCACATCTTTCTTGGCTCGCTTCTGGGCCCCAGTAAAAGTCTGGGATCACAAGGGAGATGAGCGTAGGGAAGAAATGTCAGGGGACTGAAATAATGGAGCATTTGGAGATAAGCCTCGCGATACCTTTAGGAATTGTTTGGAAGGAGTGTAGTCGTACTCAAGTTATGCGTGGATTACTGTTAATATTTGAGAGGTGTATGAGTGTCCTCGGGGCATTTAGTTATTAATGCTTGCAAAGGAAACTTAAACTTCATATTTGGAATTAGAGGTTTGAACAAAGAAAAACAAAAAGTATTACTTTTCAGTTCTTCGTAGACAATAAATCTCATGTAGGCTTACATTTAAGCAGGGACCCAAGCCCCGTGTAAGGACTATACAACTTGATCTCACGGCATACTGTACCTATTTTATATGGTCACAATTCCGTATAGATTTGTTTAATGTGAGTCATTTAAAAACAGACGCTTATCTGAAAAAAAAGCACAAATTTACCCTAACCCTTAAAGGCACAATATGTAATTTTTGTTGTAGAGGTCACTGAACAATAGCAACAGCTGTATTGAGATTGTATTGGACTACAAAAGACAGTTTGGGGTGGGTACTTTTAACTGGACTAGTAAGTTACCAGGCAATTCACCCTAGCTACCCCACACAGCAATATGCTGTGTCCGAAATAGCCCCCTTTACACTCATTCACTATTCCCTACATTAGTTCACTAATATATTCCACTTTAATGAGTGAATAAAAACGAGTGAGTGAATTCGGACACTAAGCACCAGAAGCGCTTAGTGTCCATCTTAGTGTCCATCTTGTGTACCATCTTGTGTACAAACGTAGGAGTTTATTTGACACGCCCCTCAATATGAAGGGTAGCTGCTAGTTATTGAGTGAACAACGGTTGTGGTGGTGCATTATGGGATTGAACAAGTGCACTCGATAATGAACACTATACAGGGTTCCCACACCTTAGTTAACTTCAAATTCAAGAACCTTTCAAGGACTTTCCAGGTCCAATACCCTCAAATTCAAGGACTAAATGCAAGGTTACATCGTGTTACCTTTTAAGATACATTGTTACAGTTCCACTTTGGGGACGCCTCCAGGGGTAAGTGGGTCTGAATGTGTATATCAAATTCAATCAATGGTGAGGCTTAACGACAAAGACAGACAGGAAGTATATCGCTATCTGAAATATTAAGGGCATTACAGGGATGCAGGAAGTATGGCAAGGGAGACACAGCGTCTCGTTCCCTTCTCAGGGAACAACAGTTACATACGTAACCCGAGACGTTTTCATGTGTCAAACACAACTATGCAAAAAAGCATTTTGGTATGAATCAACATTCGCATACAGAAGATATAAGCATTTAAAGCGAACAGTTTAGCATGTGTGCTTAAAAAGTCGAGAATTTTATGATATTATCCTACACTACACAAGGAATAATATGGATTTTTTTCCAGAAAACTTGCATTAAATAGATTCGAGCACTTTCAAATTTCAATGGCCTCTATCTATGTATGTATATTTTCAAAAACTTTCCAGGGCCTTGAATATTTTTACCCAGATTCACAAACTTTTAAGGATTTCAAAGACCCGTGGGAACCCTGACTATAATTTCAGAGACCACTACAAAATGTCTGTCCCTTCAAATACTGCACTATTTAAGAGTATAGCGTAGAGGTCTTCTCGGGTCCAGAGAAATGTACCTGTATTTTGTGTATTTTTGTTATTTATACTTGTATTTTGATTCTCTGCTCTGTTTGGACTTTTATTTTGAAACTCATCATGCCATGTTACGCTTCACACTTCCTGTTTGTTTTTGTATTTAAGTCACTTCCTGTACACCTGTTCCCTGCTGATTAATGCTTAGCCCAACCAACCTGTTTCCCTGTACTCTGTATCTGTTATTTGTTATCTGTATTCTGCCTGTATATCTGCCTGTGTTTGACCCGTGCCTGTTTACTTGGATTTTTGATTGAACTCTGCCTGCCTTGACCTTGTGCCTGATTTGGATTACGTTTTTGGATCACCCTTTATGGATATGTTTGCTGGCCCTTTTTGGGATTTTTCAAATAAACACCTTTTGCAAATGGATTCACTTTCTTCAGCGCTTTCTTCAAAGCACCACCCGTTAGAGATTAATCAGCCTAAACCGGAATCCAGCGGAGGTTGGAAATTTCCCACCAGCAACATGACTCCAGCGGATCGTCTTGTGGGTCTTCGCCAAGGTAACAGATCTATTGCGGATTTTGTTGAAGAGTTCTGTGAACTATCTGGTCAGGTGAACTTTAAAGATTCATTTTTGAAGGACATTTTTTACTGTGGATTAAATCGCGACATTGCCCGTTCCATGCCACTCCATACACCACACTGGACTTTAGAACATTATATCGATCACGCTCTGTTGTTGTGTGGTTCACCATTCACTGTGGGTGTTGGGGATGCACCTCCAGTGAATATTCACGACACGCCAAGCCACATCATGCCTGTTTCTGCACCTGGGTTTGAGAAAACAACCACCATGACTGTTCATAAAATGTCCGCCACCATGCTTGCTCCCAAAATGGCAGCCACCCTGCCTGTCCCTAAAATGGCCGCCATCCTGCCTGTCTCTGCACCTGTTTTCATGAGAGCGACCACCATTCCTGCACCTGTAATTCAGAGGGCCATCATCACCACCACACCGGCACTTAGGAGAGCTATTATTCACCCTGCACCTGCCGGTAAGATGGCCACCATGCCTGTAACTACTGCTGAGGTATGTCTCCTGGACTATATAATACCTGAGTTTGCCATAGCCCTGTGGTGCGTTTGGTCTGCCGTTTGTTCTGCTATTCCCCATGTTCCTCAAGGCCCTGAACCCGAACCAATGGACTCATCTGATCTGCCTGATTCATCTGACTCATCCGATTCATCCGACTCATCCGATTCGTCTGATCTGCCCGACTCGTCTGATCTGCCCGACTCATCTGATCTGCCCGACTCATCTGATCTGCCCGACTCATCTGATCTGCCCGACTCATCTGTTTCGTCTGTCCTGCCTGATTTACCAGTCCCGTCTAACTCATCTGATTTGTCTGGTCCACCACCTGGGACATCGCCACCCTGGGCTTTGGAAGCTTTTACAAGTTTTTTTGGGGGGGGTAGTACCCGGACACAGGAAGGAGGCAGAGGACACCGAGGCGGAGTCCGAAGTGGACTCTGATCCTTCCTCTCCTTGTGTTCCAGGGCTATTCCTACCCAATGCTCAAGCTCCATGTCTGCCCAATGATCAAGCTCCATGTCTGCCCAATAATTCTGCTCCTAGCCTGCCCCGTGACCCGGGTCCAAGCCTGCCCCGTGACCCGGGTCCAAGCCTGCCCCGTGACCCGGGTCCAAGCCTGCCCCGTGACCCGGGCCCATGCTGGCCCCACGACCCTGGACCATCCTGGCCTTATGACCCAAGACCTCTTATGAACTGCCCTGCCTTGCCAAGAGGTCCTGGCCCGCCCGCCCACCCTCTATTTGGACTTTATTATTTGAATGTTGGGCTCCGGGAGTCGCCCTTTAGAGGGGGGGTTCTGTAAGGTTTTGTCCTGTATTTTCTTGTATTTTGTTATTTTTGTTATTTGTTCTTGTATTTTGATTCTCTGCTCTGTTTGGACTTTTATTTTGAAACTCATCATGCCATGTTACGCTTCACACTTCCTGTTTGTTTTTGTATTTAAGTCACTTCCTGTACACCTGTTCCCTGCTGATTAATGCTTAGCCCAACCAACCTGTTTCCCTGTACTCTGTATCTGTTATTTGTTATCTGTATTCTGCCTGTATATCTGCCTGTGTTTGACCCGTGCCTGTTTACTTGGATTTTTGATTGAACTCTGCCTGCCTTGACCTTGTGCCTGATTTGGATTACGTTTTTGGATCACCCTTTATGGATATGTTTGCTGGCCCTTTTTGGGATTTTTCAAATAAACACCTTTTGCAAATGGATTCACTTTCTTCATCGCTTTCTTCAAAGCACCACCCGTTACAGTACCTGACACCGAAATGACTCATATCAGTTTTTACCCAAACCTGAGGTGCATAAATAATTTTTTTAAAGACCCGACAGAAACCTGAAAAAATTAAACCAGAGTCTGGCCCAGCCCAATTGTTTTTACTTGACTGGACACAAATTTAAACGGCACCGATGTGTGTGCATTCTGCAGCCCCACACGCACCAGTCAGATGGAAAAAAATCCTGGTGGCCTTGCGACCAGTTTGACCCGCAGTTTTCACATCCAAAAAAGTTTGAGTGTTTTTGAGTCCGTTCAGCAAAAACTAATTTTAAATTACCCAAGACCTGATGCTGCTAATATTATTCCCAACCAGTGTCCGAGGCACACGTGCAACTCTAAGACCCAAACCCGCTCGGGTCTCAGGTCGGACCTTGGGTTTTTGAATCTAAGTGGACCCGTAAAGACCTCTAGTATATAGGGGATATATTTCGGACACAGCCATAGTTTAGCAAACACCTAAAACATCACAGCAACTGCCTAGCAACACATTAACAACCATTCAGAATAGCTTGGTTATGGTGTGACGAACCACTCTAATATTGTGATCAAGGCTTTGAACCGGTTCACGGAACGAAAACGAAAACCAGAAAGTTTTGATGTTTTGCAAGGAACGGAAACTAAACCAGAAACTTTCAAAAAATAAATGTTCCGGAAAAGAAACGTTCATTTAAAATAATGGTAACCGGTTAATATCGTTATTTTATTCAGTCTTTGACAAGATTTCTGTGCAATATGACTCGGTGAAGTTTACCTCCGGTTGTCGTTGACTCATCGGAGAAATGAGAAGCTTGCCACCAGCAAGTAGCCTACTCAAGTCTCTAATGCTCAATCATAAGAAGTAAATATTGTAGGCTACCAAGTACCTCAAGATGTTTGTTTTTTTAATACTAATTAGTGGTGTAACGGATCGCAGTTGATCCGTACAGGTCACGACCCATGATTCTGGTCGCTTGCGATTCGAAGATTAATTTGCAAATATAAATAGGGTGAACGTTGATCATTTGCACGTGTTTCAAAGGCTTGCAAATGTTAACACTTAAGTGATTTAAAACAATTTAAACGCAAAAAGGCGCTAAAGTGAGCAGCTTTCTGTACACACAGATGCACATGCGGTTGAATGTGTCCGGTCCAGCTCCAGTCAGACGTGATCACTCCTATGCTCTTCAAAGATCAGAACTCTTGATGTATAAACTTGAGGGAGAGTTGTGCTACTGTGTCTTATACTGTAGTCCATTAAAATACATTTGCCGAAAAAAGCACTGAAAAACAACCTAATTTTCACTTTATGTGAAGCGACTGTTTATGCTGCATCTTCTTCCCGAAGCGCTGTTTAGAATTTCTCCATCTGTGTGTGTGCGGGTGTTAAGCCTTTTTTAGTGTTTAATGACAAGATAGAGACTTAAGGAAAATTATGTAGACTAATAATTTAAGTTTAATGTCCTAATGATCAGCCTACTTATTTGTATGTCCCACAGCTGACATGGAACGTTATTAACCCCCTGGGGTCCAAAAACGCGGGGCCGCGTTTTGACGTGTTTTTTCCTTATAATGGCAGAATCAACTTAAAATACTTCATCATTAATAATCATACACTTACGTGTTTGACATCATTTGAAACGGTAAAGGGTCTTCTTTAATATGTGTTCATTCACAATAACAACAGATCTTTGTGTTTTTGTCAAAAAAAGAAAATAAACAGGGTGTGCATCCAGACATTTCTGTCTCCGCCAACTGTCTCTCAAAACACGTTACAAAAATCAATTGAAACTCCGCGAATACTCGTCACACAAACATGATACACATATCCAAAGAAAGCCTGAAATGTCTACTTTTAAACAAGCTAAATATAATCTCACGTAATGCCGGATTTCACTGTTGCATGCTGTAACAGTGTTAAACACAGTTATTCACTTATATCCTTCATGGAAACTTTCAGTAAGCCTGAACTGCTGTATCTTTTAAGTGTGTGCTGTAATATGATTCCATGTTTACATGCTTATTTACAAACAAATCCGTGTGACCTCCCGTAATGGCGGATATCTGTTGCATGCTGTACAGTGTTAGACACAGTTATTATTCACTTTCGTATCCTTCATGGCAACTTTGAGTAATGCTGTGCTGCGGGATTTGCTGTAAAATGATTCCATATTGTTAACATGCAAGGCAATTCCATACATTGCGCTTTACACGCGACACCGTTTTATGAGCGCTGCTTTTTGGACATAAAGTTATATGGTAACATGAGCCACATGAAGTTTACAGCTCTGTTGTATATCAGTTTCTTAGTTTATACAAAGTTTTTGAATAAGGTTTGTTTCCAAATAAACTTAAAATGTCCTACTAACCATCATTTCTATTTTGATTATATTGTTAACTTAATAAACCTCAAACAAACATGTATACATTTGTCCTCACATTCTTTACTGTAGTTCATTCTCACATTCCTGCCTCATTATGCAGCTCATTATGCGAGCCTTTGTTTGCTAGCTGTCAATCAATCCTTCTCGCATACGGCCCTCTAAACAAAAAGTGTCTTACAATTTCTAAATCAATACATTGTTTTATGTGAATAAAGTAGGCATGGTGATTGTCACATCATTTTAAAGAAAAAACTCTAGACTACTAGATTCTGTTTAGGAAAGTCTTGTTAAAACATGTTTAGTATGGGTTTTGTGGACTTATATCAGTGACTTAAAATTTTTGCTTTTTTAAAAACCACGCATAAACATTTTTCTCTCAAAAATACAAACATGTACATACATGTAGCTCATATAATATTTTAGCTCAGTTTGTGCTGAACGCAGTGGTATGAGACACTTGCCATTATTATGTTTTAAAGCAACTGAAAAAAGACCAAATGTAAGAGCATGTCAGAACCTCTGAGAGTGTCCCAAAATGGTGGGACCCCAGAGGGTTAACCAGTTCGGGAACTTTATTTTTTGTTCTAACCGGTTCAGGAACGTCAATTTTAACGTTTGAACCAAAAACAGAAATGTTAAAATACTGTTTTTGTTCAGAGGAAAAAAATCTGGTTCAAAGCCCTGATTGTGATGGTGGGTTTGCACCATTTACTACAAAAATGTAGTCAATGGCTGTACAATCCACTTAAATCACAAGAGAGACCTTTGACCAACATTACATATTTCAGTTATTTGCCATTCTAGATTTATTCTGAACATATCTGCCACATGATGTTGCCATGTTGTTCACAGCAGGAACTGGCACGGTTTCATTTCCACACATGGAGAAAGAGGGGGAGATAGAAAAACCAACAAGAGAAAGAGTGAGATACATTTGTAAAGTGACTCATAGCTTACTTTTGATACATCGCGCCAGCTTTAGGTGCCATGAGGTTGGGCACCCACGTACCGAACAATTTCAATTGCAAAATGCCTGAGTAACGTTTCATCACTCAAGCTCAAGTTATATAAATATGCACCTTGGATGAGAAGATGAACTTACAGAAAATGAAGACAGTTTATGGGAGACGGTTTATCTGAACCGTCAGATGTTGCTCTACGTTTTGTATGTTTTTCCCCATACTTCGCTCTCTGGAGATTGAAATACAATGTAACAATGGAAAACTGCTGCCTACGCATTAACACTTCATCTGTGTGTTTTGCACATTGTGCTTGTGAGTGTGTGAATGAGTGTGCATGGCATACAGTGAGTGTGTATGAGTTTTAGACACATCTGCAGAACACTATCAGAATAATGTGGATGATGTATATTATGATATATTAAAGAAATCAAAGTTATATTTTCATTAAATGTTCTTTACATTATGTAGGATGATTTTATGTATCACAAAAAATGACTTTAGCTGGGTTTTCACAGGCAGGGTCACACATTTCGGTGTCCATATGCAGAAGTAAATTTATATTCCTCTATCTCTTCTTGAAGGTGCTGTTTGCATCATCGTGAATCTGAAAATGACTTGATGTTGTGCTGTATGACATGGTTTGTGTGCCAAGATTTTTGGTGCAATACTCACAACCTCTTTTTCACTTTCGGTTCTCGTTTCCCCCGCTGCGATGGAATCAGCCCGGCCTGTAAAACAGTCATTCATGGGCAAAACAGACTAGTCCTGATGACTACAGGAGGTCTGTAATATACCTGGAAGCTAGGGAGAACATTGCATTTGATATTGCTTTGCAAAAACATAGTCTCCTATTTGATGGGAGTTAGATATGTCTCTCTATCAGATGACTCGGAGGATGATGGGTAAGGAGAGGTATAAAAGCAAATAGGATAAAAGGCAAAAACACCCCAGGCCATTTTCTTTGTACTATTTTTCTCTCTTGTAAGTTCAACCACAAAGAAAAAATACAAAAATACTCACTAAGAGAAGTCTAAACCCTTTCTGAAGTCTTTAAAATTCCCCAGGAGCGAAAAAATACAAACAAATGAGCCTATTCTTGCCATTAGTCACATAGGTACAGATATAAAATTAATATGGAGAGCATTGTTTAGAAAATTTGATTAGAAATTCTTATTATTGAAACTTAATTTACACAGCAGAAGAAGACAGTCCTGTTTTAGGGGCCGTTTACACGACAACCATTTCGATTGTAAACCAGAAAGTTTTTATGCGGTTTGGCTGTTGGTTACACAACGTTGGTATTTTGATGTCTTGAAAACTCAAACTTTTAAAGATTTAAAGGTTTCAAAGTGCACATTTCTGACAACAATGCCTTGTTGATTCTGTGTCTATTCAGCCTATTGTATAACCAAAACAACAATGGCAGCCTACAAGGCTGTGTTTGTGCTGCTCAAGATACTGAGTTTATGAATGCGTTTCCAACAAAGTTTACCAATTTTGCTGCTTTATAGTAGGGATGCATCAGATGTTTTGGAAGAGCAATTATTTTCGGTGTTCGTCCGAGCAAGTGAAAAGACCAAATAAATTTTACCAAACAATTTCTTTGACGATGCGATCAAATGGCACCCAGCGCAGATTGAGTGAAATGCGCACACGCTTTATAAATACAGCAAACATACCGCAAACAGCATTAAGGGGCCCTATCATACACCCGGCACAATGTGCGAAGCAGGTGTCTTGCTAGTTTCAACCCGGCGCAATTATAATGTTCACGCTTAGCGCCATGTTGTTTAAATAGCAAATGCATTTGCGCCCAATTTTGCGCCCATGGGCGCTCTGGTCTGAAAACAAGGTATGTTCAGGCGCATTGTTGGCGCGTTGCTATTTTGAAGCAACTAAAATAGACTACGCCATTGACCAACAAAAACCTGGTCTAAAGTCTATAGCGCCATAGTGTTTTTGTTATTTAATAAGCACGTTAGTAATATGCGCCTTTAAACGGGACGACAACCCGACAATGGGTTTGCTTATCACACACATGGATGCACAGCAGCACAAAAACGCTTTTCAATATGAAAGATTAAAGCATTCAAATGTAAAAAAATATTATTGAGTCTCTTGGACATAAATGAGGGCCGATTATGAGACATTAGAAGGCGTAAAGAGCTGCTTCACCTGTGCCCTGGTAAGTAAATAAATGCTTTGCTTTAAACAAATGCATCTGTTTTTAAATGTTTTTTTAAATGCTACCCCACAGATTATTTGTATATGATGACTCTGTACCTGTGGATATGGCGAGAAGAGAAATATTTTAAGTAATGCTTTTTTTTAATCCATGGTGCTGTCCAAGTGCTGAAACGGATCTCGGCATTTTAGAAATTGTTTATCTCTTGTTTGTATTTTTAGAGTACAAAACCTTTTCTTGCATATTGCAGATTACAGTGATTATGTAGGATATCAATACATTTACAGCAATTAAAAGCCTGCTATTTTTACGTCCATGACTGAAAGATTACTCTTAATTTATGCCCCCATTTTTTTTTAAAGTTGAAGTGGGTATACCTTATGCAACAAAATAAAGGGGTCTACTCAGTATACCGGCATATTCCCTGCACTACACCACTGCACAGTGACAATTATGATCCTGCGAATGCACAAGCACGGAGAGCAAGAGACTTTAACCCTTCATCTCGTGTCATAGATGAGAAGAGGAATGACAAAGAGCGACGGTAGTATTGTAATAAAAACTTCCTAAAAGCAGTAAAGTCCTGCAACAATGAAAATGCTTCTATTAAATGAAAAAGAAAATGTTTATTAAGAAAAACTTTTTGTTAGACAGAAGCGCTGTTATGCTCCTGTCAAATTTCTGCGCCGTCTAACTCTTACTTTCCCTATTGATGAATATCAGTTATGTGACCTTTTACGTCATTCCAGTTGCCTGCCGCCATCTTGAGTATCATTAGGCTACTGACAAGCTTTGGTTAGCTTGCTACGATTTAGAAATTTACGAATTTCTTATCTTTTACTGTCTATAATTCTTACGTATACGGGAAATGGAAAGAAATGAAAAGAAACGCTACTTTTAAAAAAATATCATCATTAGGGTGTGATGCCTACTGAATCCCTGATGCGTTCTTCCAGTTGCTGTCCGTTGCTACCGAACTACCACTTTTTTTACAACACTTAGAAGGCACAACACAACATGTGTCCGGATTTCGGTCTGATCGACCGCTTTGCTTTGGGTTTTGTCTTGTGTCTGTGTGTTTTGTATTTTGACAGCTTTCACGTGAGCTTCTCTCACGATGGTGCTCCTCCCTCCACTCATTATTCTCACCTGCGCCCACACCTGTTGGTAATTATTTCTCTCCCTCGGTTTGCTATTTAGTTCCCCTTCTCCCTCAGTCTTAGTTTTCTTAGTTCATTTTTACCTGTGTACTCTGCTGTGTCCCTCTGTGCTGCCTGGTGTGCTCTTGTGTCTCTCTGCCCTCAGGATTACTTTATTACGGAGACTCGCTGCCTCTGACTATTCTCTCCGCCTCTTCAGTACTGTTGCTGTCCAGTTCTTTTTAGTTCTTTTGCGACCACATCAGGTACTCAAAATGGCGGAAGACAAGTTTAGATGTGAGTGACATCAGCTGATATTCATATATACTCGTACTCAACCAAAAAGCAAACACGTGTTCGCTGCTTAACATTATTATGTTAGTGCGTTAGTGCTGCCTTTTGTTGCAAGCATCATTGCAAGTTTCTTAAGGCAGAGTAATAAACAAAAATACGAATTTGTGCAAAAATAAGAAGATCTGATTAATATCCGTTTAGCCAAGAATCGTTTGTGGTAGAATGTAAATGTAACAGTTTTGTGAAATATAGTAAAAAGGACATTCTGAAAATGTAATTTATGCAATGGTGAAAAAATTGACAAAATAATTAGGAAAATTTTAAAAAAATTGTTCTGTATTCGGCCTTCGGCTAAGTTTTTTTTTATTTGGCTTTGGCCAAGAATTTGCTTTTCGGTGCATCTCTACATTAAAGTCAAGAGTCACTTGTAGTAATAAACCTACCTCATTGTCAGTCTAAACATAACTGCTCAATGGTTTTGCCATCTTGATTGTTTATATTTATGTGCAAACGTGTAGTGTTTCTTTATTCAATTTGAAATATTTTTGTGCAAAATAGCACATCACCCTGCACGAATACGCGTCTTCTCGCGTCTTTGCATTGACTTTGTATGTAATATACTCGCAAATAGCTTGCTTCTGGTGTGTATACACAGCATTAGAGAGCGAAATGCTGTTCCTGACTGTGTGGATAAAGTCATTGAAATCAGACTTTGGTATCTCGTCCAATCTGAGCACAGCATGACACTGTCGAGATCTTTTTAGAGGAGGCACATGTGAGGGGTCTTTTATTTAGGAGGGTCATCCGAGAAGCAGGAGATGTAATATAAACACTCAGTTGTTCTTCATTTAATGCCATTTGTGTTTAGGAAACGGATTGAGGTTTTAAAAAGATCTTATTTGTGTTTTTCTTTTGGTTGTAACTCCCTTTCTCTCATGCTCATTAACTCAAATTTCATTTCAGCTCTGCTAAAATCACACACAGCACTAAATTCAGTTTACATTAAGAGCTCTTTGACGCTATGATCATTACTATCCATCAGGTTGATTATGTTTGATTTCATGAAACAGTTGCACAGTTAATATACATGCACACAGACTTATACAGAGGGGCATTGGATTCCTAAAAGGTCAGGGCCCGGTTGCATAAAGCACCTTAAGTGTAATTTTCCCTTAAGTTGTTTCCTTTTAACTTAAGGGTGTTGCAGAAAAACCCTTAAGTTTTTTCTGTTGTGTCTCCATGGCAACGATAGTATTTTATAACAACAAACCGGGGTCACTGTCTTAAAACACTTAAAGATTACCCTTACCTAAGAGAACCGTTTAAGGGATTATATGCAAAACTCTTTAATTATTATCTTACAGAAGTTAAGGGGAATTTACCCCTTAAGTGTCACACTTAAGGAAAAAACTTAAGGTGCTTTATGCAACCGGGCCCAGTCCTTAAAACCCAGACTATATGTTTGGTGTGACCGCATGACCCTAATGCCTGAAACACACTGGACGATTTTTACATCTTGAACAATTTAAAATCCATGGGCGACCACAGACGTAAGGACAGTTTGAATGGATTTTTAACAACATAATTCTCAGAATGTGCACACTGGATGATTCGACCAGAGCGCGAGATCGCACATGTGATGATGACTGTAAGTAAAGATTTCATAGTGATGCGAGATCTCACAGAAACGCAAGATCAAACGTGACTTGAGAAAAACAAATGTTGTGGTAGTTCTTGCATAAGACATTATAAAAGCACTTCTACTGTTGCGAAAGTTGTCCAAGGTGATATTCTTACTTAATACTCCTCTTTCATGTCATGTTTGTGGGTGTCTTGTTTAAGCTATAAAAGCATGCAACATCCGGTTGAAGCTTGCACGCTCTCATTGGCTATTGCTGCTTTCATGTCAGAGGCAGCCTGATCAAGAGTCTTCAAGATTAAGATTTGGGCTCATGGAGGCTCCAACCCGATTGAGAGCAGCAAAATAATCGCAGTGACACCACATATCATTTACTTTTTGACAAAAACAAAAATCTGCTGCGATAAAATACTAATCGTGTATTTTGTGTAAATTGTCAAGGGGACAAAAAACAACGCTTAACATTTTCATGTGTGTGGCCAACCTAAAGCAGCCAGTCAGTGAGTAAATGAATGAATGAATGAGTGTAGAGGAATGAAAGTGACTCTTTTGTGTGATTGCTTTTACAAGCTTGTTCGGTTCAATACTGTCCTGTCCATACCTCACAAGGGTGAAGTGTTGTTCTGTTTGACCCGTTTTGATTATCTTATCTGTTTCATCGCTCTCTTCTGTCACCTCAGTCTTTAATCTCCTAGTTTTTGTTAGCGATCACCTCCATCAATATCTTTCACCGTTGCTGTCCTTCCTTCTAAGGACAACTGTCCTTCCTTTGGAGACACAGAGAGAGAGAGAGAGAGAGAGAGAGAGAGAGAGAGAGAGAGAACCTTACAACAGACGTCTTTGCATTACAAACAGAATCATGTATGAGCTCATAAATGTGCAAAATCTGCAAAATGTTAGTTTTTACATACAAGTGGTGGCCGGTGACTTCTCTTCGCAAATTCAAAATATGTGTTTGGTGTGTCATGTGATACATGGCAAACATGAGCATCACTTTTATCATAAGCCCCTTTGAAGTGTCTGCAGCAGATATGTATTTTGACATTACGTGTCGAAAACATATTTTGAAATGGTCTATTAATACCTTATTTGAAAGGCTCATGAATAATGTTTTACAGAGGAGTTCAGTTCAGTAGCTCTGTGTGTTTGTAATGTGCCTGCTGAACAAAAACAGCATCAAACCAGCATGGACCAGCATAGGAATTATTCTGGTCTATGCTGGTTAAGCTGGTGGTTACCAGCATACCAGCACCAAAACACAACATGTGCCGGTCTTGCTGGTATGACCAGCATGGGATGCTGGTGCTGGTTTAGCTGGTGCTAATGCTGGTGCTGATGCTGGTTTAGCTGGTGTTCACTAGCAAACCAGCACCAAAACACAACATATCAGTCCCTCCAGAAAAACGTGATTGTGCGATCGCGCCATATATTGCATAATCAGCCAAAGTCCGCATATTTATGCGGGGCTGCATTTTTTCCAAATACGACGCACTTTCGCCGCATTAATTACATTCCACGCACAAAATATGCGGGACTTGCATGATTTCATAATCCCTGCATTTTCGTAGCAAAAAGTCACATATATATTAGCAGAAAGTTGAAAAATGTTGCATTTAGCCGTGACCTCTATTGCCATGGGAACGTTATGAAGTGACGTGATTATGTGACGTGAACATCATTGCAGCTTTTGCAAGTTTCCGCAGTTTTTGCAAGTTCCGCAATTTTCGCAAATTCCCGCAATTCCATCGCATAAATTACATAAATATCCCGCATATTCCATTGCATTTTTTAAGAAAATGTGCCGCAAAATCAAGGATTTTTGCCCGCAACAATCACAAAAAAACTCCGCGTTTTTCTGGAAGGACTGACATATGCTGTTTTTTTCAGCAGGGGTTTGAGCCTGTATCAGAGGAAGATACAGATTTTGAGGAATAATCAATTATTTGGAAATTGGAAATGGACGTTTCTGAGTGGTAAGTTTGTGTTTTTCATTATGGACCTGCAAAACATAAACTTAACATCAAAAGTAGAACTTTAGCCTAAACGTTAGCATATAGCATTAACTAGCATATAGCGCTAAATCAGCATTCACAACTTTGTTTTTAACATTGGAACAACATTGTTATTAAAGGAGCTCTAAGCAAATCTGTGTGACGTCACTTTTTGTTGATGTTTGAACTGTTTTCAAACAAACGGAGCGTAGCTAACTCCTCCCCCTGCCTTCCGTGCTTTCATGAACGTGCCCAACCCCCAGCCCCAATCCTTCTTGTCGTTTATTGACTGGAACACTCTGTTATGTTTCGTGGTGGTAGGTTTGGCCACTTTGTTGTTATTGAAGTTTGTGGAGCCTGGGCTGTCTACAGAGATCACATTTTTTTACAGTTTGATCAGCGGTCAGGCAGTAAGCAGATAGTTAGGAGATGTTTGCTGTATGTAACAAAAAAAAATGTATGGTCTAAAACGCCTGAATTTGCTTAATTTAATGTGGATTTTAATGTTGGTGCCGTACATCACGACTGTAACATCACAGTCGGTGTTATGTTGAGATTGACTTGTTTTTCAGCGGTTCTTTGCATGCATGAGGTTTACATAACAATAGTGTAAATGTCTGTAAGACAGTTTAAATGTTTCTTGTTATTAATTCAAGTTCATTTCAATTAATGAAAATTTAAACAGAAGGTTAAAAATGTAACATGTAATGTTAAGAGAGTGTATGTGCATGTTTCTTTAAAACTACGTGATGTACACGTGACGCCAGTGTTCTAGCGCGGGACTATGGAATTATGGGTCAGAGTGTAGCAACGACATGGACACGTTAACATGCTGATATGAACGGCTTCTTAAATAACTACAATTTATCTGCATGTGGTTCAAAAGGCGCACACGGTAACTGTTACTATTGTGATAAATGTTAAAATGTTGTTCATGTGCTGTTATGTAAGATATGTTATGTATTTGTATATATCGTCGCGTATATAAGTGTATTGTGCATTGTAATGTCGTGATTGGGACTAATTATGAAAGGATTGCGTTTTGTGGATGTTTATTATGACTGTGAGATGTGTATTTGAATATTATATGTTTATATTTTTTATAGTTTTCACGGTGTCTGAAGAGAGAGCGAGTGAGAAAGCGTGTAAATAAATTCAAACGACATCAGTACGATGCGTGGGCATTATTTTATTGAACCAGTGCAGCTACAAATAGTGTTTGATGCTCACGATATGTCAATACCATGTACAGAGCTCTTATTATTCATCTATGCCTAGGTAAATACAGTTTTACATTCTACGGCACCTTTAATACACTAAACAATGCATATTGTATAAGCAAATAGCCTTTGCTTGAAAATCTTAAGAGGACTTCATACATGCACTAAAAGTTTTGGCAGATGCATGAATGTGTGATCACGTATGTAAATGTGTATACAATTCAAAAAAATAAAATGACTAATACTTTGTTGATGTTAAGTTTTTATAACTGTGCTAATTCAGCTTCAGACAGTTCTGTAATCCTGCACACATTCTCAATCACCATTCACATGTCGTCTATTATACCCGTATCTCTGTCCGTGATGTCAGAAGCTGATATCACTCTTACACCTTTTTATGGCTATTTTTTCTATTACAATCTGCCCTAACAGTGCTCTGAGACCCCTGGGGCGTTGGATTTAAATACGACTGTGTGAATGAAACGTTGGGGTGCAGCCCTCACAAACAATCCTCCATATGGAGACCCGACGGAGGACCACAGATGACCAGAGTGTGACAAGCTCAGTGATTCACACAGAGTTACAGTGAGCATCTCCTCAAGGCCAGTTATTAGGGTCTGCTCTGTGGAGGCCTGGCACGAATCCATACACATACCCTACAAATAGTTCACGACCTGCTTTATACTGATAGCAAAGGCTCATTACAAAGACACACGGTTCCTTAAGCCCGTCCTGGCACCCATCCACCTGTGTGTCTGTGTTGGGCTCATAGTTTCAGGTTGTAAGACAGCTGCCCCCATGAGCCTCCTCCTACCGGGTATCAGTCATGGCACCATCCCTCGGCCCCTTCTATTCTCTGCTCCTCCACGTGGCACATTCACTCCAACATACTTCTGTCTTTCCTTTCTATTTAAGACGTCACACGAGTTATCACCAAGGAAACGGCGACGTTGTGCACAAGCGCTATTCAGCTTGGTTTGTTCCCTCTCAGATGTTATTCAGCATCAAATACCGAGCTGTGTTACACACCCGACAGCTGACCGACGTCTTGGGTGGGCAGCCCATGCCCTGAATACACACTGATCGCTTAATGAAATTATATTTGAAAACTGAATTCTGTCCTTTTTGGTCGTTTGTCGGCATTTGAGCGTGTAGCAGTGCATTTAGTATTACATAATTTACTTACTTTCCCCTGTTGAACACACAGTGGGATGTCAGTGATGCCAAACTGAGCTGAGCAGTTTCTTACATGTTTCGTAATTTTAATTATATGTAGGTTATGTAGGCTATAGTTATTTCATTTTCCTACATTAATGTATTATTGCACGAAGACAGACAATTATGTGTTTTGTATGGATCTTACCATGTTTATTATAGTCCCTCCATTAATCTACTTCATCCGTTTGAAATAATTTCCACTAAAACGGAAAATTAAGGCGGGACATATAAGTGGCCCCGCCCCATTTTTAAAATAGCCAATAGCATTTAGCTTACCTCGCAGTCTGGAATCTGATAAAAATCTAAATCTTCTAATGGCGAATTTTGTCAATGTTTTTTGTTGTGTGTTTTTAAATATATATTTAAAGCTAACATGTTCATATTTAATTTTAATTTCATGAGAACTTGATGAAAGAGATTCCATCTATCTTGAACTGTTGAATGCACGTGTATTAACTGTTAAATAGCTCCCTCTAGTGTTTAGGCCCAAACATGGCATCATTCTCTATCATCATCATTGATCAGAACCCAAAATCACATTCGTGCCACTGTCACACATTTCTCACGTGTGTCTGAAGCACTATCATTAATCTATATACAGTAGCATCAATATTATTGTAGATTTTTTTTTTAAAGAGATAGCATATGCTCTTGTATTTTCAGACGTAATTGTGCCACTGGATGGCAGTGTTTTCAAACGATCTCTTTTGTTGGCACATTTTGGTAGATTTGTAAGTAGGCCTAATCGTTTTATATGAAACATAGTAGGTAATAGCAATCTCAAAATGTATACACACGGCATAACAATGTTTCCTCTATATTCATTCTTAGCAGAAATAGATTAAAGAGTGCTAAAGTTGTCTTGTGAAACATTAAAACCTTTCCTATAAAACCAGTAAGAGTCAGAGAGTGCTAAGTAAGCCCATCGATTTTTACTGTAGCTTATGTGATGCATAATGAAGCCACGGAGCAAGTTTTCAGTTGCTATGGCAACCTTTAGTTACTGAGGCCAATTTTGTGGAGCCATGGGCTGAGAGCGGCTCACATCGTTGCATCAG
This sequence comes from Misgurnus anguillicaudatus, assembly GCF_027580225.2. Lineage (NCBI taxonomy): Eukaryota > Metazoa > Chordata > Actinopteri > Cypriniformes > Cobitidae > Misgurnus > Misgurnus anguillicaudatus. The sequence continues at coordinate 10,558,282 of NC_073356.2, forward strand.
AAATTGCCTACTTCCATACTATACACTCACTTAAAGGATTATTAGGAACACTATACTAATACTGTGTTTGACCCCCTTTCCCTCCAGAACTGCCTTAATTCTATGTGACATTGATTCAACAAGGTGCTGAAAGCATTTTTTAGAAATGTTGGCCCATATTGATAGGATAGCATCTTGCAGTTGATGGAGATTTGTGGGATGCACATCCAGGGCACGAAGCTCCCGTTCCACCACATCCCAAAGATGCTCTATTGGGTTGAGATCTGGACTGTGGGGGGCATTTTAGTACATTGAACTCATTGTCATGTCCAAGAAACCATTTTGAAATTATTCGAGTTTTGTGACATGGTGCATTATCCTGCTGGAAGTAGCCATCAGAGGATGAGTACATGGTGGTCATAAAGGGATAGACATGGTCAGAAACAATGCTCAGGAAGGCCGTGGCATTTAAACGATGCCCAGTTGGCACTAAGGGGCCTAAAGTGTGCAAAGAAAACATCCCACACACCATTACACCACCAGCCTGCACAGTGGTAACAAGGCATGATGGATCCATGTTCTCATTCTGTTTACTCCAAATTCGCCAAAACCTTTATTTCCTATTCTGACATTCAGTTCAGGAGATTGTCTATTTCTGTAACAAGACATAAAACTTCAACATTAGCCTACTCTACTATGGCCCTGTCCCAAATGGCGACCTTCATGTGGACTTTCGGTCTCGTGGCCTTAAATTGCGCATACTCGCTTAGTCTACAAGTCCATAGGGTGTCACATTTGTAATTTTATACTGTGTTACAATAGGTGTTTCTCAATTTCAAGGATACTTCCTTGGCAGGACTGGTCCTTCCAAGTCATTTCTTTCAGAGGCTAGGCGAGGCTCCTCTTTAGCTTTCGAAGAACACGTAAATGGAACAGGCTAGCAAGTGCACGTCATTGTGTCATTACGTCAATGAAACGTGTGCTTTCTGCGCTGCATAGGGTTGTGGGTGATTTTAGAGCACGAAGAGTGCGAAGGCTACACATATGCATCCTTTTCTATTTATGGGATATTTTTTTAACAAAGGACTCAGTCCTTGGTTGAAATTCCAAGGATCCTTTACATTGGAACAGTCCTTCGACGGATGTCGATGACGTCGCATCCTCGAAATTCTGGCTTCCGAGGATCATTCCTTGACATTGAGAAACACCTACTGATGGGCAACTTCTCTTCCTATTTCCAGCATGACGCTCGAGTCTGTCCCAAAATACGACTCCAGTGCGCCCTCGTGGATTCGCGTTAAGGGTCCCTAAGGTCTGCACTACATGATATCTGAAGAAGTCCATAAGTCCAGAGTGTGCCATTTGGGACAGGGTCATGTGATCGCACGTGGTTTCCACCTGAGTTGACGTCATTTGCCAGCGTTTGAGTGTGCTCATCATCGCCCCTTTTGCAATGATCTTCTTATAGGAGTACGATCAGCCACAAATTGATTGACTAACTGCAGACACACCTCTTCTATTTTAAATAATAACAAAAAATTACTTGTCTCTCTCAACAGGTATTGTTTCGGACTGGGGGAAAACTTGTAACTTGGTAGCACTTCTTGTATTATTTCCTCCCTATGACCAATCGCTTGACTGTTTCCTTATTTTTGTAGGTTGCTTTGGATAAAAGCATCTGCTAAATGCCTAAATGTAAATGTCTGCTAAATGCCTAAATGTAAATGTCTGGTAAATGCCTAAATGCACCACACGTCTTGACATGGGAATATTTAATCTGTCCGCTTACATTTTGTATGCGAATTCATGTATCCGATACTTATCCAATTTATTTCCCAATATGAATGAGGCCTGAAACCGATCGGAGAATATTGGAATCTATGTATGCGCTTTTTTTCTGCATACACATTCGTGGATCATATCTGATCTGATGCCACATGAGGGAAACTGAGTCACTTCAAGTTACACTTGCAGTGTAAATGCGCCTTTAGTTCGTGAAAATAAGTATGGTAAATGAGCAGTATGTCCAAAACCTCAGAATGCAGAAAACATGAAGAATTAAAAAAATACCCAGATGGTATGCTGCTTCTGGCGAGATTTCTCAGTATGCATCAGATAGACACTTTTCTATCCCATGAGGCCACGGGAGCTGAGGAGCTGACAAAATGCAAAATATCAGAAAACTGTGAGCCGGATGGCGTGATATAAGCACCCCAAAATGTATTCCTTAACAACACAAGTACAGTAAGTTATTTTTTGTATGTCATAGGTTGATGAATGGATCAATGACAATGAAAACAAGGGATGCTGTATGTCCACAAAGCATGCATATAGAGCTGTTTTAATGTCAAGCAGTAGGAACTTGATCTATAATTCAGAATATTCAATATCATTAATTATATTGATTTATACCACAGGCCTGTTGAATGCTTTATTCTGATTGGTTGAGAAATGTTTCATGGGTGTTGATTTTTTTTATTAAACGGGCAGTTCTGGTTCTTCAATCTGATTGGTTGAAACGCGTTCTAAGCCATGATAAAATACCCCGGTAACGCCACGGTTCAGACCGCATTACATAAGTATCACTGCGCCACTGTTGCTGCGTACTGATTTATGAAAATAAACACCAGTCTTTAATCATATTTTCATTGTGTCTTTGCTGCGTCTGTGTTGGTTGGGAACTGCGCTCTGTTGCAGCCACACTTGATTCTGAGGAACTACTTTGTTTGGTGGAAGAATAATATTTGTATTATTAATATAATTACAACTTATTTGTGTTTTATTTTATGAAACCCTGCTATGCATATGAAGTAACTGTTTTATAAAAGCAATAAGCCCCGCAAAGCAGTGGGGTTACAGTGCATTTTATAACAGCTAAGGGGGTTTTAGGCACTCCTGCTTTAGTAAACCGCACACCTGACCTGTCAGATTTCTTAAAAATAGGCACCAGGGTGATGTTTGTGGTAACCGTGGTATAAGCGGAATAATTGACTAAATATTTGTCACAATAACCTAAAATTTTAATAATCTTTAATAAACAATCAATATATCCACCGTGTTTATGATTTCTCTTTTTACTGTGCTTGTGTGGTGATGCTGGCTGGTCTACAGTATTTTCCAGCGACATGCGTGCGTGTGTGTGTGTGTGTGCGTGGAGTTGTGTGATGTTCACTGAAGTGGATGTGGCTGATTCTGGTGTGTGTGCGTGCGTGCGTGCGTGCGTGCGTGTGTATGTGGAGTTGTGCAATGTTCACTCAAGTGTGTGTGGGTGATTCTGGTATTGGGCTATTTTCCTCTTCTACCCATCTTCAATCTCTCTATCTCGCTCACTTTCTCTCTCACTTACATTCTCTCTCTCACTTTCTCTCTCACTCTCTCTCTCTCTCTCTCTCTCTCTCTCTCTCACATGTTCTGTCTATAAATAGGACCCTAAGTGCACAAGGTAATACAGGACATTTTTCTTCTTTCCTCACTTGTTCTTTTTGCTTTCTTTCATTTTTCTCTTTCTTTTATATCTTCCTTTTATTTGACTCTTTTTTTCTATTTTTATCTCTCTCTTCATCCCTCTATGCTCCCATCCCTGTGGTTTGCGGCTCAATAGTGCAATATTATTGATCCATCCGGATATCAGATAAAAATTCTCTCATGTGGACAGTCCTTGACACATCACAGCTTTGTGAAGTGTGAGGTAACCCTGACAACTAGAACCAGAATGTCTCTTCTCATACCAAAAAGTCAGAATTGGGTTTCGGAAAACAATATAGTAGGATATATGTAAATCTGAAGAGTGTTATTTTGCTGTACCACACATTTGATTTGATTGATGATAGATGCTGATGGTTGAGTCACATTCACAGAAATGCTTGCGTGAGAGGATGTGTCTTGCATCATGATATCAACCTGACACATCACATATCACTTGTATTCCCCCTTAGATGCACTTCACATTGATTCGGCCATATAGGATGGTCTTTAAAGGTTAAGGATCGGGGACGGATGACAAGATGAGAGCTCTTTATGAAATTCCCTCTCCAGTTATGCCCTCATTCAGTTCAGCAGTGAGCTTCACCTCATGTTGTTTACAGGAATATTGTCTTTTTCAGCGTTCAACAGGCCCAACTAGGTAAAATGTACTATGGTAAATGAAATTTTACATTGGACATATAAAATTATGCATAATTTGATACAAAACAAATGTTTTTAGATAGTTTTTCTGCATGTTTACTGTCAAATGCAGTAAAATTATGCAGTAAAACGGGGTTGCGTGTGTAGTACACAAATACATTATTTCCTTATTTATATACAAAATATAACTCCAAAGAATAGTGTATTGTTTAGTTTGGGAAAGCGTATAAATTATGGTGATATTTTTCATTCTGATTATAGTAAAACAAATATTGTATTAGCTTTTTTACTGTATTTATAATAACAGTAATGATAATCTAAAACTAATAACTGATCATAAGGAAAAGCATGAATACCCCAAAATTCAGTGTGATCAATTGCTTATTAATTGATTATTAAAATAAAATAAATAATATTTATTTATATACTATTTTGGATTTTGTTGCACAAACATATTTTTTGTCCATTTTAGAAACACACAAAAAAGTGATAGATACATTTGTTTTTATTTTTACACACACACACACCTGTGTGTGGAGACACCTGTGTGTTGTTGGCCACCTGATGGGCTTTGATACACGCTGGGCTTTAATCTCCACGCTGGGCTCTTGTGCCTTTGAAGTGCTAATCTGAGTCACCTTCCCTTCCTCCTCACAACATGGACACATATCCACGGTCATCTTGTGTTTAGGACAGCCCCATGCCAAACACACACAATATGCTAGAGACGCAGATCTGTGAACACCTGTAGCGCCTGTATGGTATAAAACTTTTGTTGTGTCCGTGTTCAGTATTGGCTATCACTATTGTAAGCGTTATAAAGTAGCACAGTGTTTCCTAGACATGGTGGAACTATACTTTGAAGTCCCCTGGATTACCATATAAATACCATTGTAAATTAATATGGTAATCAAACTAATATATTATTAGGCACACCGCGGAACTTTTTGGCTAGTAGGGGCGCTAGACATGTATTTTTCACGTCTAGCGCCCCTAGAGCCCACAAGGCTACAGCACTGTCGCAAAGGAAAAGAAGACTACCCAGATAGCCACTGGAACAGGACCGCAGCTGCAAAACGATAGAGCAGGACTTGTTCCTAAATCCAAACACACATTGGGCCGAAGCCGTTTCTGATCTGTTTTTAGGGGTTGTTGCGGATATGTGCCAGCGCCGATTCAGCACCGCCTGATCATCAGTATCGGCTCAGATTCATATTGCAGATCTTGACCAAATCAGTGTCAGACACAGCTAATGTCTTTCGGTTACCTATGGGAAAAGTGATCTGGGCCAGATCTGTAAAATGATATAAATACTGAACTGATGGCAGTTAGATGTTTAAGCTGAAACCTCTATCTGGCACCGATCTGGTTCACAATCAGAAAACTTCTCTAAGATAGAAACGGAGGCAAGGGGCTTAAAACGGATCCGGGCCAAATGTAATTGCTATCTGGGTACTCTTTAGGCCACAAAGTTGGCGGTGTGCCTTCCAGCATGTCACATGAATATAATTTCATGGGTTTTATTTTTTTCACGTAGCTCACGTTTACAAGCCAGTTGTAACGGTGGTTGCTTGGTTAAAGTTTATATTAAAAAAATATATCCTTCAATAGGAATCAAACCCAGGTCACCCATGTCGTAAGTCCGTGACACTACTACAATGCCAAAGAGTCACGTGATAGAAGTTACTCTCTACACTCCCCTAACCTCCAGCAAAATTCTCATTCAGAAAAAAAAATAATTAGTGTTCAGGCGCCAGGCAGGACTTATATATGCAAGCAATATTTACTTACCAGGCTACAGGTGAAGCAGCTCTTTGCGCCTTCTAACGTGTTATAATTAGTCCTCATTTATGTCCAAGAGACTCAATAATAATCTCTTACATTCAATCCTTTAATCTTTCATATTTAAAAGCATCTTTGTGCTGCTGTGCATTTATGTACTTTGTGATAAGCAAACCCGCGTTGTCCTCCCGTTTATAGGCGCATATTACTAATGCGCTCTTTAAATAACATAAAACACATTGCGCCATTGACTTTAGACCAGGTTTTTGTTGGTCAATGGCGTAGTGTATTTTAGTTGCCTCAAAATAGCAACGCGCCAACAATGCGCGTGAACACAACTCGTTTTTAGACCAGAACGCCCATTGGCGCAAAAGGGGGCGCAAATGCATTTGCTATTTAAACAATGCGGCGCTAAACGTGAAAATTAGGGTGGAAACTAGCGAAAGACACTTGCGTCGCGCATTGCGCTGCATTGCGCCGGGTGTAAGATAGAGCCCTACAAAAGCATGACGGCCAAGTCAGCATCGGTCAGGAACTCCTTCTCTTTAGTTCACGTCAGCGAGGGAACGCTGCCCCAATATTGATACTCGTCCTTCCTTTTATTCTGTCACTCTCCCCTTTTCTCTTTCTGGTCTCCTTTGACAAAACCTTAGGTTTCTTTTTCTTAGTTGCTGCTTCGCCCATCACAAAAACATCAGGAAAATAAATTGTTGCGCTCGAATTTGAGGAAGTGGATAAAGTGACGTATGCCGTAAAGCAGTCGAATTTTGTAGTTCTTTTTGTGCTCGGGTTACTACCCGAAACCCCAAGTTTAAAAGTATGAGTAAAAGCGATACAGACTTCTTCAGGCTACGGTAGACATGTCATTCAACCTATTTTAAGTTGATGTACCATAACAAGAGTCTTGAAAATATATTATGAAGGTTGAAAAAACTACAAAGTGTCACTTTAAAATTGTACTGTATTGTTAAAACTGAAATTTCAAAGATGTGAGATTTAATAAATAAATAATGCCTTTTTTATCATTATATCTTTACATTTATTTACATTTACCATTTGGCAGACGCTTTCATCCAAAGCGATTTAAAGTGCATTACACAGTACACATTTGTGTTCCCTGGGTTCAAATTCATGACCTTTAGATACCGTGTTGTATTATTATTGAAATACTTAAAGTTGATTAAGGAAGATTTTGCTTTGGTTACAGTGGATGTGAGGTCAAATAGATTATAAGGGGTAAACGTGCTTGCTGGAAAAATTAATTGAACTGCCATAAGAAAAGATGGGGCAAGCGAGAGAGGGAGAGAGAGAGACGTAAGAATGAAAAATGGAGGCATGTATGTAAAGAAAACAAGGTTATGGAAAACGTAGAAAAGACATTTATTAATGAAGTAAGACACGACACAGTGATAGATTACCTCTCTTTCCTTCATCTGCACTCATCTGTATGTTTTGAAGAGGTGGAACCTGCATGGGAGTTGTTACAGGCCTTTTCTTTACCCTAGAGGACCTGTACGGTTGCTATAGAAACTAGATCGGGGCTGCCGCATCCAGGGAGGCTGAATGTGTGAGTGTATGACAGGTGTATGAAGAGGTGATGAGGAGAAGAGGGGTCGAGGTGAAGCGAAAGGAAGATTGACAAGGATGAGAGATGATACAGCATGTTCATGTGTTGGGTTTAAACTGTCGGTTGGTTTTGAGATATTGAATTGAACTGAATTGTTGGGTTTGATTAAAACCATAACCTGCTGTAGCTTAAGTGCTAAAAGTGCAATGCACCCAATTTAAATGTCACAGAGGACAACAACAACAAATGAACAGGTTACTGACAACATTACATGGACAACATGTATTTTAGTTGTAAGTTGTGAACTATAACTGAAAAATAATCTGTGTGCTAAACATAAGTAAAGGTAAAAATAGGAGTTTAGATCAAATATTATTCAACTATTATCTGATCTCTGGTTATATAGAAAATGTATGTGACCCCCGAGGAATAAACTGGGCTGTTTCCCGATAACGATTGAACTTAGCATTTAAGAGCGCTTTCTACGAGCTACTTAACAAACATTCGTTGTTCTTTTACGTGCGTTTCCCAAAGATGCACGTAAAACGATCGCTCGCAGCGAGTTTTAAGTGCTACTTACGAGTCGCTATCCGTTTGTCAAGTGCTGAAATGTCACCAACAGAATGACTCAAATTTGTAGCAGAAGCTTGTTTAGGCTAATGATCTTCAGCCAATGTGCACTAATATTTTTTTAATAATATTTTTCTTTATTGTTCAATGACTTTTTAAAATGTTTAAATAATTTGTGCATAATGGAATATTATTTTCCGTATTTAGTTAGGACTCGTCCCACTGCGTAATGCCTTCTGCATTTTATATTATAGTTTAGATTATTATTATTATTTGTTTTTTATTATCTATGTTTATTTATTATCAGGGATTATTGCATTGTACCATAAATATTTATTTGGTTTCTTTAATCACATGCCATTTCCCTTCAAAACAACTTTTTTTACTGTAGATGAATTATGGCAGAAATTGGTAGGAACCATTTATCAATTTGCTAGTAGCTACCAACTTTTAACAAAATTGTACCAAATACGTTTTCCTTTTTTACTAATTTATGTTCAGTCATTTAAATTTGATTTCTCATTTGAATGTATATTAAAGTAATTAAAACAAATAAACAAAGAAGAACCCAATAAATAAATATAAATTTAAAACATTACATTATCATTATTGCAGGAGTGCAATTTGCTGTCGTGCAGGTGACCTTGTAACTCTGTTGTCTTACGATGCACTTATGAATTAACGATTACTCCAGACCACTCGTAGATCTACGATGATTTTCAAGTGCAACTTAAGTTACGAAGCTTTTGGGAAACGGCCCATAATTCTAAGATGATTCGTACGATCGTTTTTACGATCTACTTAGCCTTACGATGCTTTTGGGAAACCCGGCCCTGGTTTTCTACAGTGATTTGCCATAAAATGTGATTTGATCCTCATCTAGGTCGCAACAATAGACAAATAAAATGCGTATTAGCTGACAACACACAAATAATTCTAGTTTCTTGTGTCTATTTTGAAAACACCCATTAAGCATTCACAATGCTGGAAGAAAATGTAAGTGAACCCATAGACTTTAATAAAGCTAATTTCTGTCAGAAGCTGGCAAATTGGAGTCCAATTAATAAAATTAGTTTAAAGTAGGGATGTGCGATACGCATCTCTGATGCAGTTTGATGCAATAAAAAAAATGATGCTATGCAATTTAATATGGTACAGTTAGTTTGATGTGTGGACTACACATTGGATTTGTACATTCGTTTTTTAGTACCATCTCGGTTGAGGTTCCAAGCACATCGATTGTAAAACATGATGCATAAACACTGCAAATCACTCATTGGTCAGAGAGATCATCATTACCAACATCATTGCTAAATGCAAGAGTAGTTTACCCTCGTGCGCCATCGAGCAAACCTTACATAATCTGCGCTTTGTTGTACATGTTCCTAGGCTTTCTTTATAGCAGTGAAAAACATCCCCCTGTCGAGAATCAAGAACACCATTCCATCGATATGCTCCCGTGTTGTTTGTTTGTTTTAAAGGATTTTGAAAAATGCTAATGGTAGCCGACTAGCAATGAAATCACGATCCCACCCTCCATTTAAATCCCCATCCAAAGTCACACCTCTTTCAAAACACATAAACACGCACAGATCAGACGGTCACATCTCATGTCTCATTCACCAGTGAAAAAACTTTGCAGTACAAAGTGAATAACATTACCAAAATAATCAACATAAACAACTGGTTTACATCAGAATTATTTAAAACACACTTTCGGTTGTGTAGACGTAGTAACTATATTGTTACGCTAATCTGTAAACGAACACAAATTTCATAAGCAACACAATGTTTCATCAAAGTAGAATATCTGAATCCATCTCAATACAAACATATCGCGTACCTACCTTACCAAAATAAAAGTGCAATGACCCTTTCAGATCCTTTGCCTCCTGCAGCTGTTTGCATCTCGTGGTAAAGCAGTAAAGTTACCGATGTTAATTTGAGTTTTTGCTCTTTGCTGATCCAGACAGTTTTTGCTGTTGTTGTTTTAAAAGATGTCTTTCGTTTTGTGGCTACTGTGCAGGTTGTCAATTCAGCAGGAAAGTTTGCAATTCACCCTCTGTTTACAGACGGGAGGTGAGCTCACGTGAACGTATGGTGTATGCGTGAACAGGCTGTGCGGTGGCATTCAAATTACGCTTACGGATGAGGGACAAAAAAGGCAACGTACGTTTGGACCGAGATCTATGATTGGTTGAACATATTTTGGTCCTACGCCTTTCACAGATGACATAAATTTCTACAAATACATTTAAACAACTTAACATAGTGATTGCTATCAGGATGTGAAGAGACTTTTAACCAGCATAACTAAAAATGTTTCTGGATCAAATGAGATACCATGCCTTTAACGCATATACGATGATGTCACTGAATGGCATTAAAGGTGGTGCAACTATAATAATAAGTCTATAATGCCACCCACTCTGAAGCAGTGGAAAAGCAAACCGAGCCAATGCAAGAGGAGTCGTGCCGAGCCTAGTTGTACCGCGCAGTGGAAATGCGCCATAAAACGTGTAACATCTATGTCACTATGATGGATCTGTGTGTGCTCAGGACCTGTTTGATCAACCAAACATCTGTGATATGGTTTCTGTCAGGACATAGATGGCACATGATGGCTCATCTGAACTGGTGATAAATGAGCTAACAGCCACCAAAACATTAAACATCAATGTCACTGCCTTAGGCTGTCTGCCACATGCCAGTCTGCCATAAAGGAACTGCATCCCTTGTCCCTGATTCACCTCACACCAAGAAAAATATTAATGTTATCACTTTAAACTCATCTTTGAGCATCATAATAGCATATGTAAAAGTTTTCCTGTGACATTAATTTCTACATGCTTTGAGATTGCTTGAATGCAGTATACGTGGATTTATGAATATGCAAAATAGTCTCCATTTCTACTCCCCTACTGAAAAATCCAGCTAAGACCAGCATAAGCTTGGTTTTAGCTGGTCCCCAGCTTGGTTTTAGCGGGTTTTGCTGGTGTAGGAAGCTGGTTTTGCTGGTGTAGCAAGCGGGTCTAGGTGTGTTTTGGTCACATTTTAAGCTGGTCTAGCTGGACTTAGCTGGTCATGCTGGAATACCAGCTGGCCCACCAGCATGACCAGCTTTGTCAGGCTGGGAGGACCAGCATAAACCACCTTAATCCAGCTAAAACCAGCTAAAACAAGCTACCAGCTTATGCTGGTTTTAGCTGGATTTTTCAGTAGGGTCAATCAAACAGCTCAGACCATATAAATAAAAATGAGAATTAGGCTCCACCTACACCCTTTCGTACGTGTACATAGATGCTAATTTCGTTAGTTTCGGACACATAACTGCCAAGTCCAGTTTCACAATGCATATGTGAGCTGTTTTTTAGCACTATGTTAAAGGAACACGCCCACATTTTGGGAATTTAGCTTATTCACCGTATCCCCCAGAGTTAGATAAGTCCATACATACCTCTCTCATCTCCGTGCGTGCTGTAACTCTGTCTGACGCAGCCCCCGCTAGCTTAGCTTAGCACAAAGACTGGAAGTGGGTGGCTTTAGCTAGCATACTGCTCCCAATAAGTGACAAAATAACGCGATAATTTTCCTATTTATGTGTTGTGATTTGTATAGTCAAACCGTGTACAAATAACAAGGTGATATGAGACACAGCGATCTTTTAACAGTATACATACTGAGAACTATATTCTCTGAAGACGAAGCACTGCCGCATGGGCGGAGTGATCTGCTCGCAGCACACGAGAAGCCCCTGGTGAGGAGCAGAGAGTTCGGTCAGAATTGTGTAAATCACTCCGCCCATGCGGCAGTGCTTCGTCTTCAGAGAATATAGTTCTCAGTATGTATACTGTTAAAAGATCGCTGTGTCTCATATCACCTTGTTATTTGTACACGGTTTGACTATACAAATCACAACACACAAACAGGAAAATTATCGCGTTATTTTGTCACTTATTGGGAGCAGTATGCTAGCTAAAGCCACCCACTTCCAGTCTTTGTGCTAAGCTAAGCTAGCGGGGGCTGCGTCGGACGGAGTTGCGGCGCGCACGGATATGGGAGAGGTGTGTATGGACTTGTCTGGCTCTGGGGGATGCGGTGAATGAGCTGGATTCCCAAAGTGTGGGCGTGTTCCTTTAACAAGTTAGTCCTTCAAGTGAGTTCAAATGTGACGACGTAATTGGTTACAGTTGTGTGTGACATAGCAAACCAAGGTGATTTCAAACCATGGGAAAACTTAAATATTATGGATAAAATTCTTAGCAATGGTGTTGAATGATGAATTTGCAAATATTTTGTATAAACACCACATAGAAATACAGTATAAACAACAGCAACAAAAACCAGATTTTTACCTTGGACCACTCACGTTTTCTACCATGGGAGTTTTAATGCTCCGTCTCAAAAATCAATGTGATTAATGAAAGGGCTTAGCAAAAGCTTGGATCATTAACCTAAGTGACTCATTAACTTTTTTCTTACTCATTGCTCTTTTCTTAAATACTTTGAGAGATGCTTGAATGGACCAACAGACTTGTTCAGCCTGTTAACACGCTGTGCTGCCTCTGATTCACAGCGCTTGTGCCTTACTGTGCAGAATGGCGAGGGTTTTGGCATATATGACCCTTGTGACACATACTGTAATCATCAAGATATACAGCTTAAAAGGTTGCAGCCAAGGTGAACATTTCTCAAGTCACAATAGAAAAGATGTGTTTGCATGGTCCACCGCTACATTTGATTCTGTCCAATAAATTATTTATATGGTAGGAAATAAAAAAAGAGTTTGATCTATTGAATACTTACACTCCACTTATTTGAAAATACGCTAAGCTTCCTGTTCCCCTAAAGGTAAACATTTGATTTTTACAGTTTTGGAATCTATTCAGCCGATCTCCGGGTCTGGCAGTACCACTTTTAGCATACCCTGCTGAAAAACAACAGCAAAGACCAGCAAAATTCCCTGGTTTGCTGGTTTGTTGCTGGTTTAGCTGGTGGTCACCAGCATACCAGCACCAAAACACAACATATGCTGTTTTTTTCAGCAGGGTAGCTTAGCATAATCCATTAAATCTGATTAGGCCATAAGCATTGTTCTGACAAAATAGTTTCGATATTTTTCCTAATTAAAACTTGACTTGCGATTTTCTAGGCAGATGTACACTCACCTAAAGAATTATTAGGAACACCATACTTATACTGTGTTTGGACCCCCTTTCGCTTTCAGAACTACCTTAATTCTATGTCGCATTGATTCAACAAGGTGCTGAAAGCATTCTTTAGAAATGTTGGCCCATATTGATAGGAAAGCATCTTGCAGTTAATAGAGATTTGTGGGATGCACATTCAGGGCACGAAGCTCCCATTCCACCACATTTCAAAGATGCTTTATTGGGTTGAGATCTGGACTGTGGGGGGCATTTTAGTACAGTGAACTCATTGTCATGTTCAAGAAACAAATTTAAAATGATTCGAGCTTTGTGACATGGTGCATTATCCTGCTGGAAGTAGCCATCAGAGGATGGGTACATGGTGGTCATAAAGGGATGGACATGGTCAGAAACAATGCTCAGGTAGGCCGAGGCATTTAATCATTGCCCAATTGGCGCTAAGGGCCCTAAAGTGTGCCAAGAAAACATCCCCTATACCATTACACAACCACCACCAGCCTGCACAGTGGTAACAAGGCATGATGGATCCATGTTCTCATTCTGTTTACGCCAAATTCTGACTCTACCATCTGAATGTCTCAATAGAAATTGAGACTCATCAGACCAGGCAACATTTTGGTGAGCTCGTGCAAATTGTAGCCTCTCGGTAGGTACTCGGTGGGGACTTCTGCTGTTGTAGCCCATCCGCCTCAAGGTTGTGCGTGTTGTGGCTTCACAAATGCTTTGCTGCATACCTCGGTTGTAACGAGTGGTTATTTCAGTCAAAGTTGCTCTTCTATCAGCTTGAATCAGTCGGCCCTTTCGGAGATGAGTGGTACTCGGTGGGGACTTCTGCTGTTGTAGCCCATCCGCCTTAAGGTTTTGCGTGTTGTGGCTTCACAAATGCTTTGCTGCATACCTTGGTTGTAACGAGTGGTTATTTCAGTCAAAGTTTGCTCTTCTATCAGCTTGAATCAGTTGGCCGTTTGTCCTCTGACCTCTAGCATCAACAAGGCATATTCGCCCACAGTACTGTCGCATACTGGATGTTTTTCCCTTTTCACATCATTTTTTTTAAACCCTAGAAATGGTTGTGGGTGAAAATCCTAGTAACTGAGCAGATTGTGAAATACTCAGACTAGCTGTCTGGCACCAACAACCATGCCAAGCTCAAAATTGCTTAAATCACCTTTCTTTCCCATTTGACATTCAGTTTGGAGTTCAGGAGATTGTCTTGACCAGGACCACACCCCTAAATGCATTAAAGCAACTGCCATGTGATTGATTGGTTAATTAGATAATTGCATTAATGAGAAATTGAACAAGTGTTCTAATAATCCTTTAGCTGAGTGTAGCTAGGAACTATACTTTGATTATGGCGAAATAATCAATGACTTTGCTGCCATACCATGGCTGCAGCAGGCGCAATGATATTACGCAGCGCCCGAAAATAGTCCCCTTGGTAACTTTCAATAGCAGGGGACTATTTACGGGCATTGTGTAATATCATTGCGCCTACTGCAGCTAAGCGATGCTAATGGTCTAATCAGATTCAATGGATTATGCTAAGCTATGCTAGGAGTGGTACCACCAGACCTGGAGATCGGCTGAATGGATTCCAAAACAGTAAAAATCATATGTTAAACTCTAGGGGAGCTGGAAAATGAGCAAAAACATTTTTTTAAATGGATTGTCTCTTTAAGGTTCATATGCGGGTCTTTATTTAATATCTTTATTACTATACACATTGCTATGTTTATCCTAAGTCTCTTTAAGAAAGTCACAGCACTAGGCAGTCATGTTCGGCAGTTATTTCAGTCAACAAACATTAGGCAGACTCATCTTCTGAGCTAACCTTTCTGTCAAGGATAAACAAAATGGTGAATCATGACCTGAACAAAGGGGTAACAGGGGGACAATTGTCCTAATTTGATTAAAAGGCCTCTGATGTAAAAGGAAAGAAAATGTCTTTTTGCTTTAAAGGTCAGGATGTGAAAGGAGAATTGAGGTGAAGGAATTCTGTGATTACATCACACTGTGTAATCGCACATGTCTATCTTTTCTATTGATCCAGCCACACATCATCCCACTCCAAATGCATGTACTGTCCCATTCATGCCTAATTATTACTGTTGACGATTAGCCGGTTCACAGGATTCCAGCTCTTATGACTTTAATTCATTTGTTTTCAGATCAATGGTGGGTTGTTGGCAGAGAAGAGAAAAAGGAAGGGTGTCCTTTAAGACAGGCAGAAAGCAATATAGTGTTTCTTTACATCATGACTAAACGCCAAGTGGGGTTGTTTGTTATAAAAAATCCTAATGTGGGAAAAGGTTTGCTATAGGTTTGATTATGAAGCCTAATCAGATGTTTATGCTGCACTGTTTACATTGCATTTCCAAGAACGGTAGCGCCTTGGGACAGTGTACATCAAGACTGTGGATAGGATTTTGTCAAGTCAACATAAAGCACATATAAGTCTTCATAGTCAAGGTGTCCTTTAAGGGTGAGCAATCCGTAACTGAACATTTTATCCTATCATGACGCTCTTTATCGTAACATATATTTTTTTTAACAATGTAAGCACTTTATTAACAGAATCTACAAAATAAGGACAGGACATCACAGCGAGGGTTCACTGTACCATTATGCGGTCTGCTAACTTTGATCATCTCCAGAATAACGTGTGTGCAGCAGTGAGGTGGATGGCAAGTATCACACTTTCAGTCGACTGTGACAGGGATTTGCTCATATCTGGAGGAGAGTCTGGAGTGATAGGACACTGTGAGGGACATGCATGACGTGTCTACTGATGATCTTTTAGTCTGACCTAGAATATGCATGAAGGTGAAACGTAGCAAATACAGCATTCGAGGAGAATCAAAGGAGTTGTGACGCAGCTGAAAAACAGAACATCATTTACAAGTATTAAGTGAAAATTAAGGTCAAATTAGAAATGTATGACATGAAAGAAAATGTATTATTTAGGGATATAAAACAAAGCACTTGCCAGATGTTTACCACATGCAGGTAGGTCACCTCAGGTAATTCAGTTATATATAGTCTTGTTTACAACATTGTCCTCCAAAAGCCCCAGCAGTATTACCAAGGGTCGTCAACAGATCTGCAGACAGTTTAACCCAAGCAATTTGTTCGCTGTCCATGTGTCTGAATTCGCTTACTTCCAGGTGTAAGTGATATTTGTGCCAAGAAATGGATTCCTTAAATGATACTTGTTTAATTATACAGGTAAATTAAAGTGGCTTTTACATCATAAGTGAACAAACAAATGGGTCACGAGACAGTGAAAACAGAAAATTGCTGCCTTCGAGTCGAGTGGGAAATATTGTAATTACGATTTCCAAACACATAAACAATTAAAGAAAGTCATATTTATGAGTGGAAAACTTGTGGTTCTAGATGATACATGTGTTGTCGAGCTGTGGTCACATGGTACAAGTCGCAAATTTTAGAAAAGTCCTAGCCAACAAGCTGTAAAGGCTTGTAAAGTCCATTTTTGTGTACGCAAGGGTCCGCGGACAGTGCACATGACGCAATTTTCATCATCAGAAGAGTGCATGCGTACTGTACTCACACCCCCAGACTTTTGTAACCTGCGTACATACAGGAGTATGTCGTTTGTAGGCCACGGGAGATATTGCAAATTGTCGCAATGCATATGTGTCGAATGTCAGTGCATGTGTATGAGTCAAATTAACTGTGTGTTCGTCTGTGTACGTACCCTCGTGCAGGTGTTAAAACACACTATACCCAGCTTAATGGTCCTCCTTGGATGTTCGTATTTAAAAGGTGGTAAGTCGTGTTTAAAACAATAGGTGCATGTATTAATCAACCCCCCCCAAAAAAAAAAAAAAAAAAAACTTTAGATTTATCACACCTGAGTTCAGTTTTTCTAGCAATCAAGAAATCACTTAAATAGGACCTGCCTGACCTCAAAAGCTACACATCATGTTGAGATCCAAAGAATTCGGGAAAGAAATTGAGATCTATCAGTTTTTATTATTTATATTCTAAAGCTTCGAGCCTCCAGCGAACCACAGTGAGAGCCTTTATCCACAAATGGCGAAAACATGGAACGATGGTGAACCTTCCCAGGAATGGCCAGCCGGACGACCAAAATTACCCCAAGAGCACAGCGATGACTCATCCATGGGGTCACAAAAGACCCCACAACAACATCCAAAGAACTGCAGGCCTCAGTTAAGGTCAGTGTTCATGACTCCACCATAAGAAAAAGACTGGGCAAAAAATGGCCTGCATGGCAAAGTTCCAAGACGAAAACCGCTGCTGAGCAAAAAGAACATAAAGGCTCGTCTCAGTTTTGGCAAAAAAACATCTTGATGATCCCCAAGACTTTTGGAAAAATACTCTGTAAACTGATGAGACAAAAGTTGAACTTTTTGGAAGGTCCCATTAAAGCTGGCGTAAAAGTAACACAGCATTTTAGAAAAAGAGCATAAAACTAACAGTAAAATATGGTGGTGGTAGTGTGATGGTCTGGGGCTGTTTTGCTGCTTCAGGACCTGGAAGACTTGCTGTGATAAATGGAACCATGAATTCTGCTGTCTACCAAAAAATCCCAAAGGACAATGAAACATTTAAAAACTGCATGTTGTGTTTACTTGTGTTATCTTTATTTAATATGTAAACTTGTGTTGGAGCCGATGGTGTAGTGGGCAGCGCTCCGACATGTGGTAATTTTGCACTTTTGGCGACCAAAGTTCAATTTCTGGCTTGTGGTCATTGCCGATCCCATACCCTCTCTCCTCCCCGTACTTTCCTGTTCTCTCCTCTATCACTGTTTAAATAAAGGCAAAAATGGCCAAAAATATACATAAAGAATATATATATTTCAATTTGTTTCCTGACCTGAAACATTAAAGTGTGATAAACATCCAAAAAATCAGGAAGGAGGCCAACACTTTTTCACACTACTGTATTATAAAATTACATGAAAATACAGAAGTAACAGAAGTAAACTCAAACAGGTTAACATAAGTGTGAGAAATTATAGATTTTGAACTATCCCTTCACTCTTCTCACAGAAAATCAAGAACAATGTGAATCAAGTGTGTTGCTTTTTATGTGTTTTAATTTATGAAGCCCTTGCAATGCTTGCATATTTTGCGCAGACAGCTTATTTTGTTGTAAATAAAGAAGCCTGTCAACATCCAAAATCAGATGTTGCATGACATGCATATTTTCCGTCATGTTTCTCAGAATTCGTAAACTCGTGGCGTAAAAAACATTGAGCTTCCCACTGGTGTTTAGGACTTTGTGGTGGTGTTCATGCGCGTTCATCTTGTAAATATGATATGACATGACCTGAGCACACCAAACAAGCTCTATGGGGACATAAATGCTTTGTACACTTTAAAATTGTAATTGCGGTAATAACGACTTTATCATTCGTATGAGAGATGTCAATTTACAACATGATGGAAAGCATGTATTGATTGTAGCCAAATTTTCCCTTACGAAAATTAACTATGGTTTTATTGTGGTAAAAGTGTAGTAACCATGGTTTTTTGGTCAATTAATTACTATGAGCAAAACCATGGTTTTACTACACTAACCATGGTTTAAATATGGTTTTTGAAAACCATGGTTGTCAAAACCATGGTTATTTTGTGGTAACCATGGTTTTACTACAGTAACCATGGTTTTTTGGTCTTAACTGTAGTAAAACCATGGTTAATTTTCGTAAGGGTTATCTACACAAATGTAGATTTGTTAAAGTTTCTCCTTGTTTGAGGCATTAAAAAATGAAGTTTGTGGTCAATGTTAACAAATTATTTTGGTCCCACTACTTTTGATAACCTGCATGGGCACTTCATAATTGTATTAAAACTGATTTGGCATAAATACATTTTCAATAAACATTTTTCATTACAGGATTTTTTTTCATTACAGAAAAAAACTGTTGTTACGTTAGAATTATGCATTATTTTCCAGCTTAAACGCGTCAAGTGCACTTGAAGGCATGTAAGTTAGCACATCCATTCTCCACCCACTCATTCTACATAGTACGTACTTATAACAGTCAAGAAGTAGGTACTTAATTTAATCAGTGTAGCACGCAATGATCTTTTACATGACCAATAAACATTTCTGTAACTTCATTGTACTCACACTTTTCCTCCTAACACATGGTACATAAACTCTTTCCTAATACTAGTTAAACAGGTAATTTTCTGTAAACAATGACATAAAAACTGTTTATCAAACCAGAGAGATAGACGGACAAACAGATACGGACAAAACCCTTTCCCTATATTTATACCTGCTTACTTCTTTCTTTCATATACGTAAAACGGAAATATCTGGCCTTATACCAGCTGTTCGAGTAAAAATAAACAATATTTCGCCTGTTGGCATGCAGTTGTACCCGCAGCAAAGTGCAAAAAGCGCCACTTCGTTATGTATGCGGCAACGAGCGCTGTTTGACTGACATTAAAGACTATCCAATGAAAAGCGCGAGATTTTAGACGGCTGTTCTAATCTCTTATATTGGCCAATCAGAGGGCGCATTGGGCGGTCCTTATGCAAATGTGTTGGCAAGGGAAACGCAGCCGCTCCATTCATCCTCCTCATCACAGAGAAGAAACAAATAGGTGGCGTTTCTCTGTTGAAGTACAGTTTACTCATCCAACCGCAAGAGTACAAGTCACTCGAGCGATAAATACAACACCGGATAGTTTTCTCACGATATTTGGGTGAGTAATATTTTTTCTATATGGAAATTGTTTTTTTTAATCTGCAGCTTCATATCTACATCTGTGCGAATGCTTCCTTCAAGCTGAATATAACATTAACATTAATATTTCAATTAGTGACATTTAGATAATTAAAACACATAACGTTACTAAAACTAAAAATTATTTTTGTCTCCAAGAACGCGCCATTTGAAACTTTGTTTATGTTTAATGTTATTTATACGAAATAATTATATAATTAAAATAAATGCCAAAGACGTAGGATATTAAACTAAACGGAATATGAATATGAACAAAATAATTTGAGCCATTGTGACTATTTAATACTGATTTACTTATGTATTCAAATCAGTACGTTTAAAATGTTTTACGGTGGGGTTTATGTAGATATTTAAGTTACAGTAATGATTTGTTTGTATTTATGAACTCGCGCTTTTGACACGAGGCATTGGTTTATTAGCACTGTGCCAGAAAAGTTCATGCTTGCGTGGATGTGAGTCACTGTTGTGTCTGCGCTGCGCCACGCATAATGAGTGGGACAACATGGATTTGTATCAAAACCTAGTGAGATGTCTTCCTAGACAGCAACATTTTAACTCAGTATTTGGGCAGCATGATGTTGAATCCAGAATTTTTGGGCATTATACAGTAGATTGAAGATCATCACTGGTGCATGAACCTTTTTAGGCATTATCAGTAATGGGCATAGGTGCACTCAGCTTTTTATAACGCTGTGGACCACTTTTAGACATCATAAGGACCTTTGATGCCCCAAAATGCTGTCTAGCCATGGTGCACACTAGATCCAGAAACGATTCCAGCCTTTCTTCTGTGATTGTGCAACTCATCATTTTTGCATTAATAACAATACATAAAAATAAAGCTTCAAACCTTTGTCTGCTTTGTTTGTGGGTCATCACTATGACCAGCAGTTGTGACAGCGTAGGTCTGATGACGCCGTGGCAATGTTTTGTTTGTGCTTCTATTTGGACTGGACTGTGAGTGGTTATGAAGCCTCAATGAGCTCAGTATGTCTCATGGTCACTGCTCATTAACCTCAAATAATGAATGCAGAAGTGATTATATGCGCATCAGCCTAAAATGACAATGGCGACTGGAGAGATGTATGGTCATTTTAATCATTAATTCAGGTATCAAAAGTTGTCTTGTGATGGATATTATTTTTCTATATAATCCACAATAATGCCTGTCAAGTTTTAATAATAACACACAACAATCCACACAACACCATAAGGAACCATATGTATCATAAAAGTAATATATATTTATGCATTTACATTTATGCCTTCGTAAATGTGACTTTCTTCTGCTACAGACTATCCAATGAAAATAGGCATGGGCCGATTACCGGTTTCAAGGTATACAGATTTTTAAACAGTCAAGGTTTCAAAACCACTAAAATGTTTTGTGATACCGTCTCCAAGGTATGAGCTGTGTTTATACAAAATTCATTAAATCATTTAGTCATGTGATTGATTTGTTGTTTACATTAATATATTATGAAAATATTATATATTTTTGAGAGCATATTATAATTTAAAGGCTTTATTTTTACCTGGCATTTGAAAATGAACCATTTTAGTGTTGCAATGGCAATACCGCAACACTGTGAAACCGTGGTATTTTTGCTAAAGGTTATCATAACGCCGGAATCTTATACCGGCCCATGCCTAAATGAAAAGCACATGATTTTAATAATATTGGCACACTCATACATGGCTGATCCAGGCACTGAACATTGAAGTTCACTGGTTGGCCGTGGTACTCATACACCCGGTTTATTCTGCCCCAGACAAGAGCACTGGGCAATATCGGCGGCTCCTACATACTGCCGCACTGTGGCTGGCAGACTCTGTTTTGAATGGAGATGGATGGCAGATTTTAAAATGGCTGAGCTCTGAAAGCCACAGACAGTTGCTGGCTTTTTGGCAGGACCGATCTAAGGGCTTCCAGGCAGCTTGACATGAAAAAACAAAACTGGGGACTGTTGCTTTTCATTTTTCCATCTGATAGGATCCTAATATATTGTCTGTATTATTCATGTCAGACAGGATCATCCGGCCTGTTATCTTACTGTTATTTTTTTGCTGTTGTTGTTCTTTCCGTTGTTCTGAATGCGAATGATAGCAACAACTACAGTGTTATAACAGAGGGATGTTGTCAGATACATTTAGCAGCTGGAGGTATCGGATGATGCCCCAGGGTGTTAGAAACAAATTGTTCAATGTGCTTGCCCATAATGTTACAGTTCATGATATGAAATTCAAACCATGATAAAGCTGATTTTGAGATGTAGGACTGACTGATCCGTGTCAAATCTGGTGTTGACATACAGTATAGTAGACTGACGCCAACTGTGGATCTAGACTTAATCAATACTATTCCATAGATAGTATCATACAGAACATCCTTTGAGAATTTCCAGCTTATTGGTTATAATGCACAATTGATTTTACATAAACTCTTAAAGGTGCCGTAGAAAGTAAAACTGTATTTACCTAAGCATAGTTCAAGCTTTGTAATGACATATCGTGAGCCTCAAACACGATTGTTTCCTCCTTTTTATGTAAACCTTGAGCATGCAAAAGACCACTGAAAAAAGCCAATCTCAACATAACACCAACAGTGACTTTATAGTAGGGATGTATGCCCCCCACATTAAAGGGGACATATCATGAAAATCTGACTTTTTTCCATGTTTAAGTGCTATAGTTGGATCCCCAGTGCTTCTATCAACCTAGAAAACGTGAAAAAGAATAACCCAGTAACTTTCATTTTCTGAAAGCATGTGAAAAAATAGGTAATTGAAATTTGGCTCCCCTTGTGATGTCAGAAGGGGATAATACCGCCCCTTAATCTGCACCATCCAACAAAAACACTGCCAATTAATGCAGAGATAATCTTATTTGCATTTAAAAGGACATTTGTAACAATTTTAACATGTTATAATAAATTATCTGTATGGTATTTTGAGCTAAAACTTCACATGCGCACTCTGGGGACACCAAAGATTTATTTGACATCTTAAAAAAGTCTTGTGAAATGTCCCCTTTAAATTACACATTAAATTAAATACAATGTTTTTACAATGCTAAAAACCAGAGGCGGACAGAGTACACAGCTTCAGTACTTGAGTAAGAGTACAGTTACCCCTTGCTAAATTTGACTCAAGTAAAAGTAAAAGTACTACAGTCAGATGTCTACTTAAGTAAAAGTACAAAAGTACTTGTTTTTAAAAGTACTTGAGTATCAAGAGTACAAGAGTACATTTTCTTAATGTTGCATTACTACTGCCACAGTGCACGTTGAACCATGTGAGATGATTGACAGCTGTACAGCAAATGATAGAGCTCTGTGGTCAAATCTGATGCAAATCAGGAAGAGGAGACACAAATCGCTCTGTTCACTGTTTGAGCTCTTCAGATCGCATAATTCAGTGGAAAATGAATAGAAATCTTATTCTGTAAGACTAAATATTTTACTAACATGTGATAATTAATCATTATTTCCCCAAATATGCTCACCATTGTACTAATAGCCCTGGCGGATTCTGTATATTTTATCTATTTGAACACAAATAAACCGGAGAAGACGAGAATAAATGTTTTACGGATGATGATTTCTATTCAAAATAACGAGCGTTACAGATTCATTATTATGGACTCCTGGCATAAATTAAGAAATTAATGTTACTGCAAACCAGTTTAATCATAAACAGTGGTCAAATGTTGAAGCTGGAGTCTTGTGATGCTGAGTTTGTCCAGATCAAGTAAGAGTGTGATGACGAGTAATTCATTTTGAACAACAATAATCCGGGCTCACCAGTGATTCCTGCCGCTGAAGTTTTGTTTTGGTAAACACAGCAAACACTTGAAAAGAAAACTATCATTAACTTGTTCAGAAAATTTTAAATAGTCTGGCGAGGTGGGGCCACGGGTTGACACATTCCCAGAATGGACCTGCTGCGTCTTCATCCATTGTTCCGTGAGTGGTTTCGTCTCTTTTCTAAATCTGACCATAGTTACTTTGGTGGAAAGCTGAAGGTGATTGCTGATAGGCTGTCCCAATCAGTTGCGCCTGCACAATCCAATCACGTTTAAGAGAGGGAAACAACAAATTGAGGGTTTCTGAGATTTTTTTTTAAGAAAAAGTAACGGGTACTTACGGTTATGGATAGAAATGTAGTGGAGTAAAGAGTAAAATATTTGCCTCTCAAATGTACTTGAGTAAAGTCATGAGTACTTCAAAAAAATGATACTCGAGTAAAGTAAAGATCCCTCAAAATTGTACTCAAGTACTGTACTCAAGTAAATGTACTCCGTTACTGTCCGGCTCTGCTAAAAACAAACTTTTGTGATTGCTGAGTTAGCGCTTTATGCTAGTTAATGCTATGTGCTAACATTTAGGCTTGTAAATGGACATGTAAACTGTTTTGGATACTTTTTGCACTCAATAAAGTTATATACAGTGAGGAAAATAAGTATTTGAACACCCTTCTATTTTGCAAGTTCTCCCACTTAGAATAAGGTGACCAGATTTTTTAAATAAAAACCGGGGACATTTCCTAGTTAAATGGTGAAAATATCATTAAAATCTCATTTGTTGTTATCTATGAATTAAAAAATGGGGACAAAAAGTTTTCTTTTTTTATTGTTGTGGGTTCACTGCAAAAATGACTTTCTTCTTACTTAATAGTATTTTTGTCTTATTTTCAGTACAAATATAAAAAAAATCTTTAAACAAGATGCATTTTCTAGCTTTGAGAAAAATCTAGCTTTGAGACAGAAAAATAGATTTAAGTGAATTTGTGAAAACATGCAAAAAAAAAATTCTTGAATTAAGTAGTGTTAGATTTTTTTTGCTTGTTTTAAGCACAAATTTGATATTTTGGTCTGAAAATTAGACTTATATTCGTAGGTCATTTTGCCCATCAAGAAAATGCATCTTGACTTAAGAATTTTTTTGTATTTGTACTGAAAATAATAAGAAAGTCATTTTTACAGTGTTTCTAATTCAATTAATTGGACAATTTCTGTAGCCTAAAAATCTATTTTCTCCCGTTTTTTTACACAAGAGACATACCTCATCAAAAATGACTTCTAATGTACTACTTAAGCTGATTTCATAACATTGTAAACGTGAAGAACAGAAGGAATCATGCAAAATGTAAACCTATTTAGCCTACACAAAACAAATGCTCAATAGCATACTCTAATCAGTTCACTTCGTTGGTTTATTAATTTAATTTAACATGAGTAGTTAGTACCTTAAGCCCCCATAACTTTAACTGTTTTCATATTTTATGACAACTTGATTGATGATAATGATGCTTTCTCATGTGTCTCGTTGTAATTTCTTCATCGCTAAATCAGTGACGTGCGCAAGTAATAAGTAGCTCGCGGCCCCCTCTGCTGATGAAAATAATCATTACATGATTGATTGCTCCGGTCTGGTCCTACAAACGCTATGTTAATCGGGTTTTTCAGTGTATTTGCTGGTTGTTTTGGAAATGCTGTAAAACGGGGACATTTCCGGGGACAGCTTCAGTCGGGGACAGAACACCAAAAAACGGGACTGTCCCCGGAAAACGGGGACGTCTGGTCACCTTATCTTAGAAATCATGGAGGGGTCTGAAATTGTCATCGTAGGTGCATGTCCACTGTAAGAGACATAATCTAAAAAAATTCCAGAAATCACAATATACAGTATGATTTTTTAAAACTATTTATTAGTATGATACAGCTGCAAATAAGTATTTGAACACCTGTCTATCTAATTCTGACCCCTAAAGACCGGTTAGTCTGCCTTTAAAAGGTCCACCTCCACTCCATTTATTATCCTAAATTAGATGCACCTGTTTGAGGTCGTTAGCTGCATAAGGGCTCAGTCACACCAAAAGCGTTTATGGCAGTTGCAGGCGCCTTTTTTGAATGATATTCTATGGGCAGGGCGCGTTTGCGCGCTGTTTATGCGCGCCGAGCGCCTTGCGGTTTTCTGCCGCCTGCCGCGCACGCGTTTTTGAAGGAGCGCTGAGAGCGGAGGAGCGCCTGACGTCAGTCGCGTCTTCCATTGTCCAATCGAATGAGGGGAGAGGCGGGCCTTACGTTGTGGCGAGGGAAGTTTACAGTTGCTTTGAAGAACCGAACTCCACTCGCTCACTCTCTCCTGCGTGTTTGTGCTCCTCTTATCCTCAAACAAGGTCAGAGCAAGCGCCCTCTTTTTAAAGATTCTGCTAATATGACAGTTAACAGCAAAAGAGCGCTCACGCTTCAATATTTGATTGACAAGACAGCTGACTCGGTGGTTGCTTAGCAATATGAAAAGCCGCGCTGCACTGCTCTTTTTTAAAAAAGGCAGTGCGTCGCGCCTTGCGTTTGCAAGCGTTTAAAGCGCTTTTGGTGTGACTGAGCCCTAAAGACACCTGTCCACCTCATACAATCAGTAATAATCCAACTACTAACATGTCCAAGACCAAAGAGCTGTCCAAAGACACTAGAGACAAAATTGTACACCGCCACAAGGCTGGAAAAGGCTACGGGGAAATTGCCAAGCAGCTTGGTGAAAAAAGGTCCCCTGTTGGAGCAATCATTAGAAAATGGAAGAGGCTAAACATGACTGTCAATCTTCCTCGGACTGGGGCTCCATGCAAGATCTCACCTCGTGGGGTCTCAATGATCCTAAGAAAGGTGAGAAATCAGCCCAGAACTACACAGGAGGAGCTGGTCAATGACCTGAAAAGATCTGGGACCACCGTTTCCAAGGTTACTGTTGGTAATACACTAAGACGTCATGGTTTAAAATTATGCATGGCACGGAAGGTTCCCCTGCTTAAACCAGCACATGTCCAGGCCCGTCTTAAGTTTGCCAATGACCATTTGGATGATCCAGAGGAGTCATGGGAGAAAGTCATGTGGTCAGATGAGACCAAATAGAACTTTTGGTTAAAATATCACTAAACGTGGCCTAGTCAGTCTCCAAAACCTAAACCCAATAGAGAATCTTTGGAGGGGGCTCAAACTTCGTGTTTCTCAGTGACAGGCCAGAAACCTGACTGATCTAGAGAAGATCTGTGTGGAGGAGTGGGCCAAAATCCCTCCTGCAGTGTGTGCAAACCTGGTGAAAAACTACAGGAAACGTTTGACCTCTGTAAATGCCAACAAAAGCTACTGTACAAAATATTAACATTGATTTTCTCAGGTGTTCAAATACTTTTTGCAGCTGTATCATACAAATAAATAGTTAAAAAAAATCATACAATCAAAATAATCAAAATTATTTTTAGATTATGTCTCGAACAGTGGACATGCACCTACGATGACAATTTCAGACCCCTCCATGAGTGGGAGAACTTGCAAAATAGCAGGGTGTTCAAATACTTATTTTCTTCACTGTTCCTTCTATGTAGATAACATATTGTATCAAAGCATTCGTTGGCACCTTTAAATGAAAATAAGCATATACATTACACATGCCCCTTATGAGACATATTATTATCTTTTGTTCATAATTCTGATTTTCATTTTTGAGGCTTCATACTAAAATGTGATTCGAATGTTCACTAGTGTAATAAAGTACCTTTAGGGGTCAAATAGTAAGTTATGTCGTCTGTCCAAACTGGTCACTACATTTCATAATCCTATTTATTTTCTCCCGAAGTACCATCCTTGAAAGGGCACAGTTCACATAAAGCCTCCAAAACCACTTAAATCAAATGCAGCACAGTAAAATGACCACAGAAAGACTGTGCACCTGTGGCTTGCTGCTCTGAATACTAAACACTGATTTGCCATAAATTGTTTTCCAAAAGAAGATATTTTGATGGTAAGCTCACAGTTGCCGGTACCCACTGACTTCCAAAGTAGCCTATTTGTTTTTCTTAATATGGAATTCAATGTGTACCGTCGACTGTGTGCTTACTATTATTTATTAAAATATGTGTTCAACAGAATAAAGAGACTCATACACGTTTGAAACAACCATAGTTAATGGTTAGTATTAGTGCTAACCCATGTTTAAGTTGCAAACTC
Source organism: Misgurnus anguillicaudatus (assembly GCF_027580225.2). Taxonomy (NCBI): domain Eukaryota; kingdom Metazoa; phylum Chordata; class Actinopteri; order Cypriniformes; family Cobitidae; genus Misgurnus; species Misgurnus anguillicaudatus. The sequence continues at coordinate 10,586,240 of NC_073356.2, forward strand.
ATTATATTTAATAGAGATCTATATAGTTTTTTAAGGAAGTATTGGAGAACTTTGAATACTGTGGAGTGGAACTATAAAGGTTCCCCAAAATATACATCATGCTTCTGTCTGTTTCCAGTTCTCAATTGCAACATTGTTGCATTAACAGTTACAAATAACATTACTTAATACCTGTATGTTTTGAAATGAGGAAAGCAGGTGCGGTGACCTTCATTGCTTGCCCTCTTCTCCTGAGAGTGATGTTTCTTCAGCACCGGAGTAGAAAAACATCGCTATAGAAACAACAGAGAGTCTAATTTAACACGATGCAGTGGGACTTGTTTAGAGCTAGTAAACAAGACTAGTACTTCATCCCAGGGAAAGAATTTATTACTCAGAGGTTCCTCCTTTATAGCTCAAGGGACGGAATTCTCTGTTATGTTTCATTTAGGTAACACTTTTGTCTTAGATGTTTCTCTTAAATTGCTTTGAAGTAAACTAACTAAAAAAAGAAATTAATCAGTTGTAAATATACATATGCATATATTATGGGGTCAGACTAAAATGCATGTTTAAACTGCCTTAATTTAAAAACACCTTGTACTGACACATCTTAAAGGGGCCATGGCATGAAAATTAGACTTTTTTCATGTTTAAGTGCTATGATTGGGTCCCCAGTGCTTCTATCAACCTAGAAAATGTGAAAAAGATCAACCCATTAACTTAGTTTTGGTAAACCATTATCTACAAGCACATGAAAAAAATAGGTCATTGAAATTTGGCCCTCTTTACGATGTCATAAGGAGCTCTCATTAGAATAATACTGCCCCCTTAATCTGCACTATCCAACCACAGCACTGCCATTTAGTGTAGAGAAAAAGAGAGAGAAAAAATTATTGACAACACAATTGAGTTTCAATTGCAACAAACCACCATCATTGTGATGAGTGTTTGCACTTCATCAGCTCATTTGCATTTTAAAGGACACACTTAAAACAGCACATTTTTGCACACACCAACAAAGTGTCAATTTTAACATGTTATAATAAATTATCTATTTGGTATTTTGAGCTAAAACTTCACGTATGTGCTATTGGGACACCAACGATTTATTTGACATCTTAAAAAAGTATTGTGCCATGGCCCCTTTAACATATATCAGTGCCACTGTTTTGTCTCAAGATGCACACCAGTATTGTTTTTTTTAAAGATTTGTTTGTAAAAACTACTTACATGTCCTAAAATAACTAAAGCCTTGTCCTGGTTAAATCTAATCCCTGTCTTCGAAACCACCGCTATATAGATGCAAAGCATATAGTTTATTTGACTTGTTCCTGTACACATACGTTCGACGCATGCACATTGCGAAAAAATACAATGCATCTCTTGGGCTACATACTACATTCTCCTATATGCGCATGCGCGACCTACGCGTACAAAGGACGCGCGGTTTCAAGGGTCGTTTTTCAATATGCGGCCGTGTCTGTAGTTGTGTTCTTGGGGACTTTTGAAAGGTCATCAGTCACGGCCCAAGTACTGTTTCAAATCCAAGTTCAAAACTAGCCAAGTTCACATAACATCCTCGGATGTGTTCTTGGTCCCATTTTATCGAGGATGCATCAGGAGGTGACTTGTGTGGACTTTTGACAGCCAAGTTTCCCAGAATGCATTTCGCATCAACGCATTGGAACTGAAAAACTGCATAATATTTGAAATATTACTCTCTTTATGTGTCATAAAAGTTTTAAGAGCTGTTTAGTTGAGAATAAAGAGTAATAGACTTCAAATCTGTGGTTAGTTAGTAAAGATCAAAGGTCAGCGCTGTGTACAAGGCCGAGGGCAGCCTCATCATTTTTCTGAACTTGGCCGCTCGGGGAAGCTCTGCCGCTCGGTGTCTGATGGTCAAACATGAAATAGTTCCTTTGGATATATCAAACTAGAATTTTTGTGGTCTCATCAATGTATTTCTCCTTATATTTATATGAAGTCTGTTATTTGTTATTTTAAGGTTAAAGTTAAGTTTCATAACTTAAATCACATATATATTTTATATAATCTCATTTCATTTTCATTTTGGAAAAAAATACATTAAAGCTTATCAGTGTATGTACGCTTTTGCCAGGCAGTGAAACTCCTCAGTGTGTGCATACAATTCGCACTATACGCAGACCCTTGCATGCGTAAATCTTCTAACTTAGCCTGCCCTGGAGTATGGTCTGTTTATTTACGTGTGTACGAGAACGAACGCGTGCGGTCGAACGGACAGCCTTGTAAAGTAGTGTTTAGTGTTTTTTTCTCACGAACCTATCGTTTTGCTTCAGAAGGCATTAATTAACCCACTGGGTTATATATAGATTACTTTATGGATAAATGCACTTTTGCACTTTGGAATTGTTGGTCACCATTTATCAGCCAGGATGTTATTTAATATAACTCAGATTGTGTTCAGCTAAAAAAAAGAAAAGCATAAGTCATATGTTTGTCTTCCCATAGTCCACGGACCTTGCCTACTGCAACTGCTTAAATGACTCACCTGTACCATCTGCCATCATGCTCTGTGTTAGTAAGTATTGTGCATTATTGGCTGTGAGAAAAGCACAGTTACAGATATACATGCAGAGAAAGAGAGAGTGAAAAAGAGAGGCTGTCAGTGATGGGGAAAATTAAATAGCTAAGTTTTTCCCCTGATCCGTTCATGTATAATTGAAGAATGCCTTTTGTGTTGAATCTTTTGTTCACAAAATCTGCATCAGCTGACGATGATGGCGACTGACAGTTTTGGATGTGCCCCTGTGACTCCAGATAAGCATGGGTGACCTTTAGCTTGCATATCTCCAAGCAGCTGCATTATTTATGCGCACTATTGGTTGTTATACCACATGAGTCAGTGGAGAATTTTATGACTCACCTGTAATTGAACTGCAGTCAAGAGAAAGTGGTATTAAAAGCTTCAGTGACGTACATAGAAACTTTTGTAAACTTATATGAGAAAATGGGGATAATTTATTTACAGCATTTATTGAATTACTTAAAGGCGGGGTGCGCGATTTTTGAGAAACGCTTTGGAAAAGGGAGTCGGGCTGAGTACTAAAAAACACTTGTAGCCAATCAGCAGTAGGGGCGTGCCTACTAACCGACATTGTTACCTGGGTTGCGTATGTGTGGGTTTTTAGACAGAACAGCAGGTCGGGGTACAGCATAATATTTGATGTAACAGGTGTAATAATATTAACATGTCATTTGCGTTGTAGATGCAGGTCGGAACTCAAGAGAAAAAAGTGAACTGCGGGTCTAACGCCGGTTTCACACCGCAAGCGTGGGCAGCGCGTAAGCGGCGCGTGCTTTTTTTCGGCGCCCATGTTAACAAGTTAAATCATGTACACCGCACGCGTGAGCAGCGCGTGCTCGCATGGCAGGAGCGTCGCTGAAGCAGCAGTGCTGCTATCGTTTCGGCGTCGGCTCTATTGTTGCTGCGCTGCTCACGCTCAATTAAAGTGATAGTGCATTGTTTATGCTTTAAATGGTCATGGATTCACGCGAAAAAGTGTAATTTTACAGTAAAATCACGAATTTGAGGCCAAGTGTGTTTCAAACTGTCATGACTTTGAGCAATTTAAAAGAAAGCAACACACTGTAGCCAAAAGACTGCGCTGTCATTCACTCTCTGCCTCAATAATCTTCAGAGAAATATACATCTATAAATGAAGAGTTTCGTTTCAAAACGAGATAAATCCATTTTTTAACATTTTTGTCAAAACATGTTTATTATTATGTTATCATGTTATTATTTTGTTTTATGGTGCTACTTAGCTGTATTTTTTAAGTTATGAAGGTTTTAAATCAAAACAAACCAACTGCAGTTGAATTGAAACTAATTGGAATGCACAACCAAAAAACGCGATTTCTGAACAATTAAAAAAACGGTGGTTATCTCGTTTTGCAACGAAACTCTTCAAATCTAAATCTTATGCTTTAACTGTTGAGGGGAAACCCGATCGACTGCTTCATGCTGTCAATCACTGGGTGAATGTTTTATTTTATTGTAAAACTTAAGAGAAACAGATTTAATAATGTGCCATGGGCTTTTTATGTCTATCATTGTGTATTGTTTCTATATCTGACATTACACGGACCAGAACTGCACGAAAACAATGTAGATTAAACAAATCACAGTTTTATAAATTACACTGCATGTTAAATAAAGTAATGTGAACTTGAGATTTTTATACAGTAATTAAACTGCACAGTATGGCACAATGGCCACGCGGAGCAAACGCTCTCCTGACGCGCTGCTCACGCTACGCATACGCGCTGCTCACGCTTGCGGTGTGAAACTGGCGTAACATCCAAGACCATTTAGACTCAAAGTTTTTAAATGGCCCTATGCTTATTTGTGTTTAAGATCTGTCTGAACGTTAATGGTTTCTACTTACTGCGCGTCTTTATGTGAAACGGGCCGGGTGTGGAATAAAATTGCTGCTGATGTCAGATAACTGGTCGTGTGTTCTGTCAATCACTGCAGATGCAGATTATCAAACAGGACTGCATGACTTTGCAACAGGGAACTGTAACGCTAAACACGAGCACAGACCCGAGCACACAACATTGCAACTACAATGAAAGATGCGTACGAAGCTATGTAGTAAAACGTATTTAAAAAAAATAAATTTTAGAACAAACATAAAAAAGCATAAAAAAGGAAAAGTAAATGACAGCATGAAAATTATAAAAAAAAAATGCATTTAAAAAGATGTAACCACCATGGGCGCCCCCTTGCCGCCACAGCTGGAAAAAATCCTAGAGGAAACAATGGATATGTTTACATGCACAAAATTTTGTCAATCTGACTGAATTTAATAAGATTACGACGATACAGTTTACATGCACCCTAAACATTGCAATCTGATTTAAATGTTCGTTTACATGTACATTCTATAGAACCTGAACCGAAAGTCTGCGCAAGCGCACAGCCAGGGTTGCCAGACTCGCGTATCAAAACCATCCGAATGGATGTTCAAAACTAGCCCAAAGGCATCCTAATGACTATTCACAGCCCAAATATCAATAACTGCAACGAAATCATTTAATCTTTACCCCTCAGAAAAAACAATTAGTGGAAACAGTTTTAACAATATCTCAAATCTTAACTTGAAAAAAGCAGAGGACTTGGCAACCTTTGCTGCGGACAGCATCTCTCAAGTTCACGCTTTATTTCTGGATAAAAGTCAAAACTAAGATGGAGAAAGTTGTTCTTAAGAGGTTTTCAGATATAGGTAATGAAAACACACTTTTCAAAAGGCACAACCCTATTTTGTAACTTTAAGTAGCCTAATGCTTTAAAAGTACACATAAACGCTGCAGAATTTAGTACAGCGCGTGACCCCATTAACGTTACCTTAATAATGCGTGATGCGTAACTTTGTTGTTGCGTGTTTCTGTGACGAGAATCATGTGATATAAGAGGTAAATATAATACGTGAACTTGGAGCACAAATGTTCTGCGCATGTGCACAATGCATTTTTACATCCGATTTAGAAAAATACTACAATTTACGCATTTACATGCATACTTTTCTCCTGCTGATTGGATCACAGATCGGAATAGACCACCCCCTTCAATACGATCCATATTTGCATCCGATCGTCCTCAATCGTATTGATTAAGGTGTTTACGTGAAGACTTTTTAATATGATTGAGCCATCAATACGATTACAAACAGATTATTTGGTTGCATGTAAACGTACCTACTGATATGTATCTCGAAATGCTTGAGGTGAGTAAATCATGGGATAATTTTGATATTTGGCTAGAGTATCGCTTTAAGGGGCGGTCACACTACACTTTTCAATCTATTGACTTCAAATGCGTCAGACGGGAAATGCTAGCTTGTGCAAAGAGATTTTGCTGCGTACCAAAGTTCAAGTCATGGTAAACTCTAAGCTGTGGATTTGTATTACATGAAGACGTGACAAGTATCTGTACCTTGACCTTTTTCTACTGAAAAGCAAAGATGGATGAAATGCTTGCCGCACATCTTCGCAGCAATGTCCAAAAAATGTGCATGCCCAAAGTCTAGTGTGATCTCATCTTTAGAGTGCGAAAAACATCAAGTGTGCACTTTTTGGTACCTATATGTACCTCTGATGTAATATCAACTCTTCACCCATTTTTTAAATGGTACCGATTTAACGTTTCAGCCTCATGTTATGAATACCATTGAATGAATACCATAAATACTATGGACCATTTTTTTCCTGATAGTGTATATACACTGAAATTACTTTGATTACATTATACCAAACATGCAAACTACTAGACCAAATCAGATTGGTGCTGCTGTCCAGTAAGGTAAATAGGTTTTTACTAAATAGTACAAAAACAACACTTACTGAACGAATGAACAAAAGAAAACCACAGAAAGAAATACATCCATGGCGTGGCATCGAACCAGCTGTTATTTGCTGATTTTTTGTGACACGGAGGTTGTGAAAGCTTCCCAGCCTGTTACCAAGACAACCAGTTATTCACCAATGGTATCATCCCAGGGTTTTGATAACGCACACTTGTAACATGCCACTTGAATAGGTTGGAACATTGTTGTGAAAAGGCTAGCGTACTTACAGGGTACTTAAGCACTCTCTTCATTCAGTTCAGTGACGCTCAATTAGATATGTGTGCATGTTTTTGTGTTTGTGTATCCTGTTTCATTGTTATTGAAATAACACGCAGTAGAAATCTTTTCAGATTATAGATGTTTTAGTTTCAGTGTTTTTTATCCATATTACTTGTCCAACAGTCGGTAAAAGTAAAACCCAGCTAAAGTCATTTTTTGTGATTCACTGTTTTCTTCACATAATGTAAAGAACATTCTGTGAAAATAAAACCTTGATTTTTTATATTGACTTGAAATCAAACTTTGATGCTCCTAAACTTAGATTATGAGACTTTAGCCTGGATTTCACAGATAGGGTCACATAAATATTTAAAACGTTGATATGTATTTATTATATTATATTTACATTTGTGCATTTGGCAGACACTTTTATCCAAAGCAGCACACAGTAAAATTAAGTTATACATTTTATCAGTATGTGTTTAGTGGGAGACAAAGGCACAGCCTAATATGTGTGACAAAGAATAACTTGAGCAAAGGTAAATTATTTCTTTCAAATTTGACATTTAGTCAAAATAAATGTATTTATTTTCACATTATGCATTAGGTAGACACTTTTATCCAATGCATGAATCCCATGGCCTTTACACTCATAATGCTCCAATGCTGAGCCACAGACACTCAATGTATTTTCCTACACTTGTATTAAGTTATTTATCAATGCATGTTATTCCAGAAACATTTGTTTTTGTAATCAAAATTAAATTACTTAAAACTTTCTGGCTTATGTCACCAAGCCCACCTAAAGCCCTGTGCACAACAAGCTGATGATCTGCGGTCTGGCAGGTTTTGACCGACTTAATTTTTTCAGTGTGTCCTGCTCAGTCCACTACTTAATCACTATCACCTTTTTTGGCCGATTCACCATGTTGGCGCTCGAATGGGAGTCAAATCATTCTTATCATTGCTGTTTGACATCAGCCAACCAGTGCAAAAGAAGAAAAACGAAAGTGACAAAGTAAGCTAATACCAAAGTCAGGAGGGAATGCACAGAACGCTAATGTAATTTTTTTCATCTCTCATTTAAGTATGTGAATATTTTCAAAAGATATGGCTCATAAGACATAACAGATGTATCACAAACCCATCTGTGGTGAAGGGGATTTGCATGAGACTGGTAAGCGAGCGCTGCTTTATTTATATTGTGTATCTCATTAGTCAAAGCCGGTTTCCCATTTGGATTATGAACACCACCTACTGCCACATTCTGGTACAGAAAGTTATTTTGTCTTACACAGCCCCTCTACTTCTCCGCCATTCATTTGGTGTGTCAGGTCAACTCACAGTCGTTGTGTGTGAGCCGACCTTACAGTCTGCAGTACTTTTTTGGCGTTGGTTTGGTGTTTCCCTACCTTAAAATGTAACCAATAGGAGCAGTGTTTCAAGAACTGTGTGGTCCTCCACAGCCAACTATATATTTACATCTGGCATTGTTCTGGTGTAATTCCAGCATTGCGGGGGCACTCTAATGCTGACTAATTTGGTTCTAGCATTCAGATAAGTGCTTGAAAGTGAAAAAGCAAAAATGGTAAATAAAACACTTTATTTCATTTAGTACAACCAGACAGCCAAAGCTTTATGTCTTCCCACAAACCTTTAAATTTTCCTATTGAACTACTTATCATTGTTCGTGTGTCTGTTGCACAATTTTCATATTTGGCTATCAGGGAAGTTGTTTGATGTTCGTTTTCTCATCAACTGACAATCTTTCAAACAAATTCTGTATTAAAAACTCCATTATTACAATCAGGTGTATTTTGTACCACTTGAGATGCTCACAACCTGAAGAATCAGCCGTACTAATGTTGTCCCGTTTTTTTAATTCTGAAATATTTCCCATACAGACGAGTCGCTCCTGCCTAGCATTATATTAATGCTTAATACTAAAATACTACGAGCAATAGAAATTGTGATTTTTCTCTTAAAAGACACTACTAATTAAGAAAGTTAGATGAGGTATCTAGCATTGTGATTGTGTTGTGTTGTGATTGACAAGATTAGATGAACCCCCTGAACTTTCTTTTACTACACCATTTGTTTAAATGACAGCTACTTCATCACATTTGATGTATGATGTCTGACTATACAGATAAAACAGTATCCATCTGAATAAAGATCATGGCCTCTGTTTCAATGAGCTTTCAAAGCAAGTTAATAGGGAGAGGGAGTTAAAAGCAATATTTCAAGATGGTGTCTGAAATCCTTGTGCAGAGAAACTGTCATGGGCAAAGGACGGACTCAACTTCGGGAGATTAAAGTTCACAAATTTTATTGACACTCCATAAAACTCAAGAGGCAATAATCTCAAAAGTTTAGAAAGGCAGGACGGGCAGCAGTGATCTGAAGAAAGAGGAGTGACAGCAAAGCACAGGAACAGGACAACGGCACAGGTGTCTAAACAAGGATACAGAAACAACACAGGTGAGCGAACTAATAGTAAATATTTTCTGTGACAAGACTAGGCTAGATAATGGGTGCAAACCCGTAGTCAGTGTAGGGAGCAAACTCAACGATCTGGCAAGGGATGCAGACAACACACAGAAATATAAGGAATACAATTAGGGATACAAAATCCGCTGCAGCTTTAGTCCTCTCAGAGGTGCGGGCCAAAACCTTTCTGGCTTATCTCCAGGTGAGACAGCAGCGCACACAGCATCGAGCTCTTGAGAGGGGAAAAGCCAATAAAACATTTGAATGGGGAATACCGGCTAACAAGTACTGTCTGACGTCAAGAGCCAATGACGGCCACTAGAAACGTTGATGAACGGCAGCCAGCGTTCCCCGAATTCTTGGGTGGGTGAAAAGCTTAGATGAATGACACCAGCGAAGGACATTAGGGTGCAACGCAGCCGGAAAAAACAACCAACCCACCGGGCACTCCTCGGGCACTTGCACCCCTCGACTGGCCTACGCTACTTGCCGCTCGATGCCCCAGGTAAGAGTCCCATCCACCACCCCTTTAGGGAGAATGGTTTTGGCCGAAAGCTCACCCTCCGAGGCCTCAAACAGACGAGAAAGTACATCGGGCTTCGTATTCTTAGACCCAGGCCTGCATGAACTCAGCCGCCTGGCTGAACGGACATATTTAAGGTTCTTATGGTCCGTCTAGACCAGGAAGGGCTGAGCTGATCCCCCTCAACCAGTGTCGCCACTCACCCAGAGCTAAATGCACTGCTAACAGTTCACGGTTGCTGATATTGTAGTTACGTTAAGCAGGGCTAAGTCGATCAGAGTTAAAAGCACACGGACGTACTTTATCATCTCGTGGTGAACGCTGAGACAAAACCGCGCCTATACCAACATCCGATGCGTCAATCTCAACAATAAATTGGCAATTCGGATCTGAAAAGCAAAGCACAGGTGCAGAGGTAAAATGGGACTTAAGAGTGTCAAAGGCTATCTGTGCTTGATCGTTCCATTTAAATAGCACTTTAGAGAAGGTTAATGCGGTAAGCAATGCAGCTATATGACTAAATCCCCTGATGAAATGCCAATAAAAGTTGGCAAAACCCAGGAAACGCCACAGGGCTTAACGGTAGACGGCTTTGATCTTAGCAGGGTTGGCCTTAAGCCTTGGGGAGATATAATATGGCCAAGGAACGTAACTGATTCGGTGTGGAATTCGCACTTCTCCGCTTTGACAAACAGCTGATTCTCTAATAAGTGCTGGAGGACCTGTCTGACATGTTGGGTGTGTTCCTGAAGAGAGGAAGAAAAAATTAGGATGTCAACCAGGTACACAAAGACAAAGCATTAAGCATGTCACCCAAGACGGCATTGACGAGACCCTGGAAAACAGACGGAGCGTTGGTTAATCCGAACAATAAAACCAAATATTCATTGTGCCCCGATGGGGTATTAGGCGCTGTCGTCCACTTATCCCCCTCACGAATGCGCACTAGATACGCGTTGCGTAGGTCTAGATTGGTAAAGACCCAGGCTCCCTGTAACAATTCAAAGGCAGTCAAGTCAAGTCAAGTCAAGTCAACCTTTATTTTTATAGCACATTTAAAAACAACAAAGGTTGAGCCAAAGTGCTTTACAAATGAATAAAAATATTAAAAAGAGTTAAAAAAAACAACAACACATAATTTATCAACCTCAGCACATAATTTGTTATCTATTCAAAGGCTACAGAGAACAGATATGTCTTCAAGGACGACTTAAAAATGGCTAAAGATGAAGATGACCTCACATAGAGAGGAAGACTATTCCACAATTTTGGACCCCTCACCGAAAAAGCGTGGTCGCCCTTGGATTTATACCGGCAGCGAGGAACCGTCAGTAACAGTTGGTCAGAGGACCTTAGTGCTCTAGTCGGAGAGTAAAGATGTAAAAGATCACTGATGTACTTGGGAGCGAGCCCTGCTAATGCCTTATAAACAAACATCAAAATTTAGAAATCCACTATGTATTTGACCGGGAGCCAGTGTAAGTTTCTCAGAGAAGGGGAAATGTGATCCCTTTTCATTAAACAAAGTAAAAGTCTGGCTGCAGCATTCTGAACAAGTTGTAAACGAGAAAATGCATTTTGGGGCAAGCCTCTGTACAGTGAATTACAATAATATAACCTAGATGTTATATATGTATGGATTACATTTTCCAAGTCAGAAGTGGAAAGCAAGTATTTAATTTTAGAAATTTGTCTAAGTTGGTAAAAACTGCTTTTTACAACGGCACTAATCTGCTTGTTGAAAAGAAGGCAGAAGACATTAGAGGTAAGGGGTATCTATTTTTAACAGTAATGTCATTCAAACCTCGATAATCAATACAAGGGTGCAGGGAGCCATCCTTCTGAATGAAGAAGAACCCGGCACCTGCCGGAGAGGAGGAGTGACAGATGAGCGCAGCCTGTAAAGACTCACGTATGTATTTATCCATGGCCTCTCTTTCAGGAGCAGAAAGGGAAAAAAGGCCACCCTTCGGCAGAGAAGTGCCCGGCAGGAGGTCGATGGCGCATTCGTAAAGGCGATGCGAAGATAGAGAGGTGGCTCGTGACTTCCTGAACACGATACGGAGGTCATAATATTCCACCGGAACCCCTGTCAAATCAGTGGTCGTCACCTGACACACAGGTGATACAGACACAGGAAAAGGAGCGGCACCAAGACAAGACAAATGACAAGATTGACTCTAGCTGGGATGTTCCACTCCTTAGCAATGATGAAGTCAATGAAATTTCCCTTTGAATCAAGAAGCGCTTTACTTGTGTGTGAGGAATCTTGGTAAGACAGGCGGCATGATAACATAGTTCGAGATGTGGGAGAGTTTGAAATCAGAGATACGCCCACCAGCACTCTACGCTCTAGGGGTGGGTATGGCCTTTTAGCGGACATTGGGAGACAAGGTGACCAGATTTGCCACAGTAAAAACACAAGCCCTGAACCAGACGGTATTGCTTCTAAGCCGCGGTGAGAAGTTTGGCCCCAAGCTGCATCGATTCCGCTTCTGATTGGACTGGAGGAGTGGTTTCCTGAGGAAGGTTGTCCAAATTGCGCCAAGACCCGGCCGGAGAACGTCGCTGACGGCGCAGCGAAAAACGACTCTCAACTCGAAGGGAAAAGTTGATGATTAACTCGAGATCCCGGGGCACTTCTGTAGCAGCGAGCTCTGCAAGTAATCTGTAACAGTTAATTTACCCTGAGTGAGATGGGACAACCGAGCAGCAGCTTCATCTCCTTGGGCCAACCTGTCGAACAACTTGGACATTTCTTGACGAAGAACTTGAAAAGAGGCGCAGCAAGGGGCTTGCGTGTTCCACTCCGTGATGCCCCATTCCCGAGCTTTACCGGTGAACAGAGTTAAAACATAGGCTACCAACCACGGTGGTAAAATACTGCCATCCTCACATCCCTAGTTCAGAGCTCAGGTTCAGAGCTTCCATCTAGGACAGCAAGCCAAGTTTGTTTATCATTAATCATTAAGACTGAATGCGCAGGCGAACTAGTGAACCAGCTTGTAAATATGAATGACTAAGATAAACTTGAATGCACCATGACATCCCTTACCGTTCAACCAGTACACCATTATCCAGAACAAAACATATGCTGGTCAACAAGTACCTCAAAACATATGATGGTCAACCACCTGTTTTCCACCCTCAGGTTCAGAAGACTCTTTAGGTACCTCTCTATCTCTTAGAGCCTCCTAGCCGCCAGTCTCCATAGTGCCACAGGTCACAAAGGTGAATAAAGTCTTCAAGTCTCAAATTGAGCCATCTCTCCTTTTCCTGGTCAATTTCTGACAGTTGCCAGCACAATGTCCAAGCCTTAAAAATATAATTTTCCCACCTGGGATATAATTAACCGTTAGACTCCGCTTATGTGTGTGTGTGTGTGTGTGTGTGTGTGTGTGTGTGTGTGTGGTATGGTGGAATTAATCCACTGCAGGAATCCGGCACTTCACGGCTCCTGGGTTCTCATCTTATTTGGTGGCTCTTAAGAGAAACACTCACACACGGATGTGGCCAGAATATAAAAGACATCAGCGGTGACCACAAAGGCAATCACTGTCCTTCGATCTATCCGAGTGACAATAGAGAACTGATGAAAGGCTGAAAAGGATGGCAAGAGGCCACGAATAAGGCCACAAAAGACATTCGCTCAGTTTCCCTGATGGCTGGGAGGTAACAGTTGTCTGTGAAAATCACTGAAGGATGCTAAAGCATTAGTTTTAGGCTGTATAGCTTGTCAGTCAGTGGTTTCTAGGTATATATCATTATAGTTATGTGTAATTTTATAAACAAATTGTTTACTAAAATATAGAGACCAATCAGCACTAAGGAAGCCCTGTTTAATGTGGTTCACCTGAGTCCCACTGGATGTGTTTCTTAAAGGGTGTTTACATAAAACCCATTCTTGCGTTCAAAAACAGCTCAGCTAGATAGAGCGTAATGAAATTGTGCTATTTTAACATCTCACACTATCTTAACGCAAGTCAGATAATAAAAAAGTGAGAAACACGTGGGTCAAAAAAGTCAGTATGATGGCTTTAAAGAGAATTAGAAAATGCACATTTTCTCAAAATTTAAATTAGTAACCAATAGTTAAACTGTGACCCTGTTTTGAAAATCAAGTTAAAGTCTCATAATCTAATTATGAGATTATAAGCATCAAGTTTGATTTCACTCATTGATTTCAATTTTTGACATGAACTTTTTCATGGAATTGATATAGTAATGGCAGTTCTGCACTGTAAAAATTTATTGATTTGGATTATTTCAACCCATCATTGGCTCAAACCAGCCTGATCTCATAAGAATTATTACTTAGTTAATAGTGCAAAAACATAAGATTATCATAAAAACCCATTAACAAAACACCATCCCTAAACCCAACGTCACAGGGGAAAAGGCAAATCATACATTTTTTTATGAATGTGGTCATACTAATTAATGTGAATTAGCCACCTTGTAAAATATGTATGAATTACCATGAGATAGCGTTAAACAAACCTATGGGTAAATAAACCTATAAAATATATTTATATTTGACCCAACAATAGGTTAAAATAACCCAGCATTTTTGGTTAAAACAGCACTGAAAAAATAATATGCTGGATTGACTAAAACATTTTTAATATAGTGCATCATTTTGCATCCACTTTTTAAAATAAGTTTTAAGTGGAATTTTAAGCATTTAAGCTTTAACTATTTGTAATACTATTTTAAGCTTTTTTAGCGATTGCTTAAAATTCCTTGTAAAACTTAAAAAAGTGGATGCAAAAATTATCCAGCTAATTATTTTAACAGTATACAAGTCCACTGCCTATTTAGTTATTTTTACTAAAATAATTCAAGTAGTTTCAACACAAAATTATTAAGTTAATTTCCTTCTTACAAATTTTACATGATCAAATTTTGTTAAATTTACTTAATAATGTGTTTATTTAGAATTACTCATCTTTTTTGTGTTATTTTTACTCAAATTTGGTTAAAAAACAAGAAGTAATTTTTTAAATAGAATTTACTCATTACTAAGCCACTTTTTTTTTACAGTGAGGATAGGTTCAGTTATAACCCAATGGATTGGATTTGTCACTTTTTGACCCAACGCTCAGTTGAAAACAACCCAGAATGTTTTAGAGTTTGCGAAACAGCTGTCAGAGCAAATACCTGTTTGAAAACCTAATGTTAAACATAGCCCTATTTGTCTGGCCTTCAATAGTTCTTACCCAGCAACCTTTGGGGTGGTTGCATGTGATTCAAGCTACTAAAACATGATGCATTCATTTGCAAATCACTGATAAACTTCTCAAGGAAAGGGAAATGCAAAGCGACATAAACTCCCTCACAATGTCTGCCACATTTCTTCCTTCAGTACCGCTTAACTAATCCCCTAGCATTCATCATAATCCTATAGGAGCCACAAAACGCAACCATTTGTTGATAAGCTACAGAGTTCCTTTCTCGTGGGCAAACAATGCAGGAACTTACTCACCGAAAACTCATGAGAGATTATATTCCACCGCAAACAATTGTTTCCAATGTAACTCTACAGACCCAATTTAATTCTTTAGTTTTGAACACAAGCCAATCACAAGATTAAGAAGTCTTTTAATGTACTATGTAATCGTTCATTATTTTTTAGAAAAAAATCACTTTTCTGCAACTCTTGCTCCCCTGACAGGCATTAAATTTGGCACTGGCTGAGGCTCAAGATGACGTTGTTTTATCACATTCACCTTGGACACCAAACCACCATCCGAGCTATTATTCTTTAATACTTCTATCATCTCCTTTCAGGCCGAAGTGGTGCTTGATAAAGCAGTTATTAACAGGGGTTAAAGGATTGGAACATACTAAGACTATACGATTATAATAGTGCGTTTTCATTTTAGAACGCATTACCTTTGCTACAGGTATGCCTGTCATACACAAAGTTTTTGATCATTGTTAACGGAGACTTTTGTAAACGCTGCAGACCCTGTTTTAGTTTGAAAACTCCAGGTTTGCGCTGCAGTGTAGACAGACCTAAAGGTAGACTTATTTAAAAACAAAGGTGTGGGTGCCCACATTCGTTCCCTTCTTGGCTCCTCTGGATCATTGCATATCCTTCTTTGATTTGTCAAGCTCCTATCATATGACCATTACGCTACCAAACGTGCGTGAACAATAACATGGAGACAGAACTGCAAGGCTTTGCTGTTTCAGATGTTCAAACTCTCTTACATTTAAGCACAATGTTTGGTATTTATGACACAAACACCTGAAACAAGCACATAAGTACTAGAGTCAGACCGATTTATTGTTTTGCCGATTTTATCGGCCAATATAAGCCTTTTGCAGATATATCTGTATCGACATATATGCCGCAGATATGCAGGCGATATGAAGTAAGTTTCCTTTTTCAATACAAGTCCAATATAACCTTATTTTCGTCCTTTAAAACTGCAAATAATTCAAGTTATATATATATTTTTTTGTTCTATTTGTGTTTTATAAGGTATTAGGCATGGGCCGGTATAAGACGCGGCACAGTAATGTCACTCGCCAACCGTTCTGTGCAGCGCTGCATAAAATTACGAGAAAGGTGGCCCCTGGTGGTTTGGGGGGCACTGCATTAGCATATTATAAGAATGCTTAGCATTAAAATCCTGTTATGGTCATTAAGAAAAATCATATTGTTTCAGTTAAAATTTGACTGGTACACTCTAAAAAAACAAACGGTGCGATATAGCACCAAACTGTTGCTTTGGATCGTAACCATAGAAAAACCATTTTTAGTGCCATATAGCACCGGTGAAGCACCTGTGTAGCACCTGTGTAGAACCATATAGGGGCCATATAGCACCACTATAGCACCACATATGGTTCTACAAAGCACTATATGGTTCTACACAGGTGCTTCACTGGTGCTTCACCGGTGCTATATGGCACTAAAAATGGTTCTTCTATGATTACGAGCAAAGAACCACTTTTGGTGCTATATATATTTTAGAGTGTAAATTATAAAGAATCATTTGCCCTTGTATTTATTGCATTGCAACAGATTGACAGATTGATAAGCAGACATGCTATTTATGACTGGATGTAACTTTTGATACTTTGCGGTAAAGGTGGCTCTCCTATTGACCTATCAGTGTGGCTCTCATGAAAAAAATAGTGAAGACCACTGAATTAATGCATACTTGAGGCACCAATGAGATGTTCAATTGAGTGACCCTCTGCCACACTACTCCTCAGCACTTCCATCTCCTGAGGTTGCTCCTTTTGCGTAACTCAGTGCATAAACCCTTGACATGACCTAACCTCAATCTCTAATGCCACAATCTCACCACAACCCGACCATACATGCCAACCTGTTTGACTAAGGCCAGAAGCCCCACTGTCGTCGTTAATGAGGGTTTAGTGGCAAATGGTTCTGTATGGCATACTATTTGCCGCAATACACAAGACAACAAGAAAACGCCAAAATCTCACCGCAACCTGACCATGCACGCCAACCCGTTTGACTAAGGCCAGATGCCCCACTGTCGTCGTTAATGCAGGTTCAGTGGCAAACTATCTACATCAGGGATGGGCAACTTCGGTCCTGGAGGGCCGGTGTCCTGCAGAGTTTAGCTCCAACTTGCCTCAGCACACCTGCCTAAAAGTTTCTAGTATGCCTAGTAAGACCTTAATTGGCGTCTTCAGGTGTGTTTCGCTGATAGGCCCATGACACCTCTAGAGGGTTTAGCAGTGAATCCCAGCGTCCCAGGTTCACTCCCCAGGTGCCATCAACTCACTTGAAGACCCAGGAGGAGTCTTTTCTCTTCACCCACAGCCACTGGCTTCCCTTTTCTGCAGCTGCAGAGAGGTCTTTGACTGCCTGCCGGTGGGCCTTTCCTCGCACTCCCATCTCTCTGAGTAGCCTGGATGTTGAGGTGGCTATGAACCCTCTAAAATATACACACTGTAATATACACATAAAGAGTATCCGGCGATATATCGTTATCTGACTTTTTTACTTTCCTTATATCTGTATCGGCATCAGCCCAAAAAACAAACAAGATATCGGTCAAGCTCTAATATGTACTACAATTAACGTTTTCGCAACTAATGAGTACATATGACGTGACAGCCGGCTTTATTGCTGTTTTAAAACGAACCTGCACTAAATAAGGCAGTAGGCTTAGTGGCGTGAAACTCCTTTTGTTTGCGGTACAGGCATGAATAAAAACTCAAATTGTGCTATTTGTTGAAGAGTGACTTTTTTAGCAATCTGACTTAGTACCCAAGTACCAAAGTCAAACATAGAAATCCAAATTTTGAAATTTCCAAGCAAGCAAATTTGCACTTAAAAGATGTCTAATAGCCATGCAAACACAGCCCAGACGTCTAGGCTAAAACAAGGCAAAATTTGGACTGTCAATGAGTGCATTTACACCCCACATATTATCAGTTTATTAAGCATAATTAGCGTAAGACTGTGCATGTAAACGCACCCAATGAAAGTTTAATAGACGTCTAACCATAGCCCAATAAATAAATAAATAAAGCCAAACATCTTGTAATCACTGTTGAATTACATGATGGAATATCATACATCTCACAAGTTATTTTGGCAAGGCCAATTCAAGTTTTGTTGGGCTAGAAGTGGGTTACTCATAGCCAGAATATATTGGGTCCACATAGTTTACCTAGACCAGTGGTCACCAACCCTGTTTATGGAGATCTACCCTCCTGCATACTTTAGATCACAGCATTGTGTTGTATAGGCAAGCACCCCCCCTTTCTTAAAAAATTTAAAAATCTACTTGAATTGTAAGCTTGTAAAAGTTATTAAGAATAAAGACAAACACAAACAAAAAGTCAAAGCCAGTATGTTGTAGCTCTGTTCTGTCTGTGTGTTTGGACAGTTTTAATTAAAATGACACACGAATCCTTACTTGCATGACTTTATGACATTTGCGGCAAATATCCACACGCGTTTTCAACTTGCTGATCTCTCAGCAAATCCGCACGCCTTTCTCACAGGTTCCAAAGCAATACGTGTAGATTAAATTTCATAAGTCTCACTGCTGATGTTTTCCAGTATGAGTTTCTTTGCAGAAAATTGACAGATTTTGTTTCACAATCACTCATTACAAAGGTCAAACTGTTGGCACTTATACTTGAGACTGAATCCTTCTGAATTGAAAGCAATGGTTGATCGTGTCCACTAACTATTTCACAGAATCAACCATCCGGATCCTTGAGGATAAGATTGTCAGCTCACTTGCGGTTCAATTACCATTTAGATCTTTAATTAAACCTCCCTGTCTAAAGTTAACTAATCAGAAAGATGCCCCTCCAGACCACACATTTCCCAAAAAAAGATCAGAGACAGAGAGAAACAGAGCAAAAAAAGGGAAAGAGAGGAGATGAATGCTCACCTCTGATTAGTCATCCAGATCTCACTAAAATGACCTATCGTCGGGGGGAATAAATAGCGTCTGTGGGCACCAGGTCTCCAAACTTCTCACGCATGATCCGCTGCAAACCTGCTGCTATAATCCATCATCATGCTTCTTCTACTATGTAGACCTGGTAAATATTTCATGAACTTTAATAATGCGTGAGCAGAGATAATGAGTCATTAACCCAGTGTCTCATTTGTCATTCGAGCACCCAAATATATCCACGTTCAAAGCCCGAGGCCAATTTGGATTTAGTTTAATGTATCTTTGGTTCTGACATGATTTAAGACATAATGTCATGATAAAGTATAATACCTCAGAGGAGAAGCCAACCAGAAAGCTAACCCAAAGTTTTGGCTATGTACACTGCTGGTCACTTGCACGTTAAATTGCTATTATTGCTATTCACAAAGCCTGGATGGATATCATTAGAGTTGTTTTCATCCACAGAGAGGCGTAGAAAGATGGGGAAACATAACAGCAAGCTTGCTCCTGAGGTGCTGGATGACTTGGCCAAGAGTACAGAGTTCAATGAAGCCGAGCTGAAGCAGTGGTATAAGGGATTTCTGAAGGACTGTCCATCTGGCATCCTCAATCTGGAAGAGTTCCAGCAACTCTATGTCAAGGTAAGGGGTGTCTATTCACCTAAAGGGACACCATACACATTCAAAGTATTTAGTTTATTTAGTACCACACCATAAGGAGGCTTCTTTACAGGAATATAGTTCACTCATGGTCTGTCTTGATTTGCTCACCCTCATGTTGGCTATTGCTACAAAATATACAGCGGTGAAAATAAGTATTTGACACATCAGCATTTTTATCAGTAAGGGAATTTCTAAGTGGGCTATTGACACAATATTTCCACCAGATGTAGCCATCAATCCAAATATTGAGTTCATTCAAAGAAATCAGAACATTTAAGTATACAAGTTGAGTCATAATAAATAAAATGAAATGACACACGGAATAAGTATTGAACACACTTACTTTAATACTTTGTAGAAAAGCCTTTGTTGGTGATTACAGCTTCTAGATGCCTCTTGTATGGAGAGACCAGTCGTCTGCATTGCTCAGTGATTCTGGCCCATTCTTCCACACAAATGGTTTTTAAATCTTGAAGGTTCCTTGGGCCTCTTTTATGAACTTTGATCTTCAGTTATTTCCATAGATTTTCTTCAACAACTTGATTTTCTTTCTTTGAAACCACTTTATTGTTTCCTTGGCCTTGTGTCTGTGATCATTGTCTTGCTTTTCATTTTCAGCTTTCTGGTAGATGGCAGTAGATTTTTATCCAGAATGTCCCGGTACATTTCTCCATTCATCCTGCCTTCAATAATATGAAGTTTGCCAGTACCCCTTGCTAAAAAAAACAGCCCCAAACCATGATGCTTTCACCCCAAACTTACCTGTTGGTGTTCTTGGGGTGGCGGGCAGTGCCATTTCTTCTCCAAACATGGTGTGTAGAATGACTGCCAAAAAGATCAGTTTTGATTTCATCTGACCATAATTTAGTCTCCCAATAATCCACAGGCTTCTCCAAATGCTCTTTCGCAAACTTTAACCGCGCCTCAACATGCTTTTTGTTCAGCAATGGAGTCTTGTGTGGTGAGCTTGCATGGATGCCATGACGGTTCAGTGCATTGCTTATAGTTTTCTTGAAAACAACAGTACCTGCTGATGCAAGGTCTTCCCAAAGTTCTGCCCGAGTGGTTCTTGGCTCTCCTGATTATTCTTTGGACTCCTCGGACAGGGATCTTACGTGGAACACCTAATCGTGGCTGGTTTATGGTGAAGTTATGCTCTTTCCATTTCCGGATAATGGTCCCCACAGTGCTCACAGAAACATTCAGCATTCTGGAAATACGCCTATAACCATTCCCATCAAAATGCTTTTCAACGATAAGATTATGAAGATCGTGAGAGAGTTCTCTGCTTTTACCCATCATGAAGTCTTTCCTGTGTGCCTCCTGGGCAATTAGAAGCCTTTATAGGCCATCAATTAGGACTAAAGCAGCTGATATCAATTAGTACTGATGGGGGGCAGGGTTTCTCTCTCAATACTGACAGATTTCAGGAGATCTCCTGGCTTTCTATGCCATTTTGCACCTTCTCTTCGTGTGTTCAATACTTATTCCCTGTGTCATTTCACTTTATTTATTATGACTCAACTTGTATACTTAAATGTTCTGATTTCTTTGTATGAATTCAATATTTGGCTTGATGGCTACATCTGGTGGAAATTTTGTGTCAATAGCCCTCTTAGAAATCCCCTTAGTGATAAAAATGCTGATGTGTCAAATACTTATTTTCCTCGCTGTACCTGAGCTATGTATAATAGTGTCCAGGGTCACATATTACTTATGCGGTGCTGTCTTGGCATTTTTAGAGCCTCCTTTCATAATATACTTTTATTGTATGAGTGGACATTCCTTATAAATTTCCTATAGTGATACATGTGTGAATTGACACGACAGTTGTTTGTGTTTTTAAGTTTTTTCCTTACGGTGATGCCTCCAAATTCGCCCAACATGCTTTCCGGACATTTGACAAGAACGGCGACGGCACCATTGACTTCAGAGAGTTCATCTGCGCGCTGTCCATCACGTCCAGGGGGAGTTTTGAACAGAAACTCAACTGGGCGTTTAACATGTACGACCTAGACGGAGATGGCAAGATAACACGGATGGAGATGCTGGAGATCATTGAGGTGAGATTCTGTTTGGTGGTCAGGTACATTTTTAGATCTCTATGTCTTATGTTTCTTTCTATCTATCTTTTGGAAATCTCTAGGCGATCTACAAGATGGTCGGCACGGTGATCATGATGCGTATGAACGAGGACGGGTTAACCCCACAGCAGCGCGTGGACAAAATCTTCAGCAAGATGGACAAGGACCACAACGACGAGATCACGCTGGAGGAGTTCAAAGAGGCGGCCAAGAGCGACCCATCTATTGTTCTTTTACTGCAGTGTGATATGCAGAAGTAATGGAGGGGAGGAGAACGAGCGTAAGGGGGTGGGGGGTGAGCTGTAGGGAGGGGAAGATAACCGTGTACAGACTTCTAGATAGATGTAGGTAATACATGATGAGAGAAAATGTATATACAGTTGAAATGCATAGATTTGACTTACATGGGGACGGTTGGTATGAGATAACCATACAAGTTTTTGTAATGATTAATAATGCGATTTTCATCCGGTATCACCTAGTAAACTGATCCACTGATTCTATAAAACTTTTATCCCAAGCCCTGCGAATTTTAAAGCCGATTCTGGTAGCAACATGGGTTGTGGTTATAGAAGAGAATAACTGGGAAGAAATTTCTTTATGAAACCGTAGGGGGTTCAGTATTTTTTGGAAATTCTTTGTGGGTACCTTCATACACAGCACTCATCCCCTACAGATGTGTACAAATTACCTACATAAACTCAAAACACACATGCCATGCTGAAAATGCTAAGATAAAGTGTTGATTAGTGACTCCGACAGGATAATATTGTGTCACATGATCATAATCCCTTACTGTCACAGAAAATTTAGGCTTGAAGATACCATCTAAAAGCATAGACATCTAAACAACTGAGATCAAACTGCAAATCCATGAGTAACAGGGATATTTGTTGTATCCGGTCATACCAGGAAGCGAAGGATATTGTTTATGAGAAAATAGACAATATGTGTACATGATGACGTTTTGTATATATGCTTATACACATGCTTAATATGTAAATGTTTCTCTAATTTAGAACAGCTTTCATAATCTGACACGGCTGTGATGATTTGTGGGCTAACAAAACTATTATGTATGTATATGGGGTTGTCTGTCTGCTTGTAAAGGGGTGAAAGAGGAAAACGAACGTGTACATTTTCTTTACTGTAGTTTGGTGTGAAAGGATGTGTCAGCGTGTGTGAGAACACAAATGCCTCAATCTTTGTATAAATACTTTGCCCTGCATTTCTCATGCCAGCCTTAGAAGTATTAATGGGATAGTAAACCCAACAATTATGTCATAATTTTCTCGTCCTCAAGTTGTTACAAACATGTATAACGTATATATTTTGAGCTACAGATCTGGGGCACCATTGACTTCCATAGTATAATTTTTTCTTACCATAAAGGTCAGTGGTGCTCTTGCTTCCTAATGGATTACAAATATATTCCTCTGTGTTCAGCAAAACACATTTTTATGCAGGATTGTAACAACATAAGAGTGAGTAAATGATGACAGAATTTTCATTTTTGGGTGAACTATCCCTTTAAGCCATTGTTAGCTAGTGTAGCTGGTGAGCTGTTGTTTGTCATGAGAGCTTTTGTTTAGTCCTGCTCAGTCTTAGTTCATCTTAATGGTTCACAAGCTTAGCAGGTGTCAACAACACAAGACGATTTTAACTGTATGGATATTGTCAATGTTGGACGGCCACGTACCTTTCTTTTCTCTCGTAATATAAGTGGACACAAATGTAAACCAGACGCAGAATGTGTACTACTCGTCAATGTTACTATGCCGCGATACCTACAGTACTAATACGAAAATGCTGTTGCACTATAAGTAGTTGAGTAGGCAATACAGTTGTAGTTTTAGACTGCCTCCCTGTGGTGAAAGATGTTAAAACCTATTAAAGGGATAAAAAATACAATTCTATCATCATTTATTAACCCTTGTATACATTTCTTTGTTCTGTTGAGCACAAATGAAGATATTTGTAATCAAGCAGAAAGCTGGAGCACCACTGACTTCAATAGTAAAAATAAGAATGCCATGGAAGTCAATGGTGCCCCAGATTTGTTTGGTGTTAAACATTCTTAAAAATATCTTCCATTGTGTTCAGCAGAACAAAAAATGTATACAGGTTTGCACCACCATGATGTTGAGTGAAGGATGACAGAATTTAAATTTTTGGGGTGTACTATCCCTTTAACTAGGTGAACTGCATTTACACTTATCACAATGATAAGAACTTACTTAAAACTTTGTGCTACCAATCAATGGCAATTATTATCTTTTATTATTATTATTAAAGTTATTTTTCATAGTTAAATGTTTAGCAATACATATAAATTACTTTAATTCTGTGGTTCATTCTGCTGCATATATTGTTGTGATGCTACTTTTGGTAACCAAAGTGATTTCCTTAATATTGTGTCACAACTGCCTTGATAATTTTGTCTTGTAGTTCTTTGTACATTCACACACCTCTTTTGTACACCTCTGATCATGAGCTGAACGTGTTTTTTTTTTTCGTATTACTGTATGTCACATTGTTGCTTTTTATTGAACCAAAATGTGCTAAAATCAAATTCAATTGGAGCTCCTTTTAAGTCACCGAATATAAATAGTACTGCATAATATGTATGCCAGCAATACTTAATGTATGGATCTTTCCGATTGACCTTGTAACTATGTAATAATCGCCGTAATTACATTACATATTACATATGTTATAGTTTTGGGAGGCGCAAAATAGGCCTTGTGGTTTTGTGCTGTGATCTGCAGAACTGTTTATACACAAACATGCCAATGTTATGGTCTGATTATGTTTTTTGTGTGCCAAAGACTATGAATTGTAAAATTGGATTACATATATGTACAAAACAGATCTAAACTTTAGCACCCATCCAGATATTGTTAAAAAATATTTTACTGAGTGAAAGTTACACACCCCTGTGTCAAAAACGAGACTTCACTGCAAAGTCTGTCCCATAATATTTAAAAGGGAGGATTTGTATTTAGTCATGAAATACAAAGCTTTGTGTATGTGTGCTGTTTCCGTCTTGTTTCTGTTCACTTTTTTCAATATCGTAAAGCTCCTCGAACAAAGATGTGCAATTATTTTTGTTACATAGAAGAGAATAAAGTAAATATGTGGATGTCTGCTGAATGGTGTCAGGCTGTGTGCTGTTTGTCAGTGTTACTGATCAGAGACTCTCATGCAAACCCTCATCAATTTTCATTTCTCTCTCTCTCTCTCTCACACACACACTCACATGGAAACGGTTCACATTTTATGCAGACCTGCACCGTATGAGTCACTCTAGGGAGGTGATGTCATGATAAATGCTGTTGTCATGGTAGCAGGGCAGCACATGATGTAGTGTGCTGGGGGAATGATGTAAATGCAGATCCTTCATCACAGAGATGCTCTTTACATGCAATTTCCCATCAATTGTTGATACACTTAACTCTTTATCTAGCTTTGCACCATAGGTCTTGTCCTGCCTGAACCTCACTGCATGGGTTAAAAAAGCAGCATTGCTGGTAACCAGTAGTATGCTGTGAATTAAATGCTGGGTAACCACAATGGCTTAATGAGCATTACCATCAAGACCAAGGTCAACCAGTTTTACTAAAAATACCATGTTGGTTGCCAAGCAGTTTTTGCAGGTATATTGCTGCTAGCTCGAACTGATTTTGCCGAGTGAGAGATTTCCTCAGGGCAACATATTGTGTTGACCCAAGGACAACATTTTTCTAAATAAACCCACCCCAAACCCCAACCCTAACCATAACCAAACCCTAAAATCAGAGGGACATGATAAGTGAAAAACAATGGTCTAGAAACAGCTAATCCTGATTGTAAGCTTAAACTTAAAACAAACTGTAAACTTATTTCTGAAATCTGATTGGTTGATTGAAATGTTGTCCCAGGGTCAACATAATGTTGCCCTGAGGACATCAACCACTTGGCAAAATCAGGAGAGCCATTGCACTCACACATCGTAGTCAAACACCAATACTAAGCAGCATAAACCAGCATGGGCATGGAAATGTATAGAGGGTATGCATTGACGTCGCTTTTCCACGTGACCACGCCGGAACTCGCTCGGTTGAGTGGCAAACGTTCAACAAAATGGCTGGTTTTCATAGTGGGTGCTGCGAAAAAGCCAGTAAAATTGACTATATTATCAGCTTAAATTGAATTTAGTTGGACTTGATAGCAGAGGTGGACAATACTTAGTTACATTAGTTACATTTTCCAAGCATCTGTGCCTTATTATGGTGTTTTTTATTGGGAAAATGTTACTTCAGTACATTCTAGAATCATACTTCTTTAATATTGCATATTAAAATGTATTTAATACCTTTAAATTGTGTACTTTTACTTGAGTGAATGTACGTTACTTAAATATTAAATGTAAAACAAAAACGTATTATTTATGAAATGTTATAGAGTAAAAATTATGATAATATGCTTTATGTTTTCAAAAGAAAAACACGGATAAAATACAAATACTTGAAAACATACGTTTAAGTAGAAAGTAAAACTCTGCTTGATAGTGACCCTACCAACTTGTCAACCCACCTGTGGTCTGTGGACGATGGAATGAACGATCACTTTACTTCTTCATTCGGTGTTCTTTGGCAGTCTGTAAAACGATAGCTCAGAATTCTTGTTAATCTGTTAGTACAGTCTATCGCACAACAGCTGTTTCCCATTTCGACGCTTTTCACCGTGTTTTCGTCGATGTCACGCTGTACTCATATGCTGCCGCTCTGTCTTTTGCCACTCAGTGGGCGTAACCGCAGTCCCTCTCGCCGCCGGTGACGTCATGTGCATACATAAACATCAAATTATATCTATGGATGGATTTACAGACAGATAAAAAAATGTATGTTGAATATAAATGTGAAATATAAATGCAATGAAAAAGAGCATTTATATTTACCAAAAAATATAAAGTATTATTTATTTTTTTGTGTATGTATGTTATTACTGCTGTTATTTGGGTGAACTGCATTTAAATGTGTTTAAGATTATGTTAACAGGAGCCTTTAAATGAAATATATCATAAAATTAGATAATTACATTACTTATAAATTCAGTAAATACAATAAAGACGCAAAAATAGACAGGGAAAACAATTCAATTTATGATAATGAAGTTATTTTAACGATGAATTTATTTTCGAATTATTTTTTTTGCACAAATTTATTTTGAAATCTTACCTAGGAAAAAGAACATGACGTCACTTCCTGGCACGAACTGTTTGGGATTTGCTAGCTACTTAGCTAGCCATATAGCTGTTCTATAAAATAAAGTAATAAACACTAGAAGGTCACTAGAACACTAGAAGATTTCCCCACAGCAACAGCAAAAGTAAGGCTTTAACCCTTTGTTTGCATAAACAATAATACATACCGCGTCTATCTGCAATTATGGTTTGTTTATCCTGGAATTAAGTAAACGTTGTTGAATATTGTTAGCCAGCTAACGTTAACTACTACAGCAGTGACAGATACTCATGTGTAATAGTGATATATCGCGCCATTTTGATGACAATAAAATAAATTCGCTTAAATTATGTATTTCATTATAAGTGCAGTACTGCTGGCGTGTGGCGTTACTATGGCGACACAATTAGCACGCTCCCATTATAATAAATAACGACACTGCACTGCGAGTAAACGACGTTTCTATGGTAACACAAGACGCTAGTAACGTTGTCTAATGTCAGTAAACGTGCTGTTGGATTGTAAAATCAGTTCCTGTGATGATTTTTGGATACTGTAATGTGTTAAAGACAATCTCAGTCATAAAGAGACCATGGACGAGCCAGGAGCCATAGAGGTGACTGTGAAAACGTTGGACTCTCAGAGCAGGACGTTCACTGTCAAGGGAGAGGTGTGGAGTTTATACTCTGGTGCTATGTTACAGAAATGTATTGCTATGTACCACATCATCAATCTCATACCATCTTTCTCTCCCAGTGGACTGTAAAGCAGTTTAAAGAGCACATTGCTACCCCCGTTGGAATCCCTGTGGATAAACAGAGGTTGATCTATCAGGGTAAAGTGTTGCAAGATGACAGGACACTTGCAGACTACAGTGAGTCTTTTTCATATTTTCAGGCTACAAAAATAAGGACATTATTCCCATTTTTACAATATGTGTGCCCAGAATGTGTTTTTGAAGTTTCAGC
Source organism: Misgurnus anguillicaudatus (assembly GCF_027580225.2). Lineage (NCBI taxonomy): Eukaryota > Metazoa > Chordata > Actinopteri > Cypriniformes > Cobitidae > Misgurnus > Misgurnus anguillicaudatus. The sequence continues at coordinate 10,614,195 of NC_073356.2, forward strand.
TTAAATTCCCCACATATCATTTATTGAAGCATTTAAAAAAAGTGCTGTTTTCGCGTATGTACCATAAAATGCAAATGAGCTACAGCGCCTCACTCCCTTACCAAAAGACAGTGAGCGCTTTCAGTTCAAATAGATCTGATTCCTGTGAATACAGTTTGAAACAATAGTATCTCGCTATAGAGGTATGGAGGATGGTGTACAACTTGCTGAGGGTGAAAAAACGATGTGCAAGACTGTCAGTCAGTGGCAGTGGGCAGGGCTTTATCATTGTGACATCACATAAACAAGAGAATCAAAACAGCATGTCTGATGAGACTGCTTTGGTTTAATGGGGATTAAAGGAGCAGGTAGATATTTTCATTGTAGGGTGGTTGTGTTCACACACTGCCAACACACATTTATGTCCAAACACCTTGTAAAAGTGGATTTTGCATAATAGGTGCCCTTAACCCAGTGGTTCTCAAACTTTTTCAGCTTGCGTCCCTTCTTGTGTATGGTGCGTTCCTTTGCGGCCCCCCAAAGGAAATGAATCCATTTCTCTGTCTTACCCCTTCCCCTTACTCCTACCCCTTAGTTTTGCACATTCACGTGAGAGTAAGGCCCAATTGGGATAGCCCTTTCTTTCTCGTGAACGTGCAAAACTAAGGGGTAGGGGTAAGGGGAAGGGGTAAGACAGAGAAATGGGATTGGGCCAAAAACCGGCCCCCAGTTTGAGAACCACTGCCTTAACCATTACTAAGACATAAAAGTTGCTTACATTATTATGCCCAAACATTATTGCATAAAAAGAAACTATTGGTAATCCTACCTTTATATTGTTGTGATAATCTAGTATGTCCTTTCCAGTCAATTTAATAAGAATGTAGACACTTTAAATATAGATCATAAAAAAATAGTCAACATGGATTTTATTTCTATACTAGTATGAGTATTAAATAATGTCCTATCTTATTTTTTACGCATTTCTCACTTTCTTTGTAAGACGTGGATGGAAAAGTCATTCATCTTGTGGAGCGAGCGCCTCCTCAGAGCAGTCAGTCTGGGGGTGGAGGCGGTGGTGTTTCAGGCTCTTCAGGAGCCGTGGATGGAGAATCCTCCTCGTCTCAGTCCTCCACCTTTGCAGGAGCTCCACATGACCGTAATGCCAACAACTACGTCATGCTTGGCGCGTTCAACCTGCCTGTTAACATCATGGATCCACAACAAATTCAGGTTATACTGCTAGCTGACATTAAGAGAGTCTAAACAGTGTGCTTGTAATTGTGTAAGCAAAATCAGTCCACTTTAAAAAAAATATGTGAAAGTAATTCTTTTGTAAATTATTGTTTTCTACATCATATCACCCTACGTATTGTAAACAACATTCTGTGAAAATATCGCCTTAATATCTTTTATATTGATGGAGTAAGGTAATAATTGATATTAATGTGAAATCAGTGACTAAAATCAAATCTCATAGGGGCGCTTTCCCGGACAGGACTAAGCTCTAGTCCAAAACAAAAATGTTTAAGCTGTCTTAACTGAAAGCAGCTTACACTGACATATCTTATAATATATCGGTGCCATTTTTTGTCTCTCAAGATACACACACCAGTAATGTTTTTTGCAAGGTATATTTGTAAAACCTACCTAAATGTCCTATGCGTTCATACCAGAGGCAGCAAAACGTGCTATTCGCATGTAGTTGGACGCTTGAACATTTTGAGTTTATTCGCTTCACGCGCGTGAAATTCTAGTCATTCGAGACATTCATGTGTAAATTCGCATCATGGGAGGGGCTTATATAGCTCAAATTGAGTAAACTTACCAGATTGTTCGACCTCATCACCCTTCCAAACAAGATACCAATCAAGATACTTTTAATTCCTGTAAAAATACGTATAACATGTCTCATGTAGTGATGATGATGGTCCTACATTATGGTTTGGTTTTTCACCTGGTGTGAACGCACAATTTGGCCTATTCCTGGATTAATTTAAACCCTGGCCGGGAAACTGCCCCTTAAAAGATTACTCCACTTTCATAAAAAATCCAGATAATTTACTCACCCCCATTTCATCCGGGATGTTTATGTCTTTCTTTATTCAGTCGACAAGAAATACATTTTTGGGAGGAAAACATTCCAGGATGGTGGACATTAAGTGGACCTCAACAGTTTGCAGTTTCAATACAGCTTTAAAGGGCTCTAAACGATCCCAACCGGGGCATAAGGGTCTAATCTAGCGAAACAAAAAGTACTTTTTTTTTAAACCACAGCTTCTCATCTTGCACTAGCTGTGTGACACGCCAGCTCGACCTTACGTATTACGTAATCATGTCGAAAGGTCACGGTTGCATATGTGAAACGCACACTTGCAGACCATTTTAAACAATAACCTGACACAAAGAGATTAATTAGTATGATTCCACAATCCACATACAACAACGTCTGAACGTTGCCATGGTGCCATATGTCTAATCATATCAAAATGCTTTTTTGCATAGTTGTGTTTGACACATGAAAACGTCTCGGGTTACGTATGTAACTGTTGTTCCCTGAGAAGGGAACGAGACACTGCGTCTCCCTTGCCATACTTCCTGCGTCCCTGTAACGCCGTCTTTGGCAATATTTCAGATAGCGATATACTTCCTGGCTCCCGCATCACCCTGTCTTTGTCGTTAAGCCTCACCATTGGTTGATTTTGATATACACATTCAGACGCACTTACCCCTGGAGGCGTCCCCAAAGCATCACCGCAGTGATGCAGCGCGAATTCCCTCGAAAGGGAACTGTAACAATGTATCTTAAAAAGGTAACACGCTGTAACTTTGCTTCTACTTAAAATGTGTCCCCATATTTAGTCCTTGAATTTGAGGGTATTGGACCTGGAAAGTCCTTGAAAGGTCCTTGAATTTGATGTTAAAGGAACAGTATGTAAGAAATTTATATCAATTAATCATAAAATGGCTCTGATATGTCACTAGACATTAAGAAATCATTTTCATTTCAAATACTTATATTACTGACAACAGTGGTCTGGCCAGGATATTGTCATTTAAAAAGTGGAGTTGCAGCCCTCAACTGATGTTTATGTTGTCATTTTGTGTATTGGTCACTAGTTGTGTGAGTGCAGTGCCAGCTTTAACCACAAGTTTTGTGATTGCAATACCACTTTTGGCCACAATCCTACATACTGTTCCTTTAACTATAGTCCAGGCAAACTAACTCATTTTGGAGCAAAAAATAGAAGTAATTGTAAAAGAATTTTTTTCAGCATAGATCATTTCTATGAGGTGTCCAGAACAACACACCAAAAGTCCCAAGAAATCCCAGCCGAGGAAACATGCCAATTTCCCATCAATCCGAAATGTGTGCCAATAAGGCCAGACCACAATACACCCCAATGGGGCTATTTTTTTCCTTTACTCCTATCAAAATGAAACTTTACACAATGAAAGTACCCATGAAAAGTAATTTTTTTTGTATTACAAGTTGCTTTGAAAATTAAATTTAATATGCAAATGAGCTATACACTAATCGAATATGCCCAAAATACACCCAAAAGTAACTTTTTGGTATGACAAGTTTCTTTTGAAATGAATTTGAACATCCACATGAGCTTTACACTTACTTAATATGTCCTAATTTGCATAAGCAGAAACATCATTCATATGTATGATAAATATATCGGCCCAATGTTCATCCAATCATCCTGCTGCTTTTAGACTGGCCTCTAACCTGAAAAAAGTTACTTTTGGGTGTATTTTGGGCATATTTGATTAGTGTATAGCTCATTTGCATATTAAAATTAATTTTCAAAGCAACCTGCAATACAAAAAAAATTACCCTTCATGGGCACTTCCATTGTGCAAAGCTTCATTTCGATAGGAGCAAAGGAAAAAATAGCCCCATTGGGGTGTAGTGTAGTCTGGCCTTATTGGCACACATTTCGGATTGATGAGAAATTAACATATTTCCTCAACTAGGATTTCTTAGGACTTTTAGTATGTTGTTCTGGACACCTCATAGAAATTATCTATGCTGAAAAAAATTCTTTTACAATTAGTCTGTCGTAAAACGCTATTTTGCCTGGACTACTAAGGTGTGGGAGCCCTGAAGGTCATGCTGGCTTATCACAAGGCTAGTGCAAGACGAGAAGTTGTGGTTAAAAAGTACATATATATATATTTTTTGTTTTTTGTGAAAATGACGATTGTTTCGCTTGATAAGACCCTTATTCCTCGGTTGGGACCGTTTAGAGCCCTTTAAAGCTGCATTGAAACTGTAAACCGTTGAGGTCCACTATATGGAGAAAAATGTTTTCCTAAAAAAACTTAATTTCTTCTCATCTGCACAAAGAAAGACATCAACATCTTAGATGACATAGGGGTGACTAAATTATATTTTTTTATGAAAGTGGAATATTCCTTTAATCGGAGGGATTTCACAGACAGGGTCACATATGTTTTGATGAAAATTAAATGAAATGGTCTCCCCTATAGATGCAAGTGCAGCAGATGCTGTCTGGTCTTGGAGAAACGGGTCGCAATGTCAGAGTGAGCACCAACACAGGAGTGAGTCAAAAAAGACTAGAAACATCTTTTTAATTTACATTTAATGATCACACATGATATAAGAAATAACAGTATGTAAGCAGGATCTGTGCTAAAGGTTATCTCTGTTTCCTGTCTTACAGAACGGCGGATCTGTGGACGTCCATATCAACGTGGACCAATCAATGCAGAGTGAGCCCAGGATGAGACTCCAATTGGCTGAAAGCTTACTGCGAGATACTCAAGCATTAATACACAGATTAGAGGTGCCTATGTCTTACCTTAACATCCACGCAGCAAACGGCACAAAAATTATTAAAGTTTAGTGTGGCGACTTGTTGCAGGGTTATTTCAAAATAAAAATAGTTTTATACAAAACATTTTTATAAAAAAATGCATTATTTTTGTTTCAGGGTTCATCGAGTGAAACATCGCCTCAACAGGACACACAGCCACCTCTGTCATCATCATTCCCTGGACCATCGCTAGAAACCCCATCACAACCACCCTCCTTCTCATCATCTGCTACACAAACAGAGGGACAAAGTCCTTCTAGACCCAAGTAAGAATCTCTTTATACAGCATTACACTTTCTGTGTTATGTTAGACAAACTAGGGATGAGCAAAATTTAGCCTGGTGGACTAGTCTCTAAATCTCAAAATATAAACTGTGGAGTCATGTATAATTTCTGTCGCTATCCTCAGTCACCCAAGCCCGCTGGAGCTGGTGGATGTTCTGTCAGAGGTGCGAAGAGTGGAGGAGCGACTTCGTCCTTTCATGGAGAGAACTCACTCCATCCTTGGAGCAGCCAGTTCTGCTGACTACAATAACAACGTACGTCCAGCTCAAAGCAACATCATATATTTGCAGTTTTCATTAGCTGAAAAGTTATTGTAATTTCTTTAACAGACACAAGAACGTGAGGAAGACCAACGCACTCTCAATCTGATTGGAGAATCGCTCCATCTCCTTGGCAACACCTTGGTGGCTCTGAGTGACCTTCGCTGCAATTTATCTGCTCAACCTCCCCGCCACTTACACGTGGTACGCCCGATGTCCCATTACACCTCTCCAGTTGTGATTCAGAGTGGACTGCCCCACCTTCCCATTCCGGTGAGAAACTAGAATTTCTATATGCGTCTCTAGTGTTAGTAGCAAATATTCAACATGACAAAATAAATCTTCTCGCAGATGAATCTTGGGACCACAGTCACCATGGCGTCCAATAGCAGACAGGCAAGCGAAGGTCAGGCCCAGCCTTCGCATCCCACCGGCCAATCAGAGCAACAAGGGCAAGCTTCACCACCCACTGCAGCCAGTCAACAAACAGGCCACAGTCAGGGGACCCCTAGGGTGATCAGAATTACTCACCAGACGGTGGAGCCCGTGGTCATGATGCAGATGAACCCGGATGGTATGTCTTCCTGCCACTGTATTTGCACCAGTAAAACCTTTGTGTTTCTAGCACTGTATAAGCCATGCTGTCTATTCCTGATCATTCTGATATTTGTAATGGATTCGGTAAATGGTAGGCCTCAGAAAGGGGCCTTATAGACTCATGGTGCGTTCACACCAGACACGGATGAAGCGTTAAGGACGAGTGATTTACATGTTAAGTCAATGCAAAGACGCAATAGACTTCCTGCATCGTGATTTGCGCGAATGAGGCAGCGGCAATGATGCGGCACCAACTAAGCATTTCGGGCAAGTTTAAAAAACTAAACTTTCGTCGATATTTGTGCCGTGTTAACCAATCAGGAGCTTCCTCTAGTAGTGATGTGTTTACGATGTAGTGAGTTAGGCAAAAAAAAGGGAAACCGTGATGGAGGGCAAAATCATTGTTGCTGTATGTTGACACCCGGAGCTGTACGGCACATCTTCGTACTGCTTTAGAAAAATGAATAAAAAGGTCTTGCTTGATAGAAAGTGAGGGAGGAGGTCGGACAATCTGGTAAGTTGTAAGAAAAGCTCTTTACTCAATTTGAGCTATATATACACATATTGAGAAAGCTGACAAATTGAGTGTGTGCGCATGACGGGAATTTCACGCGCGAATGAATGACAGGAATTTCACGCGCGAATGAATGACGGGAATTTCACGCGCGAACGTATGTGAATGACGGGAATTTCACGCGCGAATGAATGTGAATGACGGGAATTTCACGCGCTAATAAATGTGAATGACGGGAATTTCACGCGCTAATAAATGTGAATGACGGGAATTTCACGCGCTAATAAATGTGAATGACGGGAATTTCACGCGCTAATAAATGTGAATGACGGGAATTTCACGCGCTAATAAATGTGAATGACGGGAATTTCACGCGCGAATGAATGTGAATGACGGGAATTTCACGCGCGAATGAATGTGAATGACGGGAATTTCACGCGCGAATGAATGTGAATGACACGAATTTCACGCGCTAATAAATGTGAATGACGGGAATTTCACGCTCGAATGAATGTGAATGACGGGAATTTCACGCGCGAATGAATGTGAATGACGGGAATTTCACGCGCGAATGAATGTGAATGACACGAATTTCACGCGCGAATGAATGTGAATGACGGGAATTTCACGCGCTAATAAATGTGAATGACGGGAATTTCACGCGCGAATGAATGTGAATGACGGGAATTTCACGCGCGAATGAATGTGAATGACGGGAATTTCACGCGCGAATGAATGTGAATGACGGGAATTTCACGCGCGAATGAATGTGAATGACGGGAATTTCACGCGCGAATGAATGTGAATGACGGGAATTTCACGCGCGAATGAATGTGAATGACGGGAATTTCACGCGCGAATGAATGTGAATGACGGGAATTTCACGCGCGAATGAATGTGAATGACGGGAATTTCACGCGCGAATGAATGTGAATGACGGGAATTTCACGCGCGAATGAATGTGAATGACGGGAATTTCACGCGCGAATGAATGTGAATGGCGCGAATTTCACGCGCGAATGAATGTGAATGGCGCGAATTTCACGCGCGAATCAATGTGAATGGCGGGAATTTCACGCGCGAATCAATGTGAATGGCGGGAATTTCACGCGCAAATCAATGTGAATGACGCAAATTTCACACGCAAATTGCCATTTTTCGAATTTCACGCATGAATGACACGATTTTCAAATGACGCAAGTTAACTTTAAAATGTTCAAGCCGCCAACTACGCGCGAATAGCACTATATATTTGCTTTATTTGCGTCTGGTGTGAATGCACAGTTAGAATGGGCACCTGGAGTATAAACGCCGCCCACTGATATGTGCGTTTCTGTGCAGTAGATTCAGACAGTGGATCGCAACAGAATCCCAGCGCTGCTGGAGAGACTGGTTAGTTTCCACCTCTCACTGTAGTCGATAACCAGCCAAAAGATGTGCCAGCATTAACATACATGGCATGCGTCGTAAAGGAATAGTTGGAGTGTTAGTGAATGATGATGGGATTTTGAACTGTTCCTTGTTCAAAGTACCATTTGAATACTACATGCTGTTTATATCCCAGTGATATTGTAAGTTATTGTCCGATGCATGATGATGTCAAAACTCTTCCTTTTCCTCTGAAGGTACCACTGCACCCCTCCACGCTCCAGGGTTGCCACCAGAGTTTATGCAGGCCATCATGCATCAGATCTCTCAGCAGGCTGCTGCCATGGCAACTGCAGCCTCTGCTGGGCATCAGGGGCCGCAGCAGAACACTGCGGGCACAGGTGCTCAGAATGGAGAAAGCACAGCCCCTCCACCACCTCAGGCCAGGGTGGTCATCACACGACCCTCCTTTTCTCCACGTGTCACCCAGCCCACGGGTGCCATGGGGTCCACCATCAACCTGCAGACAACAGTGCCCCCCTCTGCAGGACAACAGACTAACCAAGTATGAACATTTTTAACTTCTGTTTATCCGACCACATTTGTGCATCATGTCATTGCAGGAGATGTGTGCTATCGGTTTTCTATGCAGTTTTCATCTGGTGGGCATATGTGCCATACGTGGACAATTTATGTCATTGTATTGTTTATAAATGATACAAATATCTACACTATCTTTATCTACACTATCAAGGGCAACCCTATGGCATCAGTGCCTCTCACACAAATGGTCAGTGGTTTGGTTGGGCAGCTTTTGATGCCACTGAACACAGGTGAGACACTTGGTCTTATTCACTTCCTGTTTCTACATCTAGTTTTTCATTGCACAACTGTTGTCCTCTAAATATGTTGTGTTTTCCCCCAGGTGATCAGACATCTACTACCTCCTCATCAAATTCATTCTCCTTCTCTACGTCCTCGTCCACTTCTTCCTCTTTGTCTTCTTCCTCCTCTTTGTCCTCTTCCTCTTCTCCTCCATCGTCTGCCAACACATCTGCTCAGACAGTCACCAACACTACCAGCACCGCGTCTGTGGGTCAGTCCCAAGAGGGTGGCCTAGGGGATAACGTCACCCAGCTGCTGGGCTCTCTTCTGGGTGGAGCTGCAGGAACTGGTGGAGGAGCTGGTTCTGGTGCTCCCTCCATTACAATGACTGTTCCAGGTGTCCCTGCCTTTATTCAGGGCCTGACTCAGTTTGTTCAGGTTAGAGGTTTTTAAAAGCAGTTTATACACAGTTAAGAATTTGAACATCCGCGTTGTTTATCTGCCATACCGTACATGAGTAATACATTTTTTTTAAGTATTCTTTAATTTGAGCTTAATTAGTAAAATTATTTTAGTACCTAACTATTGGCTCATAACTTGTAAATGGGTTTTTTAAAATCACTTTAATTGAAGTAGGACCCCAAGCCACAGGGTGGACATTTTTGACTTATAAGCCCCCCATGGCTTCCCTGCAACAATATAACAACGTATTAAAACCACTAGAAGCCTTTAAAACTACATACCAACACCCTAGTATTGTGCTAGCAAGTTCTGGACTCACTCTTTTTGTTTTTAATAGTCAGGTCAGCGTGTGTTTCCTCCTCCAAACCAGCAGCCTCCCCCTGCACAAGCCACACCCACTGCTCCCTTAGGAGCCACCCCCACCACCCCTCAGCCTCCCAGTGGGGGCGGAGAGACACTCAGCCAGGAGGTTTTTACTGGCATTGTGCAGGGAGTCCTATCCACTATGATGGGCTCTCTAGGGACCGGTCAGGGCAACACCGAGAGCATTGCTCAGTTTATCCAAAGACTTTCCGAAACCAGCAACCTCTTCACACCTGGAGCTGAAAATGCAGTAGGTGAGTGAACCAGTATCATTAACATTTTTAAGGAGTTCAAAACTTGCTTTAGCTTTTAATATAATTGTTATTGAGTACGTTTACATGCACAGAATAAGCGGATAACTATCAAAAATCTGCTTATTATAAAAAAAAACGTTTTCATGCAAATCAATAAACCGGCTATGCAGACAACTGCACTTACATGGGACTCGGAGATTTGTCAGGTTTCTCGCAGGTAGTGACGTCATCGCCTATAGTACATAATAGTCGTTCAAAAAGCAGACGGCATATCTGTCTTAAGCTATTATTGTTTTATCTCTTTTCGTGTCTCCAGAACCTGTAAATATAACATCAGTATTTATTTTCGTAGTGTCTCTGCCAACTGCTTTAGTAGAGCAGAGACTTTTATGCGTTACTTTGCGCTTACTTCCGCGTCGGACTTTATCTTTCACATGCGGAGACATGCGCACATGGACAAAACCGTGAGAAAGCCGGTTAAGGTGTTTACATGCCACGCGAAATCCGGGTAATGCGCAAAAAAACTACCTGTGCCAATCGTTTTTTGCTAACGCCGTTTATGGGCTTTCCCTGATTAATGAAAACCGTTTTACGCGTTTACATGACCCCACGTGTTATCAGTTTATTAACCATAATCGGCGTAAGACTGTGCATGTAAATGCACTCATAGATGACCTAAAAACTCTGGTTTATTGGCTTAATAGAGCACATTAGCAATTGTCTATTTATACATGTTCAAATTTTCAAGTGATCACAGTATATAAAACCTGGTGTTATGCTGTATTAAAGGAACACGCCGACTAGTGCTGGGCGGGAATTCCATAACGATAATTTTATCTAAATTTCCCAGATAAAACAATAAAGACACAGCAACATGACGCTCTGGACATCCATTTATCAGCGTGTATCCACCTGTTTCTTGACGTTTCACTGTTTCTGTTTGCTTGGTAGGTTTTTTTGGAGATCTGCTTTCTCTGGTGTGTCACAACTTCTCTATGGTGGACATGGTTCTGCTCCTGCATGGTAATCCTCAGCCTCTAAGTCGCATTCAACCGCAGCTCACAACATTCTTCACTGAGCACTATCTGCAGGGCAGAGAATCCACCGATGCTAACATAGCAGTAAGTCTGTCACTCTCTTCACTCTCTGTCACTGTGGTTTCAGAAGACCCTTTTCTTTCTCCATTTCTGTTTGCTCATCTTTTGTGATACGTGCTGGCAAATTAAATCAGATTGAGCTAATTTTCAAAAATTTATAATTTTTTTATAATTTATAATTTCATTTATATTTTGACATTCTTTATTAAAAATAAGACCTACAAGATACACCTGTTTGAAGTTGACAGAGTCTGCAAAGTTAATTTTGAGAAAATCCAAAATCCATTACTCAAAATTACTGGTAAAACTAATAGATTTGACACACACAATGTCAAAAACAATATCAATATATGTTAAACTTTTTCTTTTATTGTTTGATTGACATTGAGACAGACAGCTTTATGATCTATAATGCAAGGATCTAATATAATGTTACACATCAGATATTTTCCCTCAACAGTTAATAAAACATTCACTTAAGACATAACAGATTATATCTGCGTGAGTTCTTGTCAAAACAGATATTTTTAAAACTGTAATTCTGTGTAGATGTCTATATATCGGTGTCACGTGTTTGTGTGCACGCAATTCAGATGTCTGCATGAGGAAGATCGCTTTTGAGTTTTATCTCTCTTAATAACTCTTTTAACATTAATCAGGTCCCGAACTTTATCTCTCTTAATAATTATTTTAACATCAAGCAAGTCCTGCACTCTATTTTCTAATTCCTGCATGTTTAAAACCAAAACCACAGATGCGCAAGGGAATGGACATGCATCATTTGTGTATTAGTTAAGCATTTAGGATGGTACACCTCTGAGAAAACATACATATAAAGATAATTTTAGATGTTCAACAACCATTAAGAGCATTGGATACACTAGACTGGATTGTCTAAGGCTGCGTCTCAATTTATCCAACTATGGGTTGGACCAAGGGTCTGTAAGAAAAAATGAGGAGGACGTAGAAAATCTTGATGAAAGTAGTTTATTGTGGTAGCAGTTACAAAGCACGTCGTACTTTGGGTTCAGCGGAGTCAGATTGAACCCCGAGCAAAGTCAGTCTTAACACTTTATAGTTTCAGACCTGTTTTCCCACCCCTAATGCTAATGAAGTATCCCTTTAAATGTAAATTAAGACTAATACTACAAATGACCTCTATATCTCCCACTGTGCCCAAATCCGTCATTGTAGTATCCAACTGTGTGCTCAACCAAGTGGTCAGATAATGTTTAGATAGATGTCTTTCTATCATGAGCCCTCTTTGACCTGTGTTGGTTCAAGAAGTCTCACATTTGCTCCCATACTACTATTAAGAAAGTATTACTTCAGGTTATATTATTGTATTGCTTGAACTGAGATTACCATTTATGATTATCAAGCCTTTTGGAGGGATGAGCTTTATTCAACAGCTAAATTGGAGTAGAATCTTTGTCAAGGCTGACTATAAATTCTTACAGGTCAAATAGAAATTGCATACTGCGTTAATCGCTTGTGTCGTTAAAATGAATTTGTGTTAACGCGTTAATTTTGACAGCCCTATTTTAAACAGATACTTCTCTTTTGCTCAACCCCAGGTTAAGAGTTTGATTCCTGGGGCATACATATACTGATAAAATGCATAGCTTTTGAATGCACAGTGAATGAAAAGACTAATAGTTTTACTGATCTTTTCTAGAGTGCTGCTGAGGATCTGATCAGTGAACTAGAAGAGTATATCGCAGAAAGTTTTGTAAGTCTCATTTGCACGATTTGTTCTTCATACACATTTGCCTTATAACATTTTGTACCTTAGATCCTCTGACTGATTGCTGTGTGTGATGCAGTCCACAGTGACTATTCGAGAGGGGGTGGACATCATGCAAACCAACACGTCCTTCCTGAGACAGCAGTTCACACGCATGGCCACTCACATTCTGCGCTGCACAGGTGACAACCATACTGTCTGCATACACATAGCCATAAAAACTGCTCTGACTTCAAATAATCATACATCAAGTCATGTAATATCAATACATTTTCAATGGTAAATGAAACCACTATACAAATACGATTTCAAGACAATATAATAATAATTAGGGGTGCACTGATATATCGGCCGATGATGCTTGCTGTGCTACTCAATAAATTACGGTGAAATGCCGCTACATCCAAAAGCTAGGGGTCGTTCTCGTGCAGAAACTCAATATGCGCTGCAGACGAGTAACTACACACACAGAGCTATGACACACAGCTCCAGGAAATGACTTAAGGATATATTTATATTGCTGTTCTTCAAACCTTGTCAGGTATTTTCATGAAAATAAAGAATATGTATAATGATTATGTTTGACGAGTGTTGCTTTTTCAAATGCATGTTATAAACAACTCAAACTAACAGTGATTTCACATCGATAAGGACTTACTGATCAAAAGCCGTTGTACATGAAATAGCTGTGAATATTATCGGCTGTGCGATTAAAAATTGTTATCGGCCACGTATTATTAGTGCATATCGGCATTTATCAGTGCACCCCTAATAATAATAATAATAATAATAAAAGAAAGAATATATTAAATATTAAAAGACTAGTACAGAAGAAACCTATTTACATACACTACCAGTCACAAGTTCTGAAACACTTGACGTCAACAAAGCATAAACTCCGTTCCGGTATAAGCTTTGTTGTTGGTGGAGAAATGGCAGGTAGAGTGTTTTCGACTCTCCTGACTTCTCTTCCGAAGTTCACCAGCGCCGATGTGGTGAAAAGTGTGGAGAAACATTCGTCCACTAAAGGAAATAAACTGGATAAAGGATATAAATTCTTCCACGAAGAGTTTATCCACAATTACCAAGGCAAGTCACATTAAAGAAGTAATTGCGATAGCTAGCTTTAGCTACAAAACCTATTATAACTCCGTTTACATTATTTGTAAATCTTAGGTGTTGTGAAATTGTAATATAAGATTTAAAGGTCCAATTTGTAAGATATTTGCAGAAAAATGTCCAAAAACCACTAGGCCAGTGTTATATATTTTGTCCAGCTGATTACTATCAATATCTGTAATGTTTTCAACTACTTGTAAATCGTGAGAAAATTGCCATTCAAAACATTGACACGGGGCAGTGCAGTCTCCTGTCAATGACGTTAATATCCATGTGACCCTTTGTCACCACCTTTACTGACGTAAAAACCACATGACAACACTGGTCGAGTTCGAAAAAATAAAATGGCGGCCAAGGAAGTGACTGGAGCACGAATTTAGTGTAAATAAACGTATATTTTCACTTTTTACACATTTTAATTGCATTTCTAGCGAGAAATTAGTATTGTAGTTTTCAAATATGTGATTAGTTATCACAAAGGCGCTCTCTGTTTATATTTCAAACACGCTACCTTTGAAGTGCGTCCGAAAGCCTTTCTCTGAGCTGCCTTCAGGCCTCCGAAGTCATTTCCTCATGAGGCAGCGAAGGCAACAAGTCTTGAGTTTTCGGACGCAGCCAGTATCGTGGACAAATGCAGAACTATGCGTTAGCGCCTGTCGGGCTACGCGCTTGCTTATGAACTTCTGGATTACTCTGTACCATCTGCCACTGGTTGTGTCAGCTCCTGTAAGCGTACGGGCCAACCAAACGACCCAAGAAGAGTTTGGAACAAAACGAGAGAGGATCAATTTGTTGCATTATCTGGATAGAGGGAGCTTCACGACAACATTTAACTAAGTTAGACCGAGATTCTGATCATGCTTGTGTTTTACGCGATAGGTGAGTTGTTTTGATTCGTAACCCTTCAAAAAACGTATGCTGTTATATTGATCACAACATTAGTGTGTATATTGTAATCAGCGCGTCTTCCCGCGGACGATATGCACATCAAAAGGTATTGTACAGCAATATAAATGGTCATTTTAAGACACTTCAAAATAAGATTTGTACTGTCAATACATTATGTGAAAAATCATTGTAGATTGTAAGTTGAAAACTTAATTCTGTGCTGTGTTAACCATCGAATTTGGACTAATACTGTAACATCTATGACTAACAATTTCATTTTGAACATCACATATAAACTTACATAATGAAATAAACGATGTCATCAAACGCAACATTTATAAGACTTGATTACCTTATCCGTCAACGTGATTTCTCGTTCGCGTCTGATTGATGGCCATCAGCGGTTGAGTTAAAGACTACAAATCCCATAATTCTACGCTGCTTCAGAGCGTCATTAAACAACATCATTGGGTGCGTTCCACTCCAGTTTTAGACACACACTCGCGAACTTCCCTAAGCACTTCCCCTCGGGGGAATCCCTGTCGCCATTTTGAAGTGCGTTCCACTTCGTCAAGTGGACGAGGGAAGTTTGTATGGACAGACCCTCGCTCCCTTGATTTTGACCGAGGGAGCGAGTCTGCTTCATGTGTACACTTCATGCAGCTTCATATCCCACAATGCAACACGATTGTGATGTCACTTCAGCAACTCGCGCTTTGCACATGGAGGGGGCGGTCTCCACTTTCCATGTGATCAAGGGCTTAGGGCGAACCATTTGAACCACCTTCAAGTGTTCTAGCAGTAGTGGGCACTTGTACAACGTAAGCAATGACGTACATCCGAGTGAACGAGACTGAGGGAAGTTAGCGAGGGAAGTTCATAAAAAAACGAACTGGAACGCAGGGATAGTTATTGATTTGATCTGGCGCCATCTAGTGGCACATAAATACAAATTGCATCTTTAACACATCGCAGTGAATATGTCGTGTGTATGTTTAAGTGAGATGGCATGAGATTAACATAACAACCAGTAATTTGGTGTAGCTGCTGTACTAGGTAAATGTTTCTGGCAGTCTGCTGTAAAGTTGTGTATTTCTATCTGAGATAACACGTTAATGTTTTCTTGTTACATGCGGTTATAGTATCAAATATACTACAGGGACAGGTAGTAGTGAGAGGTAGATGCTTCAGGTCAATG